>NC_079189.1:308232035-308542957 GCF_029499605.1 Hyla sarda
TGGCAGGATACAGCGGCGGCGGTCCCGGCAGCAGGATACAGCAGGAGGTGAGGCCTGTTAACCTCCTGCTGATGCTTAGAAACAACTCTTGGCATGCAAAGCCAGAGGGCATGCTGGGAGTTGTAGTTTTGCAACAGCTGGAGGCACATTTTTTCTATGAAAAAGTGTGCATCCAGCTGTTGTATAACTACAACTCCCACCATGCACAGACTACCAAAGGGTATGCTGGGAGTTGCAAAACTACAACTCTCAGCATGCCCTTCGGCTGTCAATGCATGCTGATTGTTGCAGTTACTCAGTGTTTTGCAACCAGTGTGCTTCCAGCTGTTGCAAAAATACAACTCCCAGCATGCACTGAGAGACTGTACATGCTTGGAGTTGTAGTTTTGCAACAGCTGTAGGTTTAGGGTACATTCACACTGGCAGGTGAACAAGGAGTTCTGCTGCAAGTTTGAAATGCGGCAACATTTTCCGCTGCAGCTCAAACTCCCAGCGAGAAACACACTGTAAACCTCCGCCCGTGTGAATGTACCCTAAAAACACTACACTAAACTACACAAAATAAAAAGTAAACCACTACATACCCCTACACAGTCTCCCCCCCCCCCCCAATAAAAAAAAAAGTCTTGTACGGCATTGTTTCCAAAACGGAGCCTCCAGCTGTTCAAAAACAACAACTCAAAAACAACAACAGTATTTCCGGACAGCCACTAACTGTAAAGGCATGCTGGGAGTTTTGCAATAGCTGGAGACACCCTGTTTGGGAAACACTGCCTTAGGGTATTTTTGTGGCGGATTCAAATCCCCAATTTAGGCCTCAAATGCGCATGGCGCTCTCTCGCTTTGGAGCCCTGTCGTATTTCAAGGAAACAGTTTAGGCCATATATGGGGTATCTCCGTACTCGGGAGAAATTGTGTTACAAATTTTGGGGGGCTTTTTCTCCTTTTACCCTTTATCAAAAGGTAAAGTTGGGGTCTACACCAGCATGTTAGTGTAAAAAAAAAATTTTTTACACTAACATGCTGGTGTTGCCCCATACTTTTAATTTTCACAAGCGGTAAAAGGAGAAAAAAATAATAATAATTTGTAACGCAATTTTTCCTGACTACAGAAATACCCCATATGTGGGTGTAAAGTGCTCTGTGGGCACACAACATGGCTAAGAAGTGAGAGCGTGCCATGTACATTTGAGGTCTAAATTGGTGATTTGCACAGGGGTGGCTGATTTTACAGCGGTTCTGACATAAACGCAAAAACATTAAATACCCACATGTGATCCCATTTTCACAAGGGAAAATAGGAAAAAAGCCCCAAAAAATGTGTAACCCCATTTCTTCTGAGTAAGATAATACCTCATATGTGGATGTAAAGTGCTCTGCGGGCGAACTACAATGCTCAGAAGAGGAGCGACATTGGGCTTTTGGCAAGATAAGGTGTCTGAAATTGAAGGCCATGTGTGTTTACAAAGCCCCCATAGCGCAAGAACAGTGGACCCCCACCCACATGTGACCCCATTTTGAAAACTACACCCCTCACGTAATGTAATAAGGGGTACAGTGAGTATTTACGCCCCACAGGTGTCGGACAGATTTTTGGAACAGTTGTCCGTGAAAATGAAAAATTAAAATGGTGGTCTCATGTGGGGGGGGGGGGGGGTGCACTGTTCTGGCACCATGGGGGGCTTTGTAAACACACGTGGCTTCCCACTTCTTTTCCAACCAAATTCTCTCACCAAAAGCCCGATGGCGCTCCTCCTCTTCTGAGCATTGTAGTTCGCCACAGAGCACTTTACATCCACATATGGGGTATTTCCATACTCAGAAGAAATGGGGTTACAAATTTTGGGAGGCTTTGTCTCCAATTACCCCTTGTGAAAATGAAAAATTTGGGGTAACACCAGCATTTTTTTGAAAAAAATCAAATTTTTCATTTTCACGTCCAACTTTAGCAGAAATTTGTCAAGGTTCACTGTACGCCTTGTTATGTTCCTTGAGGGGTGTAGTTTAGGTTCCAAAATAGTATGCCATGTGTTTTTTTTTTTTTGTTGCTGTTCTGGCACCATAGGGGCTTCCTAAATGCGACATGCCCCCCAAAAACCATTTCAGCAAAATTTGCTTTCCAAAAGCCAAATGTGACTTCTTCTCTTCTGAGCATTGTAGTGCGCCATACTCAGAAGAGATGGGGTTACAAATTTTGGAGGGCATTTTCTCCTATAACCCCTTGTAAAAATGTAAAATTTGGGGGAAAATCAGCATTTTTGTGGGGAAAAAAATAAATTCATTTACACATCCGACTTTAACCAAAAGTCGTTAAACACCTGTGGGGTGTTAAGGCTCAGTGGACCCCTTGTTACGTTCCTTGGGGGGTGTTGTTCCTTGGGGGGTGTAGACCCCATGTGGGGGGGTTTTCTGCTGTTTTGGCACCACAGAGGCTTCCTAAATGTGACATACCCCCCAAAAACCATTTCACAAAAACTCACTCTCCAAAATCCCATTGACGCTGCTTCCCTTTTGAGCCTTGTAGTGCAGCCACAGAGCACTTGACATCCACATATGAGGTATTTCCTTACTCGAGAGAAATTGGGTTACAAATTTTGGGGGACTTCTACTCCTTTTACCCCTTGTAAGATTTCTAAAACTGGGTCTACAAGAACATGCGAGTGTAAAAAAATGAAGATTTAGAATTTTCTCCTTCACTTTGCTGCTATTCCTGTTAAACACCTAAAGGGTTAACACACTTACTGAATGTCATCTTGAATACTTTGAGGGGTGCAATTTTTATAATGGGGTAATTTATGGGGTATTTCTAATATGAAGACACCTCAAATCCCCTTCAAAACTGAACTGGTCCCTGAAAAATTCTGATTTTGAAAATTTTGTGAAAAATTGCTGCTATACTTTGAAGCCCTCTGATCTCTTCCAAAAGTAAAAACATGTCAACTTTATGATACAAACTAGGGATCGACCGATATTGTTTTTTTAGGGCCGATACCGATAATCGGTGGAGGTTAGGGCCGATAGCCGATAACTCATACCGATATTCCAGTATAAGTTATCGGCTATTTATCCCCCCTCGACACCGCTGCAGATCATTGATTTAAAGCAGGCGCTTTAAATCAATGCACTGCAGTGGCTTTTGCGGTGCCATAGGCCACCGCCGCCACCCGCTTCTCTCCCCCTACCTGTCAGGGTGGTTCGGGCCATCCATCCTTCCTGTAGTGTCCGGCGGCATTCCGGGTGGAGGGTGAACCGGTCTGGGCTGTCCTTCTTCTCCGGGGGTCCTCTTCTCCACTCCGGGCAGGCTCCGGACTAGTACGCTGCATAGACGCCGCTGTGCAGTGACGCCCGGTGCGGTGGGGGCGGTGCGGGGGGCGGGGCATTATCGGCTTATCGGCAAGGTAATTGCCGATAACGATAATGCCCAAAATCGTGATTATCGGCCGATAATATAATATAAGATAATCGGTCGATCCCTAATACAAACATAAATTAGACATATTGTATATGTGAATCAATATATAATTTATTTGGAATATTCATTTTCCTTACAAGCAGAGAGCTTCAAAGTTAGAAAAATGCTAAATTTTCTAAATTTTCAGATTTTTCACCAAGAAAGGATGCAAGTAACGATGAAAATTTACTTAATTTATTTAAGTAGAATATGTCACGAAAAAACTATCTCGGAATCAGAATAATCGGTAAAAGCATCCCAGAGTTATTAATGCATAAAGTGACAGTGGTCAGATGTGCAAAAAATGACCGGGTCCTTAAAGAGGTACTCCCGTGGAAAACTTTTTTCTTTAAATCACCTGGTGCCAGAAAGTTAAACAGATTTGTAAATCACTTCTATTAAAAAATCTTAATCCTTGCAGTACTTTTTACGGCAACCATCTGAGGAGGCCTACGTTCTGCCAGGTGACGGTGCCCACACACCCAACTTCAGTCACAAGTCACCCGCACACCGTCAGAGGTCTGCGCTCCTTCAGATGTTCCAATTTTTTCCGTGATTGGATTATCCGCTCCACTCTTCTATTGATGCACTGGACTCCGCCACTCAGTGTCCAGAGGAACCTGGATGCTGAGACCCCTCTCTAATCCCAAAGCTACTGTAGGTGTTATGCTCTGAGCATAACACCGTAAGATAAGGGACCATCCTGCTGGCCCATTTATCTATCTGTTTATACACGATTATACCTGGTTTACCTGCACGAGGTGTGCACCGTTTTCTTTCTTGTATCCAGTACTTTTTAGGGGATGTATACTAAAGAGAAATCCAAAAAAGAAACTCATTTCCTCTGATGTTATGACCACAGTGCTCTCTGCTGACCTCTGCTGTCCGTTTTATGAACTGTTCAGAGCAGCATATGTTTGCTATGGGGATCTTCTCCTGCTCTGGACAGTTCCTAAAATGGACAGCAGAGGTCAGCAGAGAGGACTGTGGTCATGATATCAGAGGAAATGCATTTCTTTTTTGGATTTCTCTTTAGTATACATCCCCTAAAAAGCACTGGAAGGATTAAGATTTTTTTATAGAAGTGATTTACAAATCTTTTTTTAACTTTCCGGAATCAGTTGATTTAAAAAAAAAAAAAAAAAAAAAAAGTTTTCCACAGGAGTACCCATTTAAGGTGAAAAAGGGCTCAGTCCTTAAGGGGTTAAGGCTCAAATGGGCTGAGTCCTTAAATGGGCACTGTCATCAACTTTATTTTTTGATAGGTTGTAGTACTTATGTACTACAACATATCTCTAATATACTTCCATTATTTATTTTTCGTGGTGATATCTACGTTTAAAAACCGGCCACTAGGGGTCACCCTCCTAGTGGCCGGCTGCAGCCAGGCGTGACGTCACACCAGAAAAAGGACTGTTTTTGGCTGGGCAAAATCAGTGCTTTTTCTTTTCGGCTGTGCTCGCTCCCTGCCTGTCAATCAGACAGGCGGGAGCGAGCGCATTAAACGCCGGGGCTGCGCGCATTGGCTGGTTATAGTCGCGCGCAGCCCATTCATCCCCGCCCACGACATGTACACTGTAGTGGAGACGGCGCGCGCACACTAGTTATCAGTGCCGCGCTGATGCTCCACTACTGTCGCTATGCAGGCTACTCCTATACTCCTCCTCCCCGGGTATCACATGTACAGATAAACAGGGAGGAGGAGACCCCGGAGCAGCCTGCCATGCGATTGGCAGATCATCTATGCGCGCTCCCTACGCGAGCGCAGCATAGATGAAGTGAGGGCGGAAGTCTTTGCCTAGCAGGCGTCAGTGACGTGCGCCTGCCCGGAAAGCCGGCTTCCGGTAGAGGTATGAGCAGGGAGCAAGAAGACGTGCAGATGACCGCTATGTGAGTGCCAAAAAATGTTTTTAAAGGCAGGGAGGGGGTTAGAGATAGATTACCTATAGGTAGGGACAGAGTAAAATAAATGTGAGATGGTGGGAGCTACTCTTTAAGGGGTTAATTATTATGATACCTGCTGGGAGTCATCTAGGTTCCATGGCCATTGTCTTACCTAGTGTGCAACAACATCCCTCCATGTTCAATGCCAGATTGAGGGAAAGGAAGGGCTGCTGCACAACCTCTTTAGTATCTCTACATGCATGACAAAAAGCATCATGCTACATACAGGCATCATATAAATAAACACCTACACATACAGAGACACACACTACACAAGTGTATAAACACAGTACAGTCTATACATCACATATACATATATTTGCACATTACATACACAGTTTACACATAAACTTACTTTATGGAGGAAAGCTGGGCGCTCTGGGGGTCAATCACTTTATGGAGGAAAGCTGGGTGCTGTGGGGGTCAATCCCTTTATGGAGGAAAGCTGGGTGCTGTGGGGGTCAGTCCCTTTATGGAGGAAAGCTGGGTGCTGTGGGGGTCAGTCACTTTATGGAGGAAAGCTGGGTGCTGTGGGGGTCAGTCACTTTATGGAGGAAAGCTGGGTGCTGTGGGGGTCAGTCACCTCATGATGCACATGGCAGAGGACGGGTCACTCTGGGTTCCTCAGATGCAGACTCTCTCCCCTTCTCCTCCATGTCCTGACTGCTGAGGTATAAGCTTCATCATATTACACCAGCAGGAGGAGCTGCCACTGGTTGTAATAGAGAACGGTGAAGACGGAGGCAAAGGAGCATGGGAAAAGGTTTCTTAAGGTAGCACAGGAACTCCTCTTAAGGTGGCCCTGGCAGCTTGAGCAGCTGCCATGGAATGTGAACCTCTGCTAGCAGCCATTAGCTGCCGATAGGTTCACTGTAGGATGCTGCATGCTTTGGGATGGGGGCCCTGAACAATTGTACACACATACTCACACATTCATGCATACATTCACATATATCTATCATCCTGGGTCTCCTCCCACAACTACTCCTCTAACCCTCCGCTGCTCACTCTCACCAGATGCACCGTGTTCAGAGGCAGGGACACTTCAGGGCCTAGGGCTTGGATGAGGCAGACGTGCGTGTCTGCGGAGGACACCTCTGCTCCCAGCAGCGCCTGGTCTTTCCAGCCCTGCGCTGGCCGGCCTGGTGAAATTTCGTTATGGGCAGCGAAGGCCGGACCTATCAGCTGGACCTGCTGCTGTAACACATAGTGCAGTGGCAGGGGAGGCCTGCGGGGCCCCCCTGGCTATGGGGCCCGGTCACAATTGCGACCCTTGCAACCTCATTATCTACGCCACTGGTGATTAGGGTTTCCACCCAGCCGGTGTTTTACCGTCACAGACGGTATTTTCAACCTGCTGCAGGTAAGTTCTCATCACAAATACCGGCCATGCCAACGGACGGTATTTTATAGGTTGTGAGTAGTACTGCCACTCAGTCCCATTCACTTCAATAAAGCCAATCTGCAATACCAGACACAACCTGTAGACAGGATTAGTGCTGTTTTTGCAAGAAAGAAGTAGCATTTTTCTAATCCTGGACAGCCCCATTAACTCCTTCCCTCCATAGGACAAAAGGCTATGTTCTTGCATCTTGTCGTTTGGGGTTCTCCTGGACGTGCCACAGGAGATTGGCACCAGGAGCCAGCTGTCAATCACAGCCTGGATCCTGCCACAGCTTCCAAGACTAAGATTGCACTGGCTTCGACAGTTTGGACCCCTTAAATGCTGTAGTCAGTACTGACCACTGCATCTATAGGTTAACAGGGGGGGGGGAATCTCTCCTTTTCCCCCATTAACAACCCTGTGATGCGATTATGGAGTCCCAATGTTTGCCATGGCAGTCAAAGGCCAGATGATGGCCTCTGCGTCTGCCAAGTATGGAAGCCTATGAGGCCCAGCTACAGGCTCGGTCTCACAGTCAAACGGTCAGTGACATACTGACAGTTATACTATGCTGCAGTACAGATGTACTGCAGTAAAGTATAACAGGTAAAAGTAAAATGTTTTTCAACAAATAAAGTGTAAAAACATAATAAATAGGCACACCATTTCAAATAAACTATCATAAAAAACAAACAATCCTAGACATAATAGGTATTGTCATGTTCGTACTGACTTGTACTTCAAACTGATAATGTTATTTATCCTGCACAAAGAGCTCAGTAAAAAAAAAAAAACGTAAGAATTGCTAATTTTGGTCAAAATTTTGAAATAAAAATGATAAAAAGGTAGCATATCCCCCACACAATGCGATCTTAGAAAAAAATAAAAAAAAAGGTATGGCTGTCAGAACATGACAACATAAAAAAGGGACAAAATGGATTTCATTGTAAAAAAGGAATGGAAAAAAAAAACATAAAAAGTTATATAAATTGGGTATTGCCAAAATAAAAAAATTATTTAAAAAGTCAAAGTTTTTCAAAACTACTGCACGTATCAACAAAAATTTAGCACTAATAAAAAATACACAAAAAAAAACATCTCAGATCGCTTTGCTCAGTAAACTTTTAACAGTGCCACTTAAATTTATAGATTCCCAGGAATATTCTCTGATTGCTATTTTCTTAGTATTTCTTTTTTTGTTTTGTTTTTTTTGTTTAGTGAATTAGACTAGTCAGCATCTTGTTTGGTGTACCACACCTGACAATCCTTTATAAGCCACTACTTGCAGATGTTTGGGTCTACTTTGCTCATGATTTATACTTACCTTCATCAATATTGTGCCCATATCCTGGGCTCATTTCATTTATAATAGTAATATGTACAGTATATTTTGTATATATTTAAAACATTAATTATATTTCATTTATTCACATATATGCAGGGCCAGATTAAGGGTGCCTGGAGGATGGAGTACTTCAGTATGATGGGGCCCACCCCTAGAATAAACCAATCTTGGCACAGGTGGGCACATTGTTTTTTCTCAGTTCTGCTGAATCCCACCCCTGTACTTTCCTTTTTCAGACCCCTCTGTCCCCCTAGACCTCTGTGTCCTCCTCCAGAACCCTATTTCCCCTCCTCCCCCAACCCCTCAGTCAGCTCCAGACCCATCAGTTTTATTCACACCTCTCAATCACCTCATACGCCCCCAGACCCCTCGGTCCTCCTCTGGACCTCTCAGTCACCCCAAACCTCTTAGTCACCTCAGACACTGTCCCCTTCTCCAAAGACCTTTGTCCTCCTTCTACAGACTCCTCTGTTCCAGTTTCCTTTACATACGTCTTCTTTGTAGAGGCAGGGCATAGACTGGTGCAGTGCTGAGGGCACGAGCCACGCAGTGGGAAGCATGCGGCACATCGGTGACTGAGGAGGATTGTCTCCTCCAGCAGATGATCTCCTCCTGCTCAGAGCAGCCAGAGAAGGGACCTTAGAGCAGATGTGTGTTCCTCTGTACGGCACGTCTGCTCCCAACAGCCACTGCTACTCTTGCTAAATGAACTTGGTAACAGAGAACAGCCCAGAGCAAGGCTTCTTTAGGCTCTTCAGTGGAGTATGCCACCCGGAGGTAAGCGGCCAGAGCCGCAAATGTGTTTGTATTACAGGAAAAAAAATCTGGGGCACGGGGCATGGAGCAGAATGTTTTCAGTCATTTTTGTAATTGTCACTTTCACTATTGCTACATTAGAACATACGCCTACAATGCAGAAGATGGGACTTAGGGGTAAAGCTTGGAAACATGTCATGTTTTGCTTCATTTCTAATCGCCGACATTAAGGGTATGTGGTACATCAGTGATATGCGTTGGTCACTAATCTGAACTGTCAGCATCAGTCACAGATTGAAATTGTTTGCGACAGCTGAGTAAGTCAAATGTGGAGTGGGGCATGTGAACTGAGTGCACAGATTGAATGTAATGATGATAATAGTGGCTACTATTTTATACCATCCATCTTGTTTGATATGCACTGGGCACATGGGCTCACACATCTGCAAAATACTTAGTTAATTGGTGTATCATTATATAAAACACTGTGTTGTTTTCCTCCTACACCCATGAGGAAGTTGCCTACTGGTGATGGAACCTGTAAGGCTTTGTTGGGGCACATATTTTTATCATATCATACTTGCCTTTGTCCAATCTCTCTGTCAGGGACCAACCAGGGGACAGGGAGAGTGAGCCTCTAAAACCACTCTCCCTGCCTACTTCACCCTAAACGGTGGATCGACAACTGGGCTCCGGTCCCTCCCTGAAATAAAGTGAAGTGGCCTTAAAAACAAATACTAATAAATAGTCGGTCACAAGCCAGAAACATAACAGGAACATAGAACTCTATAATAACTTTAAGTTCAGAGGACACAGATCAGTGAGCTGCACAGAGGACACTATAGACCAATGATAAACCACAGAGGAAAACACTAGCTAAGTAAACATGTACTCTATGATCAGTGCATGTACAAAAACTCCAAAGATCTGAATAAAGAACTAATAAACATATAAAGTTCAAAACACCAGACAAGGATAACGGATGAGTCAACATGGACTCCAAAAACAAACAGGAATATACAATCCCCCAGAAAACCTCCAGTAGGCACAGAAATGTCTTGACACTAAAACTCAATCTCCCAGAGTCCAGGATGGAGCACGGAGATATGTTGTATTAATTCTCAATTCCCCAGAGCCCCCATGGAAAGGTAAACGGAATCTATTGCTAAACTGAAATAATCACAATACCTAAACCTCCAGTAGACACAGGAATGAATCTCCAAGAGTCCCCATGGACCAGTAACAGGGATACCTAGTTACAACTCAGAAAAACAGATACAACAGGATATAATTATAGAGCACTGTTCACACTGAACACAAGACAGGAAAACAGATGAGTCTGAACAGACTCCAGGAACAGACAGGAATAAAGCATAATCCCCTTGAAAACCTCCAGTAGACAAAGGAATAACAATACCCTCTGAGTCTCTCACACAAAGGTAAATAGTGTCTATTGCTAAACAGGAATAATCGCAATCCCTCAGAACCTCCAGTAGACACAGGAATGTCCCCATGGAGCAGTAACAGTGATGCCTAGATACAGAAACACAGAAAACGGATACAAGAGAAAACAGTGTGAACAGATACATAGCAGAAAGGACATACAAATCCTAAAACCGACTATACAAACATGGATTAAAACCTACTATGAGCATGCTATCTAACCATGGGTAAAAGTTAAGAGTTACCATGTATTTTTATGCTAAGTGATATCCAGTTTAGCCCGTTTATATATGTATAGGGTAGTATCAAAGGTTATTGTGCTTCATTGTTGTATATTATCACTCTATATAGTTTGATCTCTGCCATTTATATTTGATGGTTGAGGTTCTAAACAGATTGAGCATAGTTATTTCTTTACCATTCTTCGTACATGTACCTGCTTGAGAGTGGCCATAGTTGCTTGATTTGTTGTTAATTTTTTTTTTGTATTTTCTGTACTTTTGCATTTGTGTCAATAAAGTTCATTTTCCATATAGATGTTTGTACCTTTTGAGGAGTGTACAGTGTAATATAGTACATCTGCTTTTTCCTACCTTAAAAACTATGTAACTATGCTCTTTGCCTCCTTACATTACCACTAAAAGAGATACAGCTTAGAGCCTGGCATGTACCGGCATGGGAGACTGGCTGTGCCTTTGACACAGGAGACCTGCTGTGCCGTAGACATTTTGCTCTTGACTGCCTTCCAATCCCTAGCTGTGTATATTCTTGCTTAAATTACCAGTGGACTGGGCCACAGGTTGTCAATGGCTATTTTAAGCTGAAAGTGCCTGCTCTTGTAAGATCGCAGACCGCTACCCAGCTTAGGGCCTGGCAAAGACCGTCAGGAAAAAGAGATGGGGCCCAGTCATTAATTCCAAAACAAGCCTGTGGCTGGATCTCACAGGCTTCCATAGCAGGCAGACAGGAGGTCATGATCTGACCTCCTGCTGCCATAGCAACAAACGGCGACCCGCGATGGTATAGAGCCCCCCCTGTCAACACCATAGATGCGTGATCATGATTGATTACGGCATCTATGGGGTTAATGCTGCCGGAACCGGCGTGATCGCAGCCCTGGCAGCTGCGGCGGGACTCCGGCTGTGATTGACAGCCGGGTCATGCCGCCAATCCCCTGCACTGCCCGCGGCAGTCCCCGAGATCACTAGGACATATGCATACGACCCAGCGCGCGTGTCACGATGCCGGCTGGCAGGAGGTGGATCCTCTGTGCCAGAGAGGGATGGCGAGGACCGTGCTAGTGGACCGGTTCTAAGACACTACTGGTTTTCACCAGAGCCCGCCGCAAAGCGGGATGGTCTTGCTGCGGCGGTAGTGACCAGGTCGTATCCACTAGCAACGGCACCTCTCTGGCTGCTGAAGATAGGCGAGGTACAAGGGAGTAGGCAGAAGCAAAGTCGGACGTAGCAGAAGGTCGGGGGCAGGCGGCAAGGTTCGTAGTCAGGGGAGATAGCAATAGTTCTGGTACACAGGGTATAAACACACAAGAACGCTTTCACTGGCACTAAGGCAACAAGATCCGGCAAGGGAGTGCAAGGGAGGAGACTAGATATAAGCAGGGAACAGGTGGGAACCAATTAAGCTAATTGGGCCAGGCACCAATCATTGGTGCACTGGCCCTTTAAGTCTCAGGGAGCTGGCGCGCGCGCGCCCTAGAGAGCGGAGCCGCGCGCGCCAGCACATGACCGCAGGAGACGGGAACGGGTAAGTGACCTGGGATGCGACTCGCAAGCGGGCGCGTCCCGCTGTGCGAATCGCATCCCCAACGGCCATGGCAGAGCAGCGCTCCCGGTCAGCGCTGACCGGGGAGCTGCAGGGAGAAGGACGCCGTGAGCGCTCCGGGGAGGAGCGGGGACCCGGAGCGCTAGGCGTAACAGTACCCCCCCCCTTAGGTCTCCCCTTCTCTTTATCGGGTAACTGCCTCCCCTGGGATGAGGACACCGGGAAAGGATGGAGGGATTCCTCAACGGCAGGCAGAACCGCAGGAGTAGGAATGGGGAGAGAGGGCAGAGGGCGGGACCTGGCACGGGGCAGTGTGACACCAGGACGAGGGCCATGAGGGGACACAGAAGCTTGCCTGATGGAACTGGGAGGGGGGGAGGGGCATTTCCTGTGGCAGGCAGAGTCCTTAATGACCTTAGGGGGACCAGATACAGGAGGAACCACAGAGTTACGGCAAGGGTTACTGGGAACCGGTTTTAGACAGTTCTTGGAACAAGAGGACCCCCAACTCTTGATCTCCCCAGTGGACCAATCCAGGGTTGGGGAATGAAGTTGAAGCCAGGGAAGTCCAAGGAGAATTTCCGAGGTGCAATTGGGGAGGACCAAAAGTTCAATCCTCTCGTGGTGAGATCCGATGCTCATAAGAAGGGGCTCCGTGCGGAAACGTATGGTACAGTCCACCCTGGCTCCGTTGACCGCGGAAATGTGGAGTGGCTTGACAAGACGGGTCACCGGAATCCGGAATTTATTCACAAAGGAGTCCCGAATAAAATTCCCAGAAGCTCCAGAGTCCAGGCAGGCC
Organism: Hyla sarda; assembly: GCF_029499605.1. Classification (NCBI taxonomy): domain Eukaryota; kingdom Metazoa; phylum Chordata; class Amphibia; order Anura; family Hylidae; genus Hyla; species Hyla sarda. The sequence continues at coordinate 308,244,943 of NC_079189.1, forward strand.
ACGGCTGAGAGGGGAGAGCTGGCTGAAGTGGAAATCCGAACAGGTACCGTGAGACGTGGAGAAGCCGACTTGGCATCAAGAGACGCCACACCCACGAGAGCTGAGTGCGAGCGTGCGTTTCCCAGACGTGGAGGACGGATTGGGCAATCCACCAGAAAATGTTCAGTACTGGCACAGTACAAACAAAGATTCTCTTCCTTACGGCGATTCCTCTCTTCCAGGGTCAGGCGAGATCGATCCACTTGCATGGCCTCCTCGGCGGGAGGCCTAGGCGCAGATTGCAGTGGAGACTGTGGGAGAGGTGTCCAGAGATCTAAGTCCTTTTCCTGGCGGAGCTCTTGATGCCTCTCAGAAAAACGCATGTCAATGCGAGTGGCTAGATGAATGAGTTCATGCAGGTTAGCAGGAGTCTCTCGTGCGGCCAGAACATCCTTAATGTTGCTGGATAGGCCTTTTTTAAAGGTCGCGCAGAGAGCCTCATTATTCCAGGATAGTTCAGAAGCAAGAGTACGGAATTGTATGGCGTACTCGCCAACGGAGGAATTACCCTGGACCAGGTTCAGCAGGGCAGTCTCAGCAGAAGAGGCTCGGGCAGGTTCCTCAAAGACACTTCGAATTTCCGAGAAGAAGGAGTGTACAGAGGCAGTGACAGGGTCATCGCGGTCCCAGAGCGGTGTGGCCCATGACAGGGCTTTTCCAGACAGAAGGCTGACTACGAAAGCCACCTTAGACCTTTCAGTAGGAAACTGATCCGACATCATCTCCAGATGCAGGGAACATTGGGAAAGGAAGCCACGGCAAAACTTAGAGTCCCCATTAAATTTGTCCGGCAAAGACAGGCGGAGGCTAGGAGTGGCCACTCGCTGCGGAAGGGGTGCAGGAGCTGGCGGAGGAGATGGTTGCTGCTGCTGTAGCTGAGACTGAATCTGCTGTAGCTGCGACTGGAGTTGCTGAGTCATGGTGGTCAAGTACGACAGCTGGTGATCTTGTTGGGCAATCTGTCGGGCTTGCTGGGCGACCAGTGTGGGGAGGTCGGCGACAACAGGCAGAGGAACTTCAGCGGGATCCATGGCCGGATCTACTGTCACGATGCCGGCTGGCAGGAGGTGGATCCTCTGTGCCAGAGAGGGATGGCGAGGACCGTGCTAGTGGACCGGTTCTAAGACACTACTGGTTTTCACCAGAGCCCGCCGCAAAGCGGGATGGTCTTGCTGCGGCGGTAGTGACCAGGTCGTATCCACTAGCAACGGCACCTCTCTGGCTGCTGAAGATAGGCGAGGTACAAGGGAGTAGGCAGAAGCAAAGTCGGACGTAGCAGAAGGTCGGGGGCAGGCGGCAAGGTTCGTAGTCAGGGGAGATAGCAATAGTTCTGGTACACAGGGTATAAACACACAAGAACGCTTTCACTGGCACTAAGGCAACAAGATCCGGCAAGGGAGTGCAAGGGAGGAGACTAGATATAAGCAGGGAACAGGTGGGAACCAATTAAGCTAATTGGGCCAGGCACCAATCATTGGTGCACTGGCCCTTTAAGTCTCAGGGAGCTGGCGCGCGCGCGCCCTAGAGAGCGGAGCCGCGCGCGCCAGCACATGACCGCAGGAGACGGGAACGGGTAAGTGACCTGGGATGCGACTCGCAAGCGGGCGCGTCCCGCTGTGCGAATCGCATCCCCAACGGCCATGGCAGAGCAGCGCTCCCGGTCAGCGCTGACCGGGGAGCTGCAGGGAGAAGGACGCCGTGAGCGCTCCGGGGAGGAGCGGGGACCCGGAGCGCTAGGCGTAACAGCGCGAAAGTGTCGGGTGCTGGGACGTATGCATATTTCCTATAGCAGGAAGGGGTTAAAGTCAACTTGTTAACACCAAATCATCCTCACTATGCACAATAATTACAAGCTGTAGTCAACAAATCTGTTTTTCATGCAAAACGGATTATACAGAGTTTAGCTGAATCCACAGTGACGCTCTGCACATCTAAATAAGAAATGTGTCTGATTGCCAATCTATCTCTGCATCACAGCACTGATGTGGATGGGAGGCCTCTGTGCACAACATACACCGCTCAAAAAAAATAAAGGGAACACTAAATTAACACATTCTATATCTGAATGAATGAACTTTTCATATGAAATACTTTCGTCTTTACATAGTTGAATGTGCTGACAACAAAATCACACAAAAATTATCAATGGAAATCAAATGTATCAACCCATGGGGGTCTGGATATGGAGTCACACTCAAAATAAAAGTGGAAAACGACACTACAGGCTGATCCAACTTTGATGTAATGTCCTTAAAACAAGTCAAAATGAGGCTCAGTAGTGTGTGTGGCCTCCACGTGCCCATATGACCTCCCTACAACACCTGGGCATGCTCCTGATGAGCGGATGGTCTCCTGAGGGATGTTCTCCCAGACCTAGACTAAAGCATCCGCCAACTCCTAGACAGCCTGTGATGCAACGTGGCGATGGTGGATGGAGCGAGACATGATCTCCCAGATGTGCTCAACCGGATTCAGGTCTGGGGAACGGGCGGGCCAGTCCATAGCATCAATGCCTTCCTCTTGCAGGAACTGCTGACACAATCCAGCCACGAGGGCTAGTGTTGTCTTGCATTAGGAGGAACCCAGGGCTAACCACACCTGCATATGGTCTCACAAGGGGTCTGAGGATCTCATCTCGTTACCTAATGGCAGTCAGGCTACCTCTGGCAAGCACATGGAGGGCTGTGCAGCCCCCCAAAGAAATTCCACCCCACACCATTACTGACCGACACCCCACACCATTACTGACCCATTGCCAAACCGGTCATGCTGGAAGATGGTGCAGGCAGCAGAACATTCTCCACAATATCTCCAGACTCTGTAACGTCTGTCACATGCACTCAGTGGGAACCTGCTTTCATCTGAACAAGGCTCCAATACTAGTTACTGTGTCAGACTGGCAAGCGCCCGAAAATCCGCATATGCGAATATTCGCATATGCGAATTTTTGCGCATATTGATCCCTCCCTTCTTTTAGCTCTTTTATCACTCGATATTGCGCATGCAAATTTTATGGTGAATGCGCATGCGGATGTTATGGCGCATAGTAAAAAAAAAGGCAGCGAATATGCGAATTTTGCGAATATATGACTAATATTCGTCCATATATTCGCAAATATATTCGCGAATTCGAATATGGCCTATGCCGCTCAACACTAGTCACCACCAGCAGAACCACTCCTTTATTGGGGTGCCTTGCTAATTTCCACCTGTTGTTCCATTTGCACAACAGCATGTGAAATTGATTGTCAATCAGTGTTGCTTCCTAAGTGGACAGTGTGATTTCACAGAAGTGTGATTGACTTGGAGTTACACTGTATTGTTTAAGTGTTCCCTTTATTTTTTTAGAGCAGTGTATATCAAATTGCAAGGGCTTGATTTCCCATAATGAGAACATGTTAGAGGGGATTTACTAAGACTGGCTCTCGCACGCCGGACTTAAGTAATCCCCCGTCAAAGCTGACTGCCGCGTCTGAAGCGAAAGTGAAAGTATCCCGGCTGCTCAGTCGGGCTTTTCGGGCCAGCCGCGGTGAAATCACGGCGTCTCGAACAGCTAACAGGACACCGAGAGGGCCCTTACCTGCCTCCTCGGTGTGAGATCCAGGCAGGAGCAGTCAAGCACCGATAACACTGATCACAGGCATGTTAATACACGCCAGTGATCTGTGTAAAAGATCAGTTAAAAAGTTGTAAAAAAGTTTTAAAAAAGTGTTAATAAAGATCACTTAACCCCTTCCCTAATAAAAGTTTGAATCACCCCCCTTTTCCCATAAAAAAAATAAAACAGTTTAAATAAAAATAAACATATGTGGTATCGCCGCGTGCGTAAATGTCCGAACTATAAAAATATATCGTTAATTAAACCACACGGTCAATCGCGTACACGTAAAAAAAATGTTGGTCACTTTTTATACCATAAAAAAATGAATAAAAAGTGATCAAAAATTCAGATCAAAACAAAAATGGTACCGATAAAAACTTCAGATCACAGCGCAAAAAATAAGCTCTCATACTGCCCTGTACGTGGAAAAATAAAAAAGTTATAGGGGTCCGAAAAGGAAATTTTTAAACGTATAAATTTTCCTGCATGTAGTTATGATTTTTTCCAGAAGTACGACAAAATGAAACCTATATAAGTAGGGTATCATTTTAATCGTATGGACCTACAGAATGATTATAAGGTGTAATTTTTACCGAAATATGCACTGCGTAGAAACGAAAGCCCCCAAACTTTTAAAAATGGTGTTTTTTCTTCGATTTTGTCGAAATGTAAAATGACTAATGTCACTGCAAAGTAGAATTGGTGACGCAAAAAATAAGCCATAATATGGATTTTTAGGTGGGAAATTGAAAGGGTTATGATTTTTAAGGTAAGGAGGAAAAAACGAAAATGCAAAACCTGAAAAACCCTGCGTCCTTAAGGGGTTAAAAGCAGTACAATAATAGAAAAGTATCTAACCATGGGTATCATTTCATTAATACTGTAAAGTATACAGCATCAAAACGAAACCTTCCAAAATTAGCAAAATTGAGGTTTCTTTGAAATTTTCTCACAAAAATACATTATTTTGCTGTTGTCATACATTTTATGGTAAAATAAAAGTTTACATTACTAAGGATATGCAAAAATAAGCCCTAATATGGGTCTGTAGATGGAAATATAAAAGAGTTATGATTTTTAGAATGGGAGGAGGAAAAAACAAAAATGCAAAAATAAAATTTCCTGTGTCCCTAAGGCCAAAATGGGCTGTGTCCTTGAGGGGTTAAATTTGTACATGCAATTTTCCGAAATGGTGCAAAAAAAAGCCAAATCCGAGAAAAACACAACTGACCCACAACAACTGTTTTGTGTGTACAGTATATATTTAAGTAAGAAAAAAAATATGTATTAACTATGCGATAGAATTTTGCTAGGTAGCCTTGAAATCCTGTCCCTATCTTACTAGCTGTCCTGAATACATACCCATTTAATTAGCGCTTACCAGAGTGACCAACTTGTAATAAATGACTTGAGTATTGAGATTACATGTTCAAAAAAATAGGCACTGCAGCATTTATAGCACTTTTTTTTTTTTGCTATGTGATGCATGCCACAATGAGTGACAAAATACTATGTGGGAATATAGCCTTAAAGGGGTACTCCAGCCCTAGACATCTTATCCCCTATCCTTTGCATGTCTGATCGCGGGGGTCCCGCTCCTGGGGACCCCCGTGATCTCCCTGCTGCACCCACTTGTCATCATCCTCACAGAGCGAAGATTGCTCCGGGTCTGATGACTCAAGATACAGGGGCCGGAGTATTGTGATGTCACGGCTCCGTCCCCTTGTGGCGTCATGCCCTGCCCCCTCAATGCAAGCCTATGGGAGGGGGCATGGCAGTCAGACATCGTTGGATAGGGGATAAGATGTCTAGGGCCAGAGTACCCATTTAACCCCTTGGGGATTCTAAGGTTTTTTTTTTCCATTTTTGCACTTTAGCTTTTTCCTCCTCCACTTCTAAAAATCATAACGCTTTCAGTTTTTTTTACCTACTGACCCATATGAGGGCTTGCTTTTTGCGCCACCAATTTTACTTTGTAATGTCATCAATCATTTCACCACAAAATCTACAGTGAAACAAAAAAAAATTATTTGTGGGCCAAAAAACTTTTAACTTTTCAGGGCTTATGTTTCTACGCAGTTCACTTTTTGTAAAAATGACACCTTATCTCTATTCTGTAGGTTCTTATGATTAAAATGATACCCAACGTATATAGGTTTGATTTTGTTTTACATTGTTTTAAAAAGTATAACTTTTAGCATGAAATTTTGTATGTTTAAAATTGTCCTCTTTTAAGCGTCTTAGGAGATAATGCCGGACATTGCCACGCTCGGCTGACAGCCGCCGGGACCACCCTGCTATGATGCGCATTCAGCTCCTGAGCTCACTTCATAGAATTTTCAAAAGACCTTTTAAACATAAAACACACAATCTGATTGGTTGCTATGAACTCCACTTCCCCTTTGTATAAGATTTGAAAAATCTCCTTCTATAATGCTAAGTTCACACACCGTTTTTTGAGCCTCATTTTCAACATTTTTTTTTGCTTTTTTTTTTTTAAATTCTTTTATGGCTGAAAAATAGGATAAAATAATTGTGTGTGAACATAGCCTGAGGCCTGTGTCAAAATTGGCAGTTTGTGATGCAGTCTTTGAGCCAAAACCAGAATTGTATCTAGTGGCAGGAAGATATATCAGTCCTTCCTTTATTTTTCAATTTCACTTTAAAGGAGTAGTCCAGTCCTGAAAAACGTATCCCCTATCCCCCCCTGTACGGGGCCCGCGGGAAGGGGCGTGTCGGCCACCGCATAAAGCGGAAGATGACACGCCCCCTCAATACAACTCTATGGCAGAGCCAGAGCGCTGGAGGGGGTGTGTCAGCAGCCACTTCGTGCGGTGGTCAACACATGCTATCGGGTCAAGAGACGGGTCCCCGGATGAGAGATTGTGGGGGGTCCCAGCAGTCGGATCCCCACTATCTGAAACTTATCCCCTATCCTTAGGATAGGGGATAAGTTTTTTAGGACTGGGCTACTCCTTTAAATCCTCTGCTGGCCCTGGTTCAAAAAAAAATTAATAAAAAATAGACACAAAAATTACTGTGTTGAAAAGATGGAAAAAAATGGCATTTTCAACAAAACACTTTCCTAGATGTACTATTCCTATCCCTGCAGTTTAGCTTTGGCTTTTTCTACACAATTTTAATGCATATTGTGGAGCACCAAAGCTTTATCAAATAGCAAAAAAAAAACAACCCAACAAATTGCATTTTTGGCCTGATAAAGTGGTCATGTGCCCGTGTCATTAAAAATGTTTTCGACATGCCCATACTGTAATATACAATACAGACCAAAAGTTTGAACACACCTTCTCATTCAGAGTTTTCTTTATTTTCATGACTATGAAATTGTAGGTTCACACTGAAGGCATCAAAACTATGAAATAACATATGTGGAATTATATACATAACAAAAAAGTGTGAAAATATGTAATATTCTAGGTTCTAGCCACCTTTTTCTTTTATTACTGCTTTGCACACTCTTGGCATTCTCTTGATGAACTTCAAGAGGTAGTCACCTGAAATGGTCTTCCAACAGTCTTGAAGGAGTTCCCAGAGATGCTTAGCTCTTGTTGGCCCTTTTTGCCTTCACTCTGCGGTCCAGCTCACCCCAAACCATCTCGATTGGGTTCAGGTCCGGTGACTGTGGAGGCCAGGTCATCTGGCACAGCACCCCATCACTCTCCTTCTTGGTCAAATAGCCCTTACACAGCCTGGAGTTGTGTTTGGGGTCATTGTCCTGTTGAAAAATAAATGATGGTCCAACTAAACGCAAACCGGATGGAATAGCATGCCGCTGCAAGATGCTGTGGTAGCCATGCTGGTTCAGTATGCCTTCAATTTTGAATAAATCCCCAACAGTGTCACCAGCAAAGCACCCCAACACCATCACACCTCCTCCACCACACCAGCACACCTGTGAAGTGAAAACCATTTCAGGTGACTACCTCTTGAAGCTCAACAAGAGAATGCCAAGAGTGTGCAAAGCAGTAATCAAAGCAAAAGGTGGCTACTTTGAAGAACCTAGAATATCACATATTTTCAGTTGTTTCACACTTTTTTGTTATGTCTATAATTCCACATGTGTTAATTCATAGTTTTAATGCCTTCAATGTGAATCTACAATTTTCATAGTCATGAAAATAAAGAAAACTCTGAATGAGAAGGTGTGTCCAAACTTTTGGTCTGTACATTGTATATATATATATGTTTCATAGTGTTTTTATTTTATTTATTACACACAATATTTTTTTTTACACTGTACTATTATGAACCAACATTTTCCCATACACAAATTATTATGCATTTATTATAACTAGTTCATTGTGGTATATGTTCTTTATGTTATTCTTTTATGTTGGCTCTGGATGGTGCATTGCACACTTCATTATAAGGTGATTTTAGTGCGTACCTGCCAGACAGTAATGGACATACAGTGGTCCCTCAACATACGATGGTAATTCGTTCCAAATGACCCATCGTTTGTCGAATCCATCGTATGTTGAGGGATCCGTGCAATGTAAAGTATAGGAAGCTGTACTCACCTGTCCCGTAGTGACGTAATAACGACGCCGGAAAGCAAGGCCCGGACCCTGGAGAAGATGCGCAAGACACCGGAGGATCGCGAAGTGGACCCGGAGCATCGGGAATAGGTAAGTGAACCTGCTCGGGCACATTACACTGCTATCCGACAGCAGCTTAAGCATTTTGCGCTGTCGGATAGCAGTTAATGCGATGGCCCCGACATATAAAAGCATCGTATGTCGATGCTGACATCGACATGCGATGGCCTCTGAGAGGCCATCGTATGTCGATTTCATCATATGTCGGGGCCATCGTAGGTCGGGGGGTTACTGTACTTAGGAAGGATCTATGCTTGTTTTGGGGCTAAATGGCATTTAGGGATGAGCAAATCGAATCTGACGAATTCTAATTTGTTACGAATATCAGGAAAAATTATCGCACAAATCGCTTCATTTAACTCCATTTAGTGTGGTCCAAGCTCCATGGCATTTAAAATGGTGGCTCCACATGTGAGGACATGGGGAAAGGAACTCTGGGAAGGCAAGGAACTCTGGGAAGACGGCAAGGTGGGTAGGTGGGATGACCCTGAATTACATGCAGCATGCAGCTTATCAGCAGCCATCTTGTGGCCAGTCACTTCAGCGTTTTAATTCAATGAGAGTGTTTCATTGCAGGGAGTGATAGAGCATTGTTTGCGTTGCACAGAAAAACAGCTTGACAGCAGCGATTCCCCACAAGCCCAAATCACTGCATAAAAGCACAGAGAGAGAGAGAGAAAGTACACTTTTTTTGTGTGTAATACACAGCGACTCCACTGCTGCAGTGGGGTGCACAGCAACTCTAAAGCTTAAAGGGGCCAGTTAGGAAGAGAACTAAAGCCATTGTCACCTGCTATTAGTTCCTGATAATTATGTACTGGGCTCTACTACACAGCGATTCTGTACTGATGTAGTTGGGTGTACAACAACTGTAAAGCTAACAGGGGCCAGTTAGGGTAAGCACAAAAAGCCATAGTTACCTGATTACAGAGCCTAATACAGGTTGCGTAGCGGAGCTTATTGTCTTCTCAAAAGTGTACATAGGTGGTGTTCGTTTTTTTTTTTTTTCATGAGAAACTAATTTTGGCCTAGTTACTGTGAAAGGCCAGCCAAAGCTACACCCTTGTTTCTGTAGCCTTATACAGTTTTAAGCTGAGGGTATTGCCCAGCTCTCATAGTTGTAAACTGTACGTACACCTAAGTGGTGTATGTTTGTTTTTTCCTGAAAAACTCATTTTGGCCTAGTTACTGTGAAAGGCCAGCCAAAGCTACCCACTTGTTTCTGTAGTGTTATACAGTTTGTAGTGGAGCGCATAGTCCTCCTTTCATAAGTACAAACTCTACGTACACCTACATGGTGTAGTTTTTTTTTTCTTGAAAGACTAATTTGGGCCTAGTTAGTGTGAAAGGCCAGCCAAAGCGACACCCTTGTTTCTGTAACCTTATACCGATTAAAGCTGAGTGTATTGTCCAGCTCTCATAAGTGTAAACTGTAGGTACAACTACTTGGTGTAGATTTTTTTTCCTGAAAAACTAATTTTGGCCTAGTTACTGTGAAAGGCCATAGTAGATCCAAAGAAAGGGCAAAATAGTACCAATATATTTTAAGTCGAGTGTGTTAGTAACTAACAAGAGATCCTATATACACACTTGAACATCAATTCCATACGTTAATAATAAACTTTATTGAGAACATCATTAGATAAAAACAATTATCCCTGAGGAAGCCAAACGGCGAAACGACGTTGGGGTGCTGGTGTGGGTAGGTACACTGTCTAGGTCTCCTAGCTTGTGCTCTGTGAGTGGGGAAGCTTTATGGTAATGCTGGTTTTTGTGCTCAAGACGGGCGGGCATTGATTGTTATCCCGCAGTTCCTTTGAGCTCTTATTTGCACACTATTATTCGCCTTTTCCCTTCCTCCTGACCACTCGCTGGAGGCGATCTATTCAGTGACCTCCTTACTTAGGTATTGTTATCTGTGCAATTTTTACATGACTGATATGTGTAACTTATAATTTTTGTTGTACTGGTGGCCCTACTCTTTAGATAGGAATAACTATGTCCTGTTTTGCATTGATGCTAATTTATGATATATTACCTACCTTACCAACTCCACTTTTTGTCTGGCTATACTGTCCTTTTTAATTGTTTTTATCTAATGATGTTCTCAATAAAGTTTATTATTAACGTATGGAATTGATGTTCAAGTGTGTATATAGGATCTACTGTGAAAGGCCAGCCAAAGTTACACCCTTGCTTCTGTAGCCTTATACAGTTTTAAGCTAAGCATATTCTCCAGCTCTCATAAGTGTAAACTGTAGGTACATTTTTTTCCTGAAAAACTAATTTGGGCCTAGTTACTGGGAAAGGCCAGACATAGCTACACACTTGTTTCTGTAGTCTAATACAGTTTTAAGCATAGTGGAGCGCATTGTCGTCCTCTCATAAGTGTAACATATATGCACTCAGCTGGTGTAAAAGTATGTCAGGCAGAGAAGTGCCAGGATGTGCACTGAGGAGGGGCAGAGGCCTTAATCCATCAGGCGCAGGCTGAGGTCGCAGCATAGTAGGGGCGTTGTGCAACAGGAGTCGCAGCGAGAGGTCTGAGCTCCCGGTGTCAGCTAGCAGTCGTGTCTCGACCAGCAACCCATCAGCCTTGATTGATTGGTTCACTCGGTCATCCACTTCATCCCAACTGACATCAGACAACCCCCAGTCAACAGTCGGTGGGTTCCTCAGACTCAACCCTCAGTTGGCATGGCCCTCATGCTGCTGCTACCACCTCCAGGCTGGGTCATTCAGCCACATTATGGTCTCCTCATGCTGCTGCCAACTCCAGGCTGTGTCATTGTGCCACCATATAGTCTCCGCATGCTGTTGGCATATTAAGTTAAACTTTTAAAATGTTAATCTATATAAAATCTTCAATTTAAAATGTAAAAAATATCTTTAATCTTTTCAATTGTGAGGCCCTATGGCCTCGTCAGGCTGTTTTCACCTTCAGGCTGGGTCATTCTGCCACTATATGGTCTCCTCTTGCTGCCGCCAATTCCAGGCTGTGTCATTCTGCCACATTATGGTCTCCTCATGCTGTTGCCACCTTCAGGCTGCGTCATTGTGCCTCCATATGGTCTCATCATGCTATTGTCACATTAAATTAAACTTTAAAAAAAATGTAATCTATGTTAGATATTACATTTTCATTTTACAAAATATCTTTAATCTTTTCAATTGTGAGGCCCTATGGTCTCGTTGGGCGTACTCGTTGGGTATGCATACGTCATGTCTTTTCCTGGTCTCCGCCGCTCACCCGGCGGAGATCGGAAGCGGATCCCTGCTGAAATCCTTCAGCAGGGATCCAGGGCAAACGCCGAGGGGGGCCATGTATGCCCCCCATGTCGGCGATCGCCGCAAATCGCAAGGGAATCGCCCTTGCGATCTGCGGCGATACCGGGCTGATCGGGTCTCTGGGACCCGACCGCCCGGTAATTTCGCATGATCCCGGCTGTCACAGACAGCCAGGACCATGCTAACGTAGAGGAGCGAGGTGGCAAGCCTGCCACCTCCTCCTATACCCTGCGATCTGTCGGTTAGTTAACCGACCAATCGCAGGAGGGGGGGCGGTTACTTCCTCCCGTCCTGCCCGGCCCCTTGAAGTCCGGAGAGGACAGGAGGAAGACCGGAGGGGGACGGGGGAGTGCTGGGGACCGGCCCCGGTACTTACCTCGTCCCTGAAGACCCGGATCCCGGCGGGGAAGATGGCGGCGGCGGCGACAGGTGAGTAGATCTTCAGCCGCGGTCGGGCCCTTTACAGCAATGCACGTCGCCGTAAAGCGACATGCATTGCTGTATTGGGACCCTATATACTACAACTCCCAGCATGCCCATACGTTGGTATGCCATGTGGGTATTTTTTGCTGTCCTGGCACCATAGGGGCTTCCTATATGGGACATGCCCCCCAAAAACCATTTCAGAAAAACGTACGCTCCAAAATCCCCTTGTTGCTCCTTCCCTTCTGAGCCCTCTACTGCGCCCGCCGAACACTTTACATAGACATAAGAGGTATGTGCTTAGTCGAGAGAAATTGGGCTACAAATAGAAGTATACATTTTCTCCTTTTACCCCTTGTAAAAATTCAAAAATTGGGTCTACAAGAACATGCGAGTGTAAAAAATGGAAATTGTGAATTTTCTCCTTCACTTTGCTGCTATTCCTGTGAAACACCTAAAGGGTTAAAATGCTGACTGAATGTCATTTTGAATATTTTGGGGGGTGCAGTTTTTATAATGGGGTCATTTGTGGGGTATTTCTAAGATGAAAACCCTTCAAATCCACTCCAAACCTGAACTGGTCCCTGAAAAATTGTGATTTTGGAAATTTTGTGAAAAATTGGAAAATTGCTGCTGAACTTTGAAGCCCTCTGATGTCTTCCAAAAGTAAAAACTCGTCAATTTTATGATGCAAACATAAAGTAGACATATTGTATATGTGAATAAAATAATATTTGGAATATCCATTTTCATTACAAGCAGAGAGCTTCAAAGTTAGAAAAATGCAAAATTTTCAAATTTTTCATCAAATTTTGGGATTTTTCACCAAGAAAGGATGCAAGTTACCAAAAAATTTTACCACTAAATTAAAGTAGAATATGTCACGAAAAAACAATCTCGGAATCAGAATGATAACTAAAAGCATTCCAGAGTTATTAATGTTTAAAGTGACAGTGGTCAGATGTGCAAAAAATGGCCGGGTCCTAAGGTGTAAAATGGCTGGGTCCTTAAGGGGTTAAACTTCCTTTTCTATCTAATCAAAATCTTAAATTTAAAAAAATCTCTTCAATCTTTTCAATTGTGAGGCCCTATGGTCGTCGTCATTTATTACCTGTGGAATTACCACAAGAATCGAATGACACAGGTTGGAGTGATAACAATGAACCATAACTGATTAAATGAAACATTCGCAGTTCCACACAGAGTAAAACAGTTGGGGGGTGCTGAGAAGCAGGGGCTGGAACAGGTGGTAGCTTGCTTCGTGGCGGATGGTGACTGATTAAATGAAACATTCGCACTCTCACAGTCGGGGGGGGGGGGGGGGTTGGGTGCTGAGAGGCAGGGGCTGGAAGAGGCGGTAGCTCACTTCGCGGCGGACTGCCAGCTCGATGCTCACCAGAATGGGTCCTCAAAATTTTAAAAATTAAAATAAATTCAAATTAAATTATATAAAAATGTTATTAAAAAATCTCTTTAATCTCTTCAATTGTGATGCCATATGGTCTACCGACCCTACTGCCACAACCAGACGCTCTGCGGCAGTGATTCTAATAGCAATGCCTGTAATCTGCATGTCATACTAAATAACAGTATTATTTCACTAACACAGCAAACTCTCTATGCGTATTTTGACAAGGCAAAGTATTCTAAACCCATATTGAGGCTCTCTGTAGCCCAGAAATAGCCGTTTTAAATAGCAATTCGCCGCAAATTAATTCGGACCAAACCAAATTTTTTCGGAAAAATTCTGCGAATCAGCCGATTCAAATTTTTCAAAAATTCACTCATCTCTAATGGCTATTTTGTGAGATTACAATAAAGCTGAGGCTATCTTTTTGTGAACTGGGTATTTCCTGTAGTTGGTTCCCTTAACCCTTTAAGGACCAAGCCCATTTTAACCTTAAGGACCAGGCCAATTTTATTTTTGCATTTTCGTTTTTTCCTCCTCGCCTTCTAAAATCCATAACTCTTTTATATTTCCATCTACAGACCCATATAAGGGCTTGTTTTTTGCGTGACCAATTGTACTGTCACGATGCCGGCTGGCAGGAGGTGGATCCTCTGTGCCAGAGAGGGATAGCGAGGACCGTGCTAGTGGACCGGTTCTAAGCCACTACTGGTTTTCACCAGAGCCCGCCGCAAAGCGGGATGGTCTTGCTGCGGCGGTAGTGACCAGGTCGTATCCACTAGCAACGGCTCACCTCTCTGGCTGCTGAAGATAGGCGCGGTACAAGGGAGTAGGCAGTAGCAAGGTCGGACGTAGCAGAAGGTCTGGGGCAGGCGGCAAGGTTCGTAGTCAGGGGAGATAGCAAAGGTACTGGTACACAGGGTATAAACACACAAAGAACGCTTTCACTGGCACTAAGGCAACAAGATCCGGCAAGGGAGTGCAAGGGAGGAGACTAGATATAGCCCGGGAACAGGTGGGAACCAATTAAGCTAATTGGGCCAGGCACCAATCATTGGTGCACTGGCCCTTTAAGTCTCAGGGAGCTGGCGCGCGCGCGCCCTAGAGAGCGGAGCCGCGCGCGCCAGCACATGACCGCAGGAGACGGGAACGGGTAAGTGACCTGGGATGCGATTCGCGAGCGGGCGCGTCCCGCTGTGCGAATCGCATCCCCAACGGCCATGGCAGAGCAGCGCTCCCGGTCAGCGCTGACCGGGGAGCTGCAGGGAGAAGGACGCCGTGAGCGCTCCGGGGAGGAGCGGGGACCCGGAGCGCTAGGCGTAACAGTACCCCCCCCCCTTAGGTCTCCCCTTCTCTTTATCGGGTAACTGCCTCCCCTGGGATGAGGACACCGGGAAAGGATGGAGGGATTCCTCAACGGCAGGCAGAACCGCAGGAGTAGGAATGGGGAGAGAGGGCAGAGGGCGAGACCTGGCACGGGGCAGTGTGACACCAGGACGAGGGCCATGAGGGGACACAGAAGCTTGCCTGATGGAACTGGGAGGGGGGGAGGGGCATTTCCTGTGGCATGCAGAGTCCTTAATGACCTTAGGGGGACCGGATACAGGAGGAACCACAGAGTTACGGCAAGGGTTACTGGGAACCGGTTTTAGACAGTTCTTGGCACAAGAGGACCCCCAACTCTTGATCTCCCCAGTGGACCAATCCAGGGTTGGGGAATGAAGTTGAAGCCAGGGAAGTCCAAGGAGAATTTCCGAGGTGCAATTGGGGAGGACCAAAAGTTCAATCCTCTCGTGATGAGATCCGATGCTCATAAGAAGGGGCTCCGTGCGGAAACGTATGGTACAGTCCAACCTGGCTCCGTTGACCGCGGAAATGTGGAGTGGCTTGACAAGACGGGTCACCGGAATACGGAATTTATTCACAAAGGACTCCCGAATAAAATTCCCAGAAGCTCCAGAGTCCAGGCAGGCCACGGCTGAGAAGGGAGAGCTGGCTGAAGTGGAAATCCGAACAGGTACCGTGAGACGTGGAGAAGCCGACTTGGCATCAAGAGACGCCACACCCACGAGAGCTGAGTGCGAGCGTGCGTTTCCCAGACGTGGAGGACGGATTGGGCAATCCACCAAAAAATGTTCAGTACTGGCACAGTACAGACAAAGATTCTCTTCCTTACGGCGATTCCTCTCTTCCAGGGTCAGGCGAGACCGATCCACTTGCATGGCCTCCTCGGCGGGAGGCCTAGGCGCAGATTGCAGTGGAGACTGTGGGAGAGGTGTCCAGAGATCTAAGTCTTTTTCCTGGCGGAGCTCTTGATGCCTCTCAGAAAAACGCATGTCAATGCGAGTGGCTAGATGAATGAGTTCATGCAGGTTAGCAGGAGTCTCTCGTGCGGCCAGAACATCTTTAATGTTGCTGGATAGGCCTTTTTTAAAGGTCGCGCAGAGAGCCTCATTATTCCAGGATAGTTCAGAAGCAAGAGTACGGAATTGTATGGCGTACTCGCCAACGGAGGAATTACCCTGGACCAGGTTCAGCAGGGCAGTCTCAGCAGAAGAGGCTCGGGCAGGTTCCTCAAAGACACTTCGAATTTCCGAGAAGAAGGAGTGTACAGAGGCAGTGACGGGGTCATTGCGGTCCCAGAGCGGTGTGGCCCATGACAGGGCTTTTCCAGACAGAAGGCTGACTACGAAAGCCACCTTAGACCTTTCAGTAGGAAACTGGTCCGACATCATCTCCAAGTGCAGGGAACATTGCGAAAGAAAGCCACGGCAAAACTTAGAGTCCCCATTAAATTTGTCCGGCAAGGACAGGCGGAGGCTAGGAGTGGCCACTCGCTGCGGAGGAGGTGCAGGAGCTGGCGGAGGAGATGATTGCTGATGAAGTTGCGACTGAAGTTGGTGCACAATGGTGGACATTTCCGACATCTGGTGGGTTAGATGGGCGATCTGTCGGGCTTGCTGGGCGACCACCGTGGTGATATCAGAGGCAACTGGCAGGGGAACCTCAGCGGGATCCATGGCCGGATCTACTGTCACGATGCCGGCTGGCAGGAGGTGGATCCTCTGTGCCAGAGAGGGATAGCGAGGACCGTGCTAGTGGACCGGTTCTAAGCCACTACTGGTTTTCACCAGAGCCCGCCGCAAAGCGGGATGGTCTTGCTGCGGCGGTAGTGACCAGGTCGTATCCACTAGCAACGGCTCACCTCTCTGGCTGCTGAAGATAGGCGCGGTACAAGGGAGTAGGCAGTAGCAAGGTCGGACGTAGCAGAAGGTCTGGGGCAGGCGGCAAGGTTCGTAGTCAGGGGAGATAGCAAAGGTACTGGTACACAGGGTATAAACACACAAAGAACGCTTTCACTGGCACTAAGGCAACAAGATCCGGCAAGGGAGTGCAAGGGAGGAGACTAGATATAGCCCGGGAACAGGTGGGAACCAATTAAGCTAATTGGGCCAGGCACCAATCATTGGTGCACTGGCCCTTTAAGTCTCAGGGAGCTGGCGCGCGCGCGCCCTAGAGAGCGGAGCCGCGCGCGCCAGCACATGACCGCAGGAGACGGGAACGGGTAAGTGACCTGGGATGCGATTCGCGAGCGGGCGCGTCCCGCTGTGCGAATCGCATCCCCAACGGCCATGGCAGAGCAGCGCTCCCGGTCAGCGCTGACCGGGGAGCTGCAGGGAGAAGGACGCCGTGAGCGCTCCGGGGAGGAGCGGGGACCCGGAGCGCTAGGCGTAACATGTACTTTGTAATGAAACCTCTCAAACCCCCAAAAAGTTTTTTTTACGGAGGAAATGTAAATGAAAACCACAATTTTTCACATTTTGGAGGGTTTTGTTTTCACACTGTACACTTTAGGGTAAAAAAGACGTGTTCTTTATTCTATGGGTCAATTCAATTAAAATTATACCCATGGCTAGATACTTTTATATTTTTTTGTACCGCTTAAAAAAAAATCTAAAACTTTTTGTACAAAATCGGAAATCTAAAATCGCCCTATTTTGACCACCTATAATTTTTTTTCCGTATATATGGCGGTATGAGGGCTCATTTTTTGTGCCGTCATCTTTACTTGTTATCGATATCACATTTACATATATAAAACTTTTAGAAAATTTTTTATACATTTTTTAAATAAAATGTGACAAAAAAGCAGCATTTTTGGACTTTAGAATTTTTTACATTTATGCCATTCACCGTACGGGATCATTAACATAATATTTTGATAATTCGGACATTTATACATGTGGCAATACCAAATATGTTTATTAAAAAAAAATTACGCTTTTTGGGGGTAAAATAGGAAAAACTGACAATTTTAATTTTCATTGGGATTTTTGGGATCTGTATTGATCACGGCATCGCGGATGTCGGCCATTACCGGCGGATCCCCGACTGCTGCATTTACCTGCCGTGTATGACGCGAGCACCGTTCCGATGCTCGCGGTCATACACAGGACGTAAATGTACGTCCTGGTGCGCGAAGTCTCGCCAAACCAGGACGTACATTTACGTCCGTGGTCGTTAAGGGGTAAAACTACAAATTTCATAATTTGACGACAGTAATTTTGTATGCTGTTAAAAATAAACCTTGGGGCAAAAATCACAGAATAATTGCGAGACCACCATAAAGCACAGGTACATACACCATATTATATACTTCACTAATGTTAACAGCCCCTGTAGCATAAGCAGAATTCACAGACCTGTTTTCATGTAGTTTCGTAGTTTATTTAATTTTTCTTGTCTTTGAAAAGGTTTTAAAACATACTTTAAGTAGGATTGGAGCTTAAAGACTAGTCAAACCAGTCCATTGCTGCCTCTGTAGCATAGTCAAATAAATAAAATAAAAAACTCCAGAATACACCTTTAACACTTTATCACTTGTTTTGATTTCACCTGTCCATGTCTTGTGTTGTCTGTCCACATTGTGGTCCAACCGCTGGGACTCAGCACAATCTCTTTACCAGCCTGAGACCCCCCCATGTCGGCGATCGGCGCAAATCGCCAGTGAATTTACACTGGCGATTTGTGGCTATTCTGGGTCATACGGGTCTACGGTGACCAGGAAAATAAGGGGGATCGGGTTGTCCAAGACACCCACAATCCCCCTAAAGGGATAGAAGTGAGGTGGCAGGGGTGCCACCCCTCCTATCCCTGCTATTGGTTGTCTAGAAGCGACTAACAATAGCAGATCGGGGGCGGGGGGGTTAACTTTTGGTTTCCCCGTTCTGCCCACCCACAATAGGCAGAACGGGGAAACCGAAGGGGACCGGCGCCGAAGATCCACTTACCCATCGGCGGCGGCAGCAGGTGATGATCGGCGACAGAAGAGGACGGTAATCCGGCTGCCTGGATCCTACGGAAGTCGGTGAGTTGCCTAGCAACATCTGGAGGGCTACAATTTGAGACCACTATATAGTGGTCTCTAAAATGTAGCCCTCCAGATGTTGCAAAACTACAACTCTCAGCATGCCCAGACAGCTGTTTGTTGTGTGGGCATGCTGGGATTTGTAGTTTTTCAACATCTGAAGGGCCACAGTTTGGAGATCACTGTGTAGTGGTCTCTAAACTGTAGTCCTCCAGATGTTGCAAAACTGCAAATCCCAGCATGCCCAAACAGCAAACAGCTGTCTCGGCATGCTGGGAGTTGTAGTTACGTACCCCCAGCTGTTGCATAACTACATCTCCCGGCATGCCCTTCGGCTGGGAGTTGTAGTTTTGCAACAGCTGGAGGCACACTGGTTGGAAAATATTGAGTTAGGTAACAGACTCTAACTGAAGGTTTTCCGATCAGTGTGCCTCCAGCTGTTGCAAAGCAATAACTCCCAGCATGCACTGTCAGTGCATGCTGGGAGTTGTAGTTTTGAAACAGCTGGAGATTTGCCCCCCCCCCCCCCCCCCCCAGTGTGAATGCATCCTAAAAACACTACACTACACTAACACATAATAAAGGGTAAAACACTACATATACACCCCCTTACACTGTACGGCAGTGTTTCCAAAATGGAGCCTCCAGCTGTTGCAAAACAACAACTCCCAGCATTTCCGGACAGCCACTGACTGTCCAGGCATGCTGGGAGTTTAGCAACAGCTGGAGGCACCCTGTTTGGGAATCACTGGCGTAGAATACCCCTATGTCCACCCCTATGCAATCCCTAATTTAGTCCTCAAATGCGCATGGCGCTCTCTCACTTCGGAGCCCTGTCGTATTTCAAGGAAACAGTTTAGGGCCACATATGGGGTATTTACTTACTCGGGAGAAATTGCACTACAAATTTTGGGGGGATTTTTCTCCTTTTACCCCTTATGAAAAGGAAAAGTTGGGGGTCTACACCAACCTGTTAGTGTAAAAAAATTACATTTTAAATTTACATGCTGGTGTTGCCCCATACTTTTTGTAAAAGAAAAAAAAAAGACCCCCAAAATTTGTAACGCAATTTCTCCTGAGTACGGAAATACCCCATATGTGGGTGTAAAATGCTCTGCGGGCGCACAACACGGCTTAGGGGTGAGAGTGCACTATGTACAGTTAAGGCCTAAATTGGTGATTTGCACAGGGGTGGCTGATTTTACAGGGGTTCTGACATAAACACAAAAAAAAAAATACCCACGTATGACCCCATTTTGGAAACTACACCCCTCACGGAACGTAACAAGGGGTATAGTGCGCCTTAACACCTCACAGGTGTTTGACAAATTTTCATTAAAGTTGGATGGGAAAATGAAGAAACATTTTTTTTTCACTAAAATGCTGGTGTTACCCTAAATTTTTCATTTTCACAAGGGAAAATAGGAAAAAAAGACCCCAAAAATTTGTACCCCCATTTCTTCTGAGTAACAACATAGGCCATATGTGGATGTAAAGTGCTCTGCGGGTGAACTACAATGCTCAGAAGAGAAGGAGCACCTTTGGGATTTTGGAGAGAAAATTTGTCCGGAATTGAAGGCCACTTGTGTTTACAAAGCCCCCATAGTGCCAGAACAATGGACTCCCCCCACATGTGACCCCATTTTAGAAACTACACCCCTCACGGAATGTCATAAGGGGTGCAGTGAGCATTTACGCCCCACAGGTGTCTGACAGATTTTTGGAACAGTGGTCCGTGAAAATGAAAAATTACATTTTTCATTTGCACAGCCCACTGTTCCAAAGATCTGTCAAACACCAGTGGGGTGTAAATGCTCACTGCCCCCCTTATTAATATCTGTGAGGTGTGCAGTTTCCAAAATGGGGTCACATGTGGGGGGGGGTTCACTCTTCTGGCATCACGGGGGGCTTTGTAAACGCACATGGATGGCCCTTGACTTTCATTCCAAACAAATTCTCTCTCCAAAAGCCCAATGGCGGTCCTTCTCTTCTGAGCATTGTAGTGCACCAGCAGAGCACTTGACGTCCACACATGGGGTATTTCCATACTCAGTAGAAATGGGGTTACAATTTTTGGGGGGCATTTTCTCCAATTACCCCTTGTAAAAATGTAAAATTTGGGGAAAAAAGCATTTTAGTAAAAAAAAAAAAAATGTTTTAATTTACACATCCGACTTTAACAAAAAGTCGGCAAACACCTGTGGGGTGTTAAGGCTCACTGTACCCCTTGTTACGTTCCTTGAGGGGTGTAGTTCACAAAATAGTAGGACATGAGTTTTTTTTTTTTAATGCTATTCTGGCACCATAGGGGCTTCCTAAAAGTGACATGCCCCCCAAAAACCATTTCAGCAAAATTTGCTTTCCAAAAGTCAAATGTGGCTCCTTCTCTTCTGAGCATTGTAGTGCGCCCGCAGAGCATTTTACGTCCTAACATGGGGTATTTCCACACTCAGAAGAAATGGGGTTACAAATTCTGGGGGGCATTTTCTCCTATTGCCCCTTGTAAAAATAAAAAATTTTGGAAAAAAATGCATTTTTGTGAAATAATTTTTTTTTTCATTTACAAATCCAACTTTAACAAAAAGTCGTCAAACACCTGTGTGGTGTTAAGGCTCACTGTACCCCTTGTTACATTCCTTGAGTGGTGTAGTTTCCAAATTAGTAGACCATGTGTTTTTTTTTTTTTTTTTTGCTGTTCTGGCACCATAGGGGCTTCCTAAATGCAACATGCCCCCCAAAAACCATTTCAGCAAAATTTGCTTTGGAAAAGCCAAATGGGACTCCTTCTCTTCTGAGCATTGTAGTTCGCCCGCAAAGCATTTTATGTCCTAACATGGGATATTTCCATACTCAGAAGAGTGGGGTTACAAATTTGAGGGGGCATTTTCTCCCATTACCCTTTGTAAAAATGGTAAATTTGGGGAAAATAACTGCAAATTTTTTTTTCATTTACACATCCGACTTTAACAAAAAGTCGTCAAACACCTGTGGGGTGTTAAGGCTCACTGGACCCCTTGTTACGTGCCTTGAGGGGTGTAGTTTCCAAAATAGTATGCCATGTGTTGTTTTTTTTTTGCTGTTCTGGCACCATAGGGGCTTCCTAAATGTGACATGCCCCTCAAAAAACATTTCAGAAAAACTCACTCTCCAAAATCCCATTGTTGCTCCTTCCCTTCTGAGCCCTCTACCGCGCTCGCGAAGCACTTCACATACACATATGAGATATTTCCTTACTCGAGAGAAATTGGGTTACAAATTTTGGGGGGCTTTTTCTACTATTACCCCTTGTAAAAATTCAAAAACTGGGTCTACAAGAACATGCGAGTGTTAAAAAATTCAGATTTTGAATTTTCTCCTTCACTTTGCTGCTATTCCTGTGAAACACCTAAAGGGTTAACAAACTTTCTGAATGTCATTTTGAATACTTTGATGGGTGCAGTTTTTATAATGGGGTAATTTATGGGGTATTTCTAATATGAAGGCCCTTCAAATCCACTTGAAAACTGAACTGGTCCCTGAATAATTCCGATTTTGAAAATTTTGTGAAAAATATGAAAATTGATGCTGAACTTTGAAGCCCTCTGATGTCTTCCAAAAGTAAAAACATGTCAACTTTATGATGCAAACATAAAGTAGACATATTGTATATGTGAATCAATATATAATTTATTTGTAATGTCTATTATCCTTACAAGCAGAGAGCTTTAAAGTTAGAAAAATGCTAAATTTTCTATTTTTTCATCACATTTTGGAATTTTTCACATGAAATGATGCAAGTATCGACAACAATTTACCACTAACATAAAGTAGAATATGTCACGAAAAAACCTTCTTGGAAACAGAATGAAAAGTAAAAGCATCTCAGAATTATTAATGCTTAAAATGACAATGATCAGAATTTCAAAAAAAATGCTCCCGTCCTTAGGGTTATATTGGGCTCCGATCCCAAGGGGTCAATAGATGATGCGTCCTGCTAACTACATTGAGTGTGTACATCATTCTATAACGTGCCTCTCAATACTCTGCCAAAATTAAATATTTTTATATCATGTTAGCATTCTCTATTTATAGAGACATGCGATTTTGGAGAAAATCATTCAGTGCCTTTAAAATTTATTTTTGACAATGTTTTGCTGTTATCCTTTTTTCTTTTATAAAGATATATTTTTAATACATGATTACTATATTCTATTGTTTGGAGATCATGTCACAAGACATGTTAAAAGTTTTAATTCGTCAATGTCTCAGCACTGATTGAGAGAACAAGATCTGATCTGTGACAGGTCAAAAGTTTTTTTTTTAAATGACAGGTACACTTTAAATATATAATTAAAGGGGTACTCTGCCCCTAGACATCTTATTCCCTATGTCTGATCACGGGGGTCCCGACGCTGGGAACCCTCGCAATCTCTCCTGCAGCACCCGTCATTCGCTCTGTGCCTGATGACTGACTGCAGGGGCCGGAGGATTGTGAGGTCACAACCCACCCCTCATGACGTCACACCCCACCCCCTTAATGCAAGTCTATGGGGAGGGGGGGGGGGTGGCCATCACGCCCCCTCCCATAGACTTGCATCAAGGGGGCAGGGCCATGATGTCATGATCCTCCGGCCCCTGCATCACCAGTCATCAGGCACGGAGCGAAGCTCGCTCTGTGCACCAGATGACAGGGGTGCTGCAGGAGAGATCAGACATCAGGCGAACAGACATCTTATCCCCTATCCCTTGGATAGGGGATAAGATGTCTAGGGGCGGAGTACCCCTTTAACCCCTCAAGGACGCAGGACGTACTCAAACGGCCCCTTTTCCGAGTCCTTAAGGACTCCATTCCCAGCCCCCCGCCGCTAGCCGGAGGGGAGCCGGTGCCCGATGCCTGCTGAAATCGTTCAGCAGGCATCGCGGCATATCGCCCAGGGGGGGGTCATGATGACCCCCCATGTCGGCGATGGCCGCAGATCGCTGGACAATTCAGTCCAGTCTCTGACGGCCCCGAACAGCCATAGCCAGCAGGGGTGAGGTGGCACTGGTGCCACCTCACGATCGCCCTGATTCGTCGTCCGGTTTCCCGGCCGACCAATCAGGGCGCCTGCTGCGGGTGTCACTCCCGCAACCCGCTCCGCCCCTCTTCCGGAGGACGTGAGCGGGTGCAGGACGTGCACCCCGGGAGCTGGGGACCCCGATCCCCGGCATCAATGTTCGGATCGGGGCCCCAGCGGCGGCGACGACGAGGGAGTGACCTGATGCGGCGTGGATCGTTGGAGGTGAGTGACAGCCTCCTGCTGTTGCTTAGCAACAGCTCCTAGCATGTAAAAAGGGCATGCTGGGAGCTGTAGTTATGCAACAGCAGGAGGCAGACCACCACAACTCCCAGCGTGCCCTTATGGGCATGCTGGGACTTATAGTTTTGCAACAGCTGGAGGAACATTTTTTCTATGGAAAAGTGTACCATCAGCTGTTGTGTAACTACAACTCCCAGCTTGCACAAACAGCTAAAGTGCATTCTGGGAGTTGTAGTGGTGCATCTGCTGGTTGCATAACTACAACTCCCAGCATGCCCGTTGGCTGTCGGTGACTGCTGAGAGTTGTAGTTTTGCAACAGCTGAAGGCACACTGAGTTAAGTAGCAAACCAGTGTGTCTCCAGCTGTTGCATAACTACAATACCCAGCATCCCCAGCCAAAGTAGTATGCCTCCAGCTGTTGCATAACTACAAGACCCAGCATGCCCTTCCGCTGTCCGTACATGCTGGTGGTTGTAGCTTTTGCAACAGCTGAAGGCACACTGGTTGCAAAACACTGAGTTTGTTACCAAACTCGGTGTTTCGCAACCAGTGTGCCTCCAGCTGTTGCAAAACTACGACTCCCAGCATGCACTGATAGACCGTACATGCTGGGAGTTGTAGTTTTGCAACAGCTGGATGTTTCTCCCCCCCAATGTGAATGTACAGGGTACACTCACGTGGGCGGAGGTTTACAGTAAATATCCGGCTGCAAGTTTGAGCTGCGGCAAATTTTCTTCCGCAGCTCAAACTGCCAGTGAGAAATTACTGTGAACCCCCGTCCGTGTGACTGTACCCGAAAAACACTACACTACACTAACACAAAATAAAATAAAAAGTAAAAAACACTACATATACACATACCCCCACACAGCCCCCCTCCCCTCCCCAATAAAAATCAAAAACGTCTGGTACGCCACGGTTTCCAAAACGGAGCCTCCAGCTGTTGCAAAACAACTACTCCCAGTATTACCAGACAGCCACTGACTGTCCAGGCATGCTGGGAGTTTTACAACAGCTGGAGGCCCCCTGTTTGGGAATCACTGGCGTAGAATACCCCGTAGAAAGTCCCTAATTTAGGCCTCAAATGCGCATGGCACTCTCACTTTGGAGCCCTGTCGTATTTCAAGGCAACAGTTTAGGATCACATATGGGGTATCGCCGTACTCGGGAGAAATTGTGTTACAAATTTTGGGGGGTATTTTCTGCTTTTACCCTTTTTTAAAATGTAAAATTTTTGGGAAAAGAAGCATTTTAGGTAAAAAAAAAAATATTTTTACATATGCAAAAGTCGTGAAACACCTGTGGGGTATTAAGGTTCATTTAACCCCTTGTTACGTTCCCCAAGGGGTCTAGTTTCCAAAATAGTATGCCATGTGTTTTTTTTGCTGTTCTGGCACCATAGGGGCTTCCTAAATGCGGCATGCCCCCAGAGCAAAATTTGCTTTCAAAAAGCCAAATGTGACTCCTTCTCTTCTGAGACCTGTAGTGCGCCAGCAGAGCACTTTTCACCCCCATATGGGGTGTTTTATGAATCGGGAGAAATTGGGCTTCAAATTTTGGGGGGGTATTTTCTGCTTTAACCCTTTGTAAAAATTTTAATTTTTTGGGAAACCAAGCATTTTAGGTAAAATTATTATTTTCTTTTTTACATATGCAAAAGTTGTGAAACCCCTGTGGGGTATTAAGGTTCACTTTACCCCTTGTTACATTCCCCAAGGGGTCTAGTTTCCAAAATGGTATGCCATGTGGTTTTTTTTTTTTGCTGTCCTGGCACCATAGGGGCTTCCTAAATGCGGCATGCCCCCAGAGCAAAATTTTCTTCAAAAAAGCCAAATGTGACTCCTTCTCTTCTGAGACCTGTAGTGCGCCAGCAGAGCACTTTTCACCCCCATATGGGGTGTTTTATGAATCGGGAGAAATTGGGCTTCAAATTTTGGGGGGTATTTTCTGCTTTAACCCTTTGTAAAAATGTAATTTTTTTGGGAAACCAAGCATTTTAGGTAAAATTATTATTTTCTTTTTTACATATGCAAAAGTTGTTAAACCCCTGTGGGGTATTAAGGTTCACTTTACCCCTTGTTACATTCCCCAAGGGGGCTAGTTTCCAAAATGTTATGCCAAGTGGTTTTTTTTTTTGCTGTCCTGGCACCATAGGGGCTTCCTAAATGCGGCATGCCCCCAGAGCAAAATTTCCTTCAAAAAAGCCAAATGTGACTCCTTCTCTTCTGAGACCTGTAGTGCGCCAGCAGAGCACTTATCACCCCCATATGGGGTGTTTTCTGAATCGGGAGAAATTGGGCTTCAAATTATGGGGGGTATTTTCTGCTATTACCCTTTTTAAAAATGTTAAACTTTTGGGAAACCAAGCATTTTAAGGAAATTTATTATTATTTTTTTTACATATGCAAAAGTCGTGAATCACCTGTGGGGTATTAAGGTTTACTTTACCCCTTGTTATGTTCCCCGAGGGGTCTAGTTTCCAAAATGGTATGCCATGTGGGGTTTTTTGCTGTTCTGTCACCATAGGGGCTTCCTAAAGGGGACATGCCCCCCAAAAACCATTTGTCGCTCCTTCCCTTCTGAGCCCTCTACTACGCCCGCCGAACAATTAACATAGACATATGAGGTATGTCCTTACTCGAGATTGGGTTTCAAATACAAGTAAAAATTTTCTCCTTTTTACCCCTTGCAAAAATTCAAAAATTGGGTCTACAAGGACATGCGAGTGTAAAAAATGAAGATTGTGAATTTTCTCCTTCACTTTGCTGCTATTCCTGTGAAACACCTAAAGGGTTAAAACGCTGACTGAATGTCATTTTGAATACTTTGGGGGGTGCAGTTTTTATAATGGGGTCATTTATGGGGTATTTCTAATATGAAGACCCTTCAAATCCACTTCAAACCTGAACTGGTCCTTAAAAATAGCGAGTTTCAAAATTTTGTGAAAAAGTGGAAAATTGATGCTGAACTTTGAAGCCCTCTGGTGTCTTCCAAAAGTAAAAACACATCAATTTTATGATGCAAACATAAAGTAGACATATTGTATATGTGAATAAAAAAAATTATTTGGAATATCCATTTTCCTTACAAGCAGAGAGCTTCAAAGTTAGAAAAATGCAAAATGTTCAAATTTTTCATCAAATTTTGGGATTTTTCACCAAGAAAGGATGCAAGTTACCACAAAATTTTACCACTATGTTAAAGTAGAATATGTCACGAAAAAACAATCTCGGAATCAGAATGATAACTAAAAGCATTCCAGAGTTATTAAAGTGACAGTGGTCAGAATTGCAAAAAATGGCCGAGTCCTTAAGGTGAAAAAGGGCTCAGTCCTTAAGGGGTTAAATTGCATGTTTGCTACATGTAAAACAGATACATTAGAAGTAGTATGTGAGTTTCTAGAATTGTATCTGTTTTATGGAAGCAAATAGTAAGACTTTCCCAGGATTTTATATTTGTATCTCATTATTTGGACTCTGAAGCATCAGGTTGTCACATAAATCATTAAAACATAAGAATGTTGTAATGCTGTCATTTGCCTTTGTCACATAATTGTATAAAGTTCTTTGATGCATGAAGTCTTGGTGCATTATATTCCCACTATTGGTAATATGGTAAGAATTAGGTGGAAAAGATAGTTAGGGTCACTTTTTGTATGGCAGTATATGCACAGTGGAAAAAGTGCCGTAGGCCCAACTGACTATTTTTTTACAGTACAAATAATAAGGAGTCAGTGTAATACTGCTTTAACCTCAAATGTATTAGTCTAACTGAACAGACAAAATAGTCTGATGTTTTGGTCCGGAAAGGACTTTTGTCTAGGTGTTTGATGAAAGGGAGCAGAGGTCTATAGAGCCATTGCGGTGGCCAGGCAGTATGTGACATCACGAGCTGTGTCACATAAAGCTTTGTGTTACACATATACTTTGTTCCTGTGAGAGCTTTATGTATTCACTTGAGTGAGTCAACGACTGAAATTAATCTTTTCTCTGCGTTCTGAAAATAGACAATCGAGATGAGCTTTTTTTTTTATAGCACCATTAGAAAAAAACTTAGCTTAAAAACACTTTGGTCCAAGTTTACACAGTGCAATTTTGGTGCATTTGTTCCCATTTGGGTCCTTGCCTTACTGGTCAAAGAAAAAAACATCTTTCCCACTTTTCTTTCTTTCCCATTTGGAGGGGGGGGGGGGGGGGGGAGATGGTAAATGGCCCAAAAATCAGAGGGGGCATTTTACTATTGAGTTTAAATAAAACCAATAATGGAAAAAATGGAAAGATTTACACCCTATGGTCAAAATAAGGACAAAATACTGTTTGTGAATCCAACATAAGACTGGAGTAACCCAAATAACAGACAAAATGCTACTAAACACTCTTTTTTATCATAGCCTATAACTCTTTGCTGAAAAGTGATTCATATCTCGATCTGAATATTAGTATGATGAATATTTTTTATATGGGCAGTCCGGAGTATAATGGAAACATTTATTTGACAACCTTGAACTCAGTCTGATCTCTCCCTGTGGGGAAAAACAGCTCGCTTTGCTCTTTCTTCATGATCAAAAAACACCTGTTTATTGGATACTTGGCAGCTACTGTCATAGCACCATCCATTATTAATGATTCATAGCTGCACAATTTCTGCAAGTTTTCAAGATGAGCACAACAGATGCAACATTTTCAATTACTAAATACATCTAAATAACATTAGGGAACATGCTCATTCTTAGGAAAAAAAACATCTTAATTAAAGACATGTTTATTAGAGTCTCCCCGATTCATTCGTAAAAGGGGTACTTGAAGAAAAACACTGGGCTCGTGACTTACAGCAGCTAAGGAGCTTTACAAGTGTTTGGTTATGTAATTTGGGTAAGGCCTGGCTGGGATCTGATTTGGATTTCTGGAATATGTTTGCTAGTCTTCACTTGATAGGAACAGAATTTTTACAGACATAAAAATTACAGCCTCTGGGAAAATATGTGAACAGCAAAGAATTTTGCTAGAGATGCCTTTTGTGACACATCATGACAAGCCTGCATTATAGTTTGGGTTCATGATTACATTTCAGTAAGGTACAGCCACTGCTGTCATTCTGTCTAAATCCATCTGGGTGGAAAAAAAAGTACGACACCCTCATGTGTCTGTAATGGAGACTGTCACAAAACACTACAACAATGTATAATGCAGTTTCTATGCTAGATACTAAACTTCAATGCGTGATATATACTATATGCCAAATGTATGAAAAATCAAACATGTATACAGGAGAGCCCGGATGGTGAATAAGCCACCCCAAACAAGTTCCAAAGGTATTCAAGCTGTCCTGCAGGCTCAGGGAGCATCAGTGTCAGTGCGAACTATCCGTCGACATTTAAATGAAATGAAATGCTATGGCAGGAGACCCAGGAGGACCCCTTTGCTGACACAGAGACATAAAGAAAGCAAGACTACATTTTGGCAAAATGAACTTGAGTAAACCAAAATCCTTTTGGGAGAACACTTGTGGACAGATGAGACCAAGATAGAGCTTTTTGGTAAAGCACATCATTCTACTGTTTACCGAAAATGGAATGAGGCCTACAAATAAAAGAACACAGTACCTACAGTGAAATATAGTGGAGGTTCAATGATGTTTCGGGGTTGTTCTGCTGCCTCTGGCACTGGGTGCCTTGAATGTGTACAAGATATCATAAAATCTGAGGAATACCAACGGATTTTGGGTCACACTGTACAGCCCAGTGTCAGAAAGCTGGGTTTGCATTCGAGATCTTGGGTATTCCAGCAGGACAATGACCCCACACGTGTCAAAAAGCACCCAGAAAGGGATGGCAACAAAGCACTGGAGAGTTCTGAAGTGGCCAGCAATGAGTCCAGATCTAAATCCCATTGAACACCTGTGGAGAGATCTTAAAATTGCTGTTGGGAAAAGGCGCCCTTCCAATAAGAGAGACCTGGAGCAGTTTGCAAAGGAAGAGTGGTCCAACATTCCGTCTGAAAGGTGTAAGAAGCTTATTGATGGTTATAAGAAGCGACTGATTTCAGTTATTTTTTCCAAAGGGTGTGCAACCAAATATTAAGTAAAGGGTGACAATAATTTTGTCCAGCCCCTTTTTGGAGTTTGGTGTGACATTATGTCCATTATGTCTTTTTTTCTCCCTTTTTTGGTTTAGTTCCAATACACACAAAGGGAATAAACATATGTATAGCAAAACATGTGTTACTGCAAAAAATTTCAGGGGTGTCAACATTTACGACCATGACTGTATATACACAGTTACCCCATCAGCAGAATTGTGAGTGCAGCTCTAGAGTATAATACAGGAAAAGTAATGTAATGTATGTACACCAGTGTTTCCCAACCTTTTTCGGGTCGGGGCACACCTCAAAAAAAAAAATTCCACGGGGCATCGCTACCGAGGTTGACGAGCAAAAAAAAAAAAAGAAAAAGGGAAAATGGTAAAAAACGCAATGCACTATATCTATTTATCAGTGGGTATGTATTTTAAAGTGCTGCTTAATACAGCAACTCACCAATGACGTCTTCTCTAATTTGCAATGCTGCCTTCTCTTCTCCATCTGGTCCGGGCCATCCTCACGATTTCTTCCACACACAATTCTTCACCGTTAAACCTGCAAAACAAATCTATTAGGTGCCGAACTTTTTTTTACATGGGTGACAGAGGGGTGTAGAAGAGTGGACATGGGTGACAGAAGGATGTAGAGGGGTGGACATGGGTGACAGAGGGATGTAGAGGGGTGGAAATGGGTGACAGGGGTGTAGAGGAGTGGACAGAGGGGTGTAGAGGAGCGTACATGGGTGACAGGGGTGTAGGAGGGGACAGAGAGGTGTAGAGGAGTGTACAGAGGGGTGTAGAGGAGCATACATGGGTGACAGGGGTGTAGAGGAGTGTACAGAGGGGTGTAGAGGAGCATACATGGGTGACAGGGGTGTAGAGAAGCGGACATGGGTGACAGGGGTGTAGAGGAGTGGACAGAGGGGTGTAGAGGAGTGGACAGAGGGGTGTAGAGGAGTGGACATGGGTGACAGGGGTGTAGAGGAGTGGACAGAGAGGTGTAGAGGAGCGGACAGAGGGGTGCAGAGGAGCGGACAGAGGGGTGCAGAGGAGTGGACAGAGGGGTGTAGAGGAGCGTACATGGGTGACAGGGGTGTAGAGGAATGGACAGAGGGGTGTAGAGGAGTGTACATGGGTGACAGGAGTGTAGAGGAATGTACAGAGGGGTGTAGAGGAGTGGACATGGGTGACAATGGTGTAGAGGAGTGGACAGAAAGGTGTAGAGGAGTGGACATAGGGGTGTAGAGGAGCGTACATGGGTGACAGGGATGTAGAGGAGTGTACAGAGGGGTGTAGAGGAGTTTACAGAGGGGTGTAGAGGAGTGGACAGAGGTGACAGGGGTGTAGAGGAGTGGACAGAGGGGTGTAGAGGAGCGGACAGAGGGGTGTAGAGGAGCGTACATGGGTGACGGGTGTAGAGGAGCGGACAGAGGGGTGTAGAGAAGCGTACAGGGGTGTAGAGGAGTGGACAGAGGGGTGTAGAGGAGTGGACAGAGGGGTATACAGTGGTCCCTCAACATACGATGGTAATTCGTTCCAAACGACCCATCGTTTGTCGAATCCATCGTATGTTGAGGAATCCGTGCAATGTAAAGTATAGGAAGCTGTACTCACCTGTCCCCGCCGCTCCGGACCAGGTCCTCACCGCTCCCGATGCTGTCCCAGGGGCTCCCGATGCTGTCCCGCTGCTCCGGTGTCTTCTTCGCAATCCTCCGGCTTCTTCCGCATCTTCTGCAGGGTCCGGGCGCTTTCTGGTGACGTTATTATGCTGCTGCGCCGGCGCAGCGTGCGTAGTGACGTAATAACGACGCCGGAAAGCGAGGCCCGGACCCTGGAGAACATGCGCAAGACACCGGAGGATCGCGAAGTGGACCCGGAGCAGCGGGAATAGGTAAGCGAACCTGCCAGGGAAGCTTAAACTGCTATCCGACAGCAGCTTAAGCATTTTGCGCTGTCGGATAGCAGTTAATGCGATGGCCCCGACATATAAAAGCATCGTATGTCGATGCTGACATCGACATGCGATGGCCTCTGAGAGGCCATCGTATGTCGATTTTATCATATGTCGGGGCCATCGTAGGTCGGGGGGTTACTGTAGAGGAGCGTACATGGGTGACAGGGGTTTAGAGGAGTGGACAGAGGGGTGTAGAGGAGTGGACAGAGGGGTATAGAGGAGTATACATGGGTGACAGGGGTGTAGAGGAGTGGACAGAGGGGTGTAGAGGAGCGTACATGGGTGACGGGTGTAGAGGAGTGGACATGGGTGACAGGGGGTGAACATGGGTGACAGGAGGGGGTGGACGGGAGTGAAAGGGATGACAGGAGGGTGAACATGGGTGACAGGAGGGTGAACATGGATGACAGGAGGGGGTGAACATGGGTGACAGGAGGGGGTGAATGGGAGTGAAAGGGATGACAGGAGGGTGAACATGGGTGACAGGAGGGTGGTCATGGGTGACAGGAGGGTGGACAGGGGTGTACAGGAGTGGACATGGGTGACAGAGGGGTGTAGCGGAGTGGACATGGGTGACAGAGGGGTGTAGAGGAGTGGACATGGGTGACAGAGGGGTGTAGAGGAGTGGACATGGGTGACAAAGGGGTGTAGAGGAGTGTACAGAGGGTGTAGAGGAGTGTACAGAGTGGTGTAGAGGAGTGTACAGAGGGGTGTAGAGGAGTGTACATGGGGGACAGAGGGGTGTAGAGGAGTGGACATGGGTGACAGAGGGGTGTAGAGGAGTGGACAGAGGGGTGTAGAGGAGTGGACAAAGGGGTGTAGAGGAGTGGACAGAGGGGTGTAGAGGAGTGAACATGGGTGACAGAGGGATGACAGGAGGGTGGGCGGGGGTGACAGGGATGACAGGAGGGTGGACTGGGGTGACAGGAGGGTGGACGGGGGTGACGGGGGGGGGGGGGGGTGGACAAGGGTTACCGGGGGGGTGAACATGAGTGACGGGGGGGGGGGGGTGATAGAGATGACAGGAGGGTGAACATGGGTGACAGGAGGGGTGAACATGGGTGACAGGAGGGGTGAACATGGGTGACAGGAGGGGTTGACGGGAGCGAAAGGGATGACAGGAGGGTGAACATGGGTGACAGGAGGGGGTGAACATGGGTGACAGGAGGGGGTGAACATGGGTGACAGGGGGGGTGGACGGGAGCAGTGCGCACGCAGGCTTCCCTTCCCCCCTGCGCCGCCAATCATAAGCGCGCAGGCCGGGGCAGGATATTTAAAAATAAAAATAAATCACAGCAAAATCCCGCGGCACCACGGCCAGTGGCACCGCGGTTGGGAATCACTGATGTACACAGTGACCTCACAAGCAGAAGATTGAGTACAGCTCTGGAGTATAATACAGGATAAGTAATGTAATGTATGTACACAGTGACCTCACAAGCAGAATATTGAGTACAACTCTTGAGTATAATACAGGATATAACTCGGAATCACAACAGAATAAGTAATGTAATGTGACCTTGCATTCACTGAAATAGTGAGATTTTGTCTGAGGGGTGGCACCCATTGTGAAAAATCTATCCACTGCAGTTAATGCAATGTCACATTACATTACTTTCTGTGGAAGCAGCAGGTCACTTACCTAGTCTCCTAATGAAATAGAGTTGACTAATGTGATGCTTCCCAGTTTCTCTTATATCTGTGGCAGCTATGGACTACAATGAAATATAACTTAGGATCAGTACAGGATAAGTAATGTTATGTATGTACACAGTGACTTTACTCACTATTCTGCTGGTACAGCTCTGGAATATAATACAGGATATAACTCAGGATCAGTACAGGATAAGTAATGTAATATATGTACACAGTGACCTCACCAGCAGAATAGTGAGTACAGCTCTGCAGTATAATACAGGATATAACTCAGGATCAGTACAGGATAAGTAATGTAATGTATGTACACAGTGACCGCCCCAGTGGAAAAGTGAGTACAGCCTCTGGAGTATAATACAGGCTATAACTCAGGATCAGTAGAGGATAAGTAAGGTAATGTATGTACACAGTGACCCCACCTGCAGAATAGCGAGTACAGCTCTGGAGTATAATACAGGATATGACTCAGGATCAGTACAGGATAAAACATTTTGCTAAGCTGCAGCAGTTTTGGGCCCAGAGTGATATTGTTGCCCAGTGTGTCTTACTGCTGCTGAGCCAACCACTGACCGTAGTGATGTCCCGCCTCTGCCAGCTAAGCAGCAGCATGATACTCTGGGGCCCGATGTCACTCCGGGCCCAAGCGGCATACTGCAGCTCAGGAAGAGGATTGCATCCGGGGAATGGAGCAGGGCACAGTGGGAGCGCTGGAGGTGAGCACAGGTGTACAGTGTTTATGTTTCGCCGAGCGCTCCGGGTCTCCGCTCCTCCCCGGAGCACTCACAGCGTTCTCCTATTCGCAGCGCCCCGGTCAGACCTGCCGACCGGGTGCGCTGCGATAATGTTCCCAGCCGGGATGCGATTCGCGATGCGGGACTTGCTTACCAGACTTGCTTACCAGACCCGTTCCCCGTCTGTGCTGTCCCGGCGCGCGCGGCCCCGCTCCTTAGGGCGCGCGCGCCGGGTCTTTGCGATTTAAAGGGCCGGTGCGCCACTGATTGGCGCATCAGGTTTTAATCAGTACCTTCACTTGTGCACTTCCCTACTTATACCTCACTTCCCCTGCACTCCCTTGCCGGATCTTGTTGCCATTGTGCCAGTGAAAGTGTTTCCTTGTGTGTTCCTAGCCTGTGTTCCAGACCTCCTGCCGTTGCCCCTGACTACGATCCTTGCTGCCTGCCCTGACCTTCTGCTATGTCCGACCTTGCTCTTGTCTACTCCCTTGTACCGCGCTTATCTCAGCAGTCAGAGAGGTTGAGCCGTTGCTGGTGGATACGACCTGGTTGCTACCGCCTCTGCAAGACCATCCCGCTTTGCGGCGGGCTCTGGTGAATACCAGTAGCAACTTAGAACCGGTCCACCGACACGGTCCATGCCAATCCCTCTCTGGCACAGAGGATCCACCTCCTGCCAGCCGAATCGTGACAGTAGATCCGGCCAAGGATCCCGCTGAAGTTCCACTGCCAGTTGTCGCCGTCCTCACCACGGTGGTCGCCCAGCAGTCGCAACAGATAGCGCAACAAGGCCACCAGCTGTCTCAACTGACCGTGATGCTACAGCAGCTACTACCACAGCTTCAACAATCATCTCCTCCGCCAGCTCCTGCACCTCCTCCGCAGCGAGTGGCCACATCCAGCCTCCGTTTATCTCTGCCGGACAAATTTGATGGGGACTCTAAATTTTGCTGTGGTTTTCTTTCACAATGTTCCCTGCATTTGGAGATGATGTCGGACCAGTTTCCAACTGAAAGGTCAAAGGTGGCTTTCGTAGTCAGCCTTCTGTCTGGGAAAGCCCTGTCATGGGCCACACCGCTCTGGGACCGCAATGATCCTGTCACTGCCTCTGTACACTCTTTCTTCACGGAGATTCGAAGTGTCTTCGAGGAACCTGCCCGAGCCTCTTCTGCCGAGACTGCCCTGCTGAACCTGGTCCAGGGTAATTCTTCTGTTGGCGAGTACGCCATCCAATTCCGTACTCTCGCCTCCGAATTGTCCTGGAATAATGAGGCCCTCTGCGCGACCTTTAAAAAAGGCCTATCCAGTAACATCAAAGATGTGCTGGCCGCACGAGAAATCCCTGCTAACCTGCATGAACTTATTCATCTTGCCACCCGCATTGACATGCGTTTTTCCGAAAGGCGTCTGGAGCTCCGCCAGGATATGGACTTTGTTCGCACGAGGTGGTTTCTCTACCCGCCTCCTCTCTCCTCTGGTCCACTGCAATCCGTTCCTGTGCCTTCCGCCGTGCAGGCTATGCAAGTTGACCAGTCTCGCTTGACATCTCAAGAGAGGACACGACGCCGCATGGAGAACCTTTGCCTGTACTGTGCCGGTACCGAACATTTCTTGAAGGCGTGTCCTATCCGACCTCCACGTCAGGAAAGACGCACGCTGACTCCGCACAAAGGTGAGACAGCTCTTGATGTGAACTCTGCTTCTTCACGTCTTACTGTGCCTGTGCGGATTTCTTCTTCTACCTTCTCCTTCTCAGCTATGACCTTCTTGGATTCCGGATCTGCAGGAAATTTTATTTTGGCCTCTTTCATCTACAGGTTCAACATCCCGGTGACCAGTCTCGCCAGACCCCTCTACATCGCCTCTGTTAATAATGAAAGATTGGACTGTACTGTGCGTTACCGCACGGAACCCCTCTTAATGTGCATCGGACCCCATCACGAAAAAATTTAATTTCTGGTCCTCTCTAACTGCACTTCGGAAATTCTTCTTGGGCTACCGTGGCTTCAACGCCATTCCCCAACCCTCGATTGGACCACCGGGGAAATCAAGAACTTGGGTACTTCTTGCCACAAGGACTGTCTTAAGCCTGCTCCCTGTACTGTCAGTCAAGACCCTGTGGTTCCTCCGATATCTGGTCTCCCCAAGGCCTATCTGGATTATGCTGATGTTTTTTGCAAAAAACAAGCAGAGACTTTGCCTCCTCACAGGCCTTATGACTGTCCTATTGACCTCCTCCCTGGTACTACTCCACCCCGGGGCAGAATCTATCCTCTGTCTGCTCCGGAAACACAAGCCATGTCGGAGTACATCCAAGAGAATTTAAAAAAGGAGTTTATCCGCAAGTCTTCCTCCCCTGCCGGAGCTGGATTTTTTTTTCGTTTCAAAAAAGACGGCTCCTTACGCCCTTGCATTGATTACCGCGGACTTAATAAAATCACTGTAAAAAACGCTATCCCCTACCTCTTATCTCGGAACTCTTTGATCGCCTATGAGGCGCCCACATCTTTACCAAGCTGGACTTAAGAGGTGCATATAATCTCATCCGCATCAGGGAGGGGGACGAGTGGAAGACCGCATTTAACACCAGAGATGGACACTTTGAAAATCTGGTTATGCCCTTTGGGCTTTGCAACGCCCCTGCCGTCTTCCAAGACTTTGTAAATGAAATTTTTCGTGATCTTCTATATACCTGTGTTGTGGTTTACCTAGACGATATTTTGATTTTTTCTGCTAACCTAGAAGAACACCGCCAGCATGTCCGCATGGTTCTTCAGAGACTTCGGGACAATCAATTATATGCCAAAATGGAAAAATGTCTCTTTGAATGTCAATCTCTTCCCTTCCTAGGATACTTAGTCTCTGGCCAGGGACTACAAATGGACCCAGATAAACTATCAGCCGTATTGGATTGGCCACGCCCCTCCGGACTCCGTGCTATGCAAAGTTTTTTGGGGTTTGCCAATTATTACAGACAATTTATTCAGCACTTTTCCACTATTGTGGCTCCTATCGTGGCCCTAACCAAGAAAAACGCCAACCCTAAGTCCTGGTCTCCTCAAGCGGAAGACGCATTCAATCATCTCAAGACTGCCTTTTCTTCTGCTCCCGTACTCTTGAGACCTGATCCATCTAAGCCCTTCTCGCTGGAGGTAGACGCCTCCTCGGTGGGAGCTGGAGCAGTACTCCTACAAAAAAATTCTTCCGGACATGCTGTTACTTGTGGTTTCTTTTCTAGGACCTTCTCTCCGGCGGAGAAAAACTACTCCATTGGTGATCGAGAACTACTGGCCATAAAATTGTCGCTTGAGGAATGGAGGCACCTGCTGGAGGGATCCAAATATCCAGTTATTATATACACTGATCACAAGAATCTCTCTTATCTTCAGTCTGCCCAACGGCTGAACCCTCGCCAGGCTAGGTGGTCGTTGTTCTTTGCCCGTTTTAACTTTGAAATTCATTTTCGCCCTGCCGACAAGAACATTAGGGCCGATGCTCTCTCTCGTTCCTCGGATGCCTCGGAAGTAGAGGTCTCTCCGCAACACATCATTCCTCCTGACTGTGTTATCTCCACTTCTCCAGCCTCCATCAGGCAAACTCCTCCAGGGAAGACCTTCGTTTCTCCACGCCAACGTCTCGGGATTCTCAAATGGGGTCACTCCTCCCACCTCGCTGGCCATGCGGGCATCAAAAAGTCCTTGCAACTCATCTCTCGTTTCTATTGGTGGCCGACTCTGGAGACGGATGTTGTTGATTTTGTGCGGGCCTGTACTGTCTGTGCCCGGGATAAGACTCCTCGCCAGAAGCCTGCTGGTCTCCTTCATCCTCTACCTGTCCCCGAACAGCCTTGGTCTCTGATTGGTATGGACTTTATTACAGACTTACCCCCATCCCGTGGCAACACTGTTGTTTGGGTGGTCGTTGATCGATTTTCCAAGATGGCACATTTTATTCCTCTTCCTGGTCTTCCCTCAGCGCCTCAGTTGGCAAAACAATTTTTTGTACACATTTTTCGTCTTCACGGTTTGCCCACGCAGATCGTCTCGGATAGAGGCGTCCAATTCGTGTCAAAATTCTGGAGGGCTCTCTGTAAACAACTCAAGATTAAATTAAACTTCTCTTCTGCTTATCATCCTCAATCCAATGGGCAAGTAGAAAGAATTAACCAGGTCCTGGGTGACTATTTACGGCATTTTGTTTCCTCCCGCCAGGATGACTGGGCAGATCTTCTACCATGGGCCGAATTCTCGTACAACTTCAGAGTCTCTGAATCTTCTTCTAAATCCCCATTTTTCGTGGTGTACGGCCGTCACCCTCTTCCCCCCCTCCCTACTCCCTTGCCCTCTGGTTTGCCCGCTGTGGATGAAGTGACTCGTGATCTTTCCACCATATGGAAAGAGACCCAAAATTCTCTTTTACAGGCTTCATCTCGCATGAAAAAGTTTGCCGATAAGAAAAGAAGAGCTCCCCCCATTTTTTCTCCCGGAGACAAGGTATGGCTCTCCGCTAAATATGTCCGCTTCCGTGTCCCCAGCTACAAACTGGGACCACGCTATCTTGGTCCTTTCAAAATCTTGTGCCAAATTAATCCTGTCTCTTACAAACTTCTTCTTCCTCCTTCTCTTCGTATTCCTAATGCCTTTCATGTCTCTCTTCTTAAACCACTCATCATCAACCGTTTCTCTCCCAAACTTGTTTCTCCCACTCCTGTTTCCGGTTCTTCTGACATCTTCTCCGTGAAGGAGATACTGGCCTCCAAGACGGTCAGAGGGAAAAAATTTTTTTTAGTTGATTGGGAGGGCTGTGGTCCTGAAGAGAGATCCTGGGAACCTGAGGACAACATCCTAGACAAAAGTCTGGTCCTCAGGTTCTCAGGCTCCAAGAAGAGGGGGAGACCCAAGGGGGGGGGTACTGTTACGCCGAGCGCTCCGGGTCCCCGCTCCTCCCCGGAGCGCTCGCAACATCCTCGCTACTGCAGCGCCCCGGTCAGATCCACTGACCGGGTGCGCTGCGATACCGCCTCCAGCCGGGATGCGATTCGCGATGCGGGTGGCGCCCGCTCACGATGCGCACCCCGGCTCCCGTACCTGACTCGCTCTCCGTCGGTCCTGTCCCGGCGCGCGCGGCCCCGCTCCCTAGGGCGCGCGCGCGCCGGGTCTCTGCGATTTAAAGGGCCACTGCGCCACTGATTGGCGCAGTTGTTCTAATTAGTGTGTTCACCTGTGCACTCCCTATGTATACCTCACTTCCCCTGCACTCCCTCGCCGGATCTTGTTGCCATCGTGCCAGTGAAAGCGTTCCCTTGTGTGTTCCTAGCCTGTGTTCCAGACCTCCTGCCGTTGCCCCTGACTACGATCCTTGCTGCCTGCCCCGACCTTCTGCTACGTCCGACCTTGCTCTTGTCTACTCCCTTGTACCGCGCCTATCTTCAGCAGTCAGAGAGGTTGAGCCGTTGCTAGTGGATACGACCTGGTTACTACCGCCGCTGCAAGACCATCCCGCTTTGCGGCGGGCTCTGGTGAATACCAGTAGTAACTTAGAACCGGTCCACTAGCACGGTCCACGCCAATCCCTCTCTGGCACAAAGGATCCACCTCCTGCCAGCCGAATCGTGACAATTGGTATGGACTTTATTACTGACTTACCTTTATCCCATGGCAACACAGTTATTTGGGTGGTCGTTGATCGATTCTCCAAGATGGCACATTTTATCCCTCTTCCAGGTCTTCCTTCTGCGCCTCAGTTGGCGAAACAATTTTTTATACACATTTTTCGCCTTCACGGGCTCCCTACGCATATCGTCTCGGATAGAGGCGTTCAATTTGTGTCTAAATTCTGGAGGGCCCTCTGTAATCAACTCAAAATCAAATTAAACTTCTCGTCTTCTTATCATCCCCAATCCAATGGGCAAGTAGAAAGAATTAATCAGGTTCTGGGTGACTATTTGCGACATTTTGTTTCCTCCCGCCAGGATGACTGGGCAGATCTTCTACCATGGGCCGAATTCTCGTACAATTTCAGAGTCTCTGAATCTTCCACTAAATCCCCATTCTTTGTGGTGTACGGCCGTCACCCTCTTCCCCCCCTTCCCACTCCTATCCCCTCTGGCTTGCCCGCTGTTGATGAGGTGACTCGGGACTTCTCCACCATATGGAAAGAGACTCAAAATTCTCTCTTACAGGCCTCATCCCGGATGAAAAAACATGCCGATAGGAAAAGAAGAATTCCCCCCATTTTTTCTCCCGGAGACAAAGTATGGCTCTCCGCCAAGTATGTCCGCTTTCGTGTCCCCAGTTATAAACTTGGACCACGTTATCTTGGCCCTTTCAAAATCAAGTGCCAAATCAACCCTGTCTCTTACAAACTCCTTCTTCCTCCTTCTCTCCGTATTCCCAATGCTTTCCATGTCTCTCTCCTTAAACCACTCATCCTTAACCGCTTCTCTCCCAAAGTTGTTTCTCCCACTCCAGTTTCCGGGTCCTCTGACGTTTTTTCGGTGAAAGAAATTCGGGCATCCAAGACGGTCAGAGGTAAAAAAATTTTTTGGGTTGATTGGGAGAATTGCGGCCCAGAGGAGAGGTTATGGGAACCTGAGGACAACATCCTGGACAAGAATCTTATCCTCAAATTCTCAGGTTCCAAAAAGAGGGGGAGACCCAAGGGGGGGGGGGGGGTACTGTTACGCCGAGCGCTTCGGGTCCCCGCTCCTCCCCGGAGCGCCCACAGCATTCTCCTATTCGCAGCGCCCCGGTCAGACCTGCCGACCGGGTGCGCTGCGATAATGTTCCCAGCCGGGATGCGATTCGCGATGCGGGACGCGCCCGCTCGCGATGCGCATCCCGACTCGCTTACCAGACCCATTCCCCGTCTGTGCTGTCCCGGCGCGCGCGGCCCCGCTCCTTAGGGTCTTAGTTTTTTAAAGGGCCGGTGCGCCACTGATTGGCGCATGAGGTTTTAATCAGTACCTTCACCTGTGCACTTCCCTACTTATACCTCACTTCCCCTGCACTCTTGTTGCCATTGTGCCAGTGAAAGCGTTTCCTTGTGTGTTCCTAGCCTGTGTTCCAGACCTCCTGCAGTTGCCCCTGACTACGATCCTTGCTGCCTGCCCTGACCTTCTGCTACGTCCGACCTTGCTCTTGTCTACTCCCTTGTACCGCGCTTATCTCAGCAGTCAGAGAGGTTGAGCCGTTGCCGGTGGATACGACCTGGTTGCTACCGCCGCTGCAAGACCATCCCGCTTTGCGGCGGGCTCTGGTGAATACCAGTAGCAACTTAGAACCGGTCCACCGACACGGTCCATGCCAATCCCTCTCTGGCACAGAGGATCCACCTCCAGCCAGCCGAATCGTGACAGTTTATTATATACCTGTAGAATGGACATTCATCTAAAACATCCTCTGATCTGATCAGGTCCACCGTAGCAAAATTGCGTTGTCCTGATCAGCTCAGACAACGGAGTGGAGGGTCCCTACTTGCCTCCGGTTTATCTGATCAGCCCCTAAATGTCAATAAACCCCTTCCCTATTAGAAGTTTTGATCATCATCCTTTTCGCATTTTTTAAATAAAATATTGTAAACTAAAATAAACGTGGTGTCGCCGTTTTGCATAAATGTCCAAACTATTAAAATATACCTTTAATTAAATAAACCACACGATCAATGGTGTAAACACGAAAAAATGCCAAAGTCCAGAATTAATGATTTTTGGTCACTTTATATATCATTAAAAACATTTATAAAACATGCTAAAACAAATCCCATAAAGACAAAAATGGTAAAGCTAAAAACTACAGATCATGGCACCAAAAGTGAACCCTGTATATGGAAAAATAGAATAGTTATAGGGATCAGAAGAGAACAGTTTTTAGGCATACTGATTGTCATACAAAAAAGTAAAATAGAACAAAACCTATATAAATTGGGTAAAGCTGTAATCATATGGACCTATAGAATAAAGATAAGGTGTTCTACATTTTTACATAAAAGAGTACTGTAAAAATTTACAAAATGTTAAATTTTTTTTTTCACCCTTCAAATAATTTTATTTTTGTTTCACTGTAGATTTTGTGATATAATGAGTAATTTCATTACAAAGTACAATTGGTGGCACAAAAATCTTTTCTTCCATTATGGCCAGGCTGCTAGCATCTAAAACAACAAATGGCACTCACTTGCCGCAGCTTCCTTGGTTCCCCGGTATCACCGCTCCAGTCCTCCACTGCTGTCTTCTTCCTGGTTGCCCCTGGTCAACATGTCACAGAAAATCGCTGGCCACAGTGATGTTACGCCAAGTCCGGTGATAAGTTTATACACTGGGTTATAATGCGGTTGAAGAGGAGACCGATCTGGGCTCTCTAACTCATATACATACCATCAGTCCGGGGCCCCATCCCTCTGAAATCGGCTTCTTTCTTCTGAGAATTGCGCGCCAGAGGTGAGCCTGCCAGACGAATTTGAATATTCATGGCTGCTGGTCATATGAGCGCTCAGTAGGCACAGGCGCTCACATGACCAGCAACCATGAATATTGAAATCCATCCGGTGGGCACGCCGCAAGCGTGCAATTCA
The DNA here is from genome assembly GCF_029499605.1 of Hyla sarda. NCBI lineage: Eukaryota > Metazoa > Chordata > Amphibia > Anura > Hylidae > Hyla > Hyla sarda. The sequence continues at coordinate 308,287,960 of NC_079189.1, forward strand.
CAGAAGAAAGAAGCCAATCTTCAGAGGGACCAGGTGCTGGACTGCAAGTACGTATTACTCTCCTGTTCACCCGCTTTATAACGCGGTGGATTGGGTTTAGTGTGAGTGAATGGGTGACCGTATTTCTTTAAGGGGTTAGGCTCTAAGGCAGTGTTTCCCAACCAGGGTGCCTCCACCTGTTGCAAAACTACAACTTCCAGCATGCCGGACAGCCAACTCTTAAAAGATTCAACCCCCAAGAACACATCGTTTTGCAACAGCTGGAAGCACCCTGGTTAGGAAACACTGCCCTAAAAGGTACTGCTGGTTGGGAGAATGTATCCCCCAACCCCCAACACATCCTCCCCCCATTAAACTTTTATCCCCTATTCTTTTTATAAGTTATTTGTTGGCACTGGCAGCAGATGGTTAGGAAAAAGAGGCCTGGTGCCACAGCACAGGCGCTCTTACAGGCGGCGGTGCAGGTACAGGAGGCGATGAGGCAGACTAACGGCGGGCGCATGTGCATCTCCCCCTGCGCGCTCCTCTCTGCAGCCGGGACGCACGTCATCAATGACGTGATGCCTCAATATTCTCTGGGAGGTAAAAACAAAAAGGTGGTGCATGTCTGCGCCCCCTTTACAGAGGCTGCAACTGCCCGAGGCGACCAGCACACCGCAGTGGCCATCTAATAGAAAAAAAAAAGGGGGAACACGAATGTGCCCTTTTCACAGAGGCTTCAGCTGCGCCTGAGGTGACTGCCTCAGTCGACTCATGGCAGCCCCTGCTCTGAGAATGTCCATAATGCAATGTCTTCCCAAACAGGGAGCCTACAATTTTTTCGCAACTACAATAGCTGGAGTCTTTCTGTTTGTGAAGACACTGGCAGAAGTGTCTATTCACTAACACTAACCACCTGATGCCTCCCGGGCTGAAGCTCTGCCTCTAATGACGACTTCATTAGGGGGCTGAGCTATGCGGATCCAGCCGGGACAGGAGCAATAATGGGGTAATTGATCGTCTGGCTTTTGTATTCAGTATATAAAGGCCCCTATAGATCTATATACTAGATACCACCCAAAGAGTTAACCAACGCTGCTCAGCATTCCATACAGCCCAGCACAGCGTTAAGTGAACCAGTGACCTATACACATCACTATTTCACTCTAAATTCTTGCTGAGCAGGAGATTTAGGATGTATATCTACATCTACTGAAATTGCAGTCCTTTGCATTCCGTTCGTTCAGCCCTGTGAATAAATTTGACTCTTTTCATCTAGATATTGACTTGGAGAAACTGTTCCACTTGATCAGATTAAAAATTAATTTCTCTACAGATGAGACCCGTTACGAGACTGTCTCACCTATTGTCTCTAATATAATAGGGGACACTATGACCCTGGAAAGACTTACTCTACTTTAAAGAGTGGTTTTTGTTCACCAAAAATTTATCACCCTGTGGAAACGTTTGTTTGCTTAGTTAAGGCTGATGTTGATAAATTATTGAAGGAGATTGAGAGAGGGAAATATCCAATATTTAACAATTTACCTATCTTAGAAAGACGGGCTATGGATTCTCTGTCTGCAGATAAAAATATTACGATAAAACCAGCCGATAAAGGCGGATCGATAGTAGTAATGGATACCATCAAGTATAAAAAAGAGATTCTACGACAGCTAGCAGTCAGAGAAATTTATGAGCGGGTAGATAAAGATCCATTACCAGCTATTCAACACATGATCTCAGAAATTATTGTTAAATATAAGGATTGTGATATTATTGATAATAAGCTTGCTATGCATTTACAAAAGGATTTTCCCTTTACTCCTGTATCTTACATTCTGCCGAAGATCCACTAGGGACTGACAGATTTCCCAGGTCATCCCATTGTGGCTTTGACGGAATCAGTTCTATCCCCTCTCTCTATCGTTTTAGAGAAGTCCCTGACACTGTGGGTAAAAACCACTCCTGCTTTTTTGCTGGACACCTCAGACTTTCTAAAAACTTTACAGACAATAACTGACATCACAGACACTACACTGTTGGTGACAATAGATGTAGTTAGCTTATATACATCAATAGAGCATGACAAGGGGATTGAGGCAAATAGGGGGCTGTTGGAACTAAGTGACTACACGGATTCACAGAAATCTTTTCTGGAGGAAATGCTAAATATTGTACTGAGGGAAAATTATTTCCTCTATAGGGACACGTTTTATAAACAAAAGAGAGGCTCAGCAATGGGAACGAACATGGCCCCCCCATATGCTAATGCATACATGTCACACTTTGAAGATGTCTATGTTTACCCTAATGACTTATTCAGAAAATATGTTAAACCATGGAAGAGATTTATAGACGATATAGTATGCATGTGGGAGGGGCCTCATTTGACCCTTTCAGAATTTTTTGATTATTTAAAGTGATATTCCAGTGAAAAACTTTTTTTTTAAATCAACTGGTGCCAGAAAGTTATACAGATTTGTAAATTACTTCTATTAAAAAATCTTAATCCTTCCTGTACTTATTAGCTGCTGAATACTTCAGTGGAAATTCTTTTCCGTTTGAAACACAGAGCTGTCTGCTGACATCATGAGCACAGTGCTCTCTGCTGACATCTCTGACCTTTTTAGGAAGTGTCCAGAGTAAAAGGAAATCCCCATAGCAAACATATGCTGTTCTGGACAGTTCCTAAAATGGACAGAGATAACAGCAGAGAGCACTGTGCTCATGATGTCAGCAGACAGCTCTGTGTTTCAAAAAGAAAAGAATTTCCGCTGTAGCATTCAGCAGCTAATAAGTACAGGAAGGATTAAGATTTTTTAATAGAAGTAATTTACAAATTATGATTTAACAAAAAAATTTTTTTCACCGGAGTACCCCTTTAAATAACATAAGAGATGAACTTAAATTTACTTTAACATGTGATAATGCCAGTGTCAGCTTCATGGATACGCTGATCCAGAAAGATGGCAAGGGGGTTTGTGTACAGATCTGTACAGAAAACCAACGGATAAGAACAGTCTGCTCCTTTTTTCTAGTGCCCATCCTCCATCAGTTAAACGGCAATCCTGTTGTCACAAAGACAATGAATATCGAGAATTGTGAAAGATCCCTTATTAAAACAACAGAGCCTAAAGGAACTGGATGGGAAATTTAAAGAATGGGAATATCCAGAAAGGGTATTAGTACCCAGAACGGATAACGAGAGGCCACCTAGATCCAAAGTAAAAATTATCCCTTTTGTGAGGAATTTCCATCCTTTAGCATAAAGGATTGTCAGGGACCACTGGCAAATCTTAGAAAAATCATATCCGGGCATTAAGGAATTTTGCAGGGCACCCCTGATTTGTAATAAAAGGGCACCGAATTTAAAAGATAAATTGATTAGGGCTGATGTAGGCAGTAATAAGAAAAGCCGCCAAACTTTCTAAAGTACACAAAAAATGGGTACTTATCCTTGCTTGACATGTGCTCAATGCAGCAATGTAATGAAAGGAAATTCCATTACACATCCCCGCTCAGGAAAGAGGTTTTCCATCAATAAGTTCTTTACATGCCACTCAAAAAACGTGATCTATGTAATAAAGTTCCCATTTGGTCTCCTATACGTTGGGGAAACCACCCAGCGTGTAGGAGACCGCATTAATAGACATAAATCCAGTATTCGTTGCAATAACTTACTTCTTCCCATACCCCATCATTTTAAGGAAAAAGGCCACATGATCGCTCAGTTGAAATTTCAAGTGAAGTTATTCCTTCTAGACGGGGTGGTGAGATCAAAAGGCTTTTTGCAAGAAAAGATGCCTTTTGGATCCACAAGCTAGACACTTTAGAACCCCGGGGTCTGAATCGGGATTATGAGTTGCCTAAATTGTTGTATTAGATAAAAGTCATATGATTCATCACTCACCTGCAGTTTCTTCTTCATCCCTTAGTTGCAGCGGCCAACATAGAGACACCATCTTCAAATACTATTGTTGTGGTCTGAACTTCATTCATAAAAATGTCACGTGTGTTTTTTTATGTGTTTTGATGCTCACCTATGGGAGAGTGATGACACTGATTGTGCCGGTTGGGCACATACAAATAGCGTCCATATCCCATTGTAAGGTTATGCAGTTGAGAAAGACTTCTGTATAGCCGGAACGCGTGCTGCATTATATATGTTATGCAATTTATGCTTTAAATAAACAGCAGAATTTCTTCAGCATCCATTGAGTGCCGGGATTCCTTTACCTCCTTTGGATACTATTAGATCCCTGGGCACCGACTTTCATAGTGTCGACCTGCCTATACTTTGGACTCAGCTGTGCTCCAGGCTCTATAGCCACGGGCACTGCTATTTACCAGGGATAGTTTCCAGCGCAGCACTATGTTGGGCTGGAAACTGTATGGCTATGCATCACTACTTCCCTCCAAGGATGCATAAAACTATGGCTTTTTGCTTAAAAAAATGCCATAGTCCCAGCATGCTGCGATTTGTCAAAACTGCCAGATTGCAGCAAAATGCCGGGGTCAGGGAAAAAATAATGCCAAACCCAAAAATGTTAAGTGAGTTTGGCCTTTTGCATTTTCACTTCTGACTACCTGCTAACATCTGGCCGTGGGGGTAGTATGGGTATTTTTTGGGGGGCCAGTTTTGCCCCCCCCCCCCAAAAAAAAAAAAAACACAAGTGGAAACAGCCTAAGTGGGCTAAAAATGTTGAAGGTAGTTCAGTAGAGATATTAGTTGCTTTTTCTTTTCACATGAGTAGTAAAAATTTCCTGAGAAAGATTTGAGCTCTGGTGACTGGCAATATTCCGACCATTCCGTTGAGGCAGCCACTTATCTTTCAGTTTAAATGGGACTGCTAGATGTGGTCAGTAGGAGAACAGTACATCAGATACTCTGTAAATTGTAGTAAATGAGGCTGACAGTGTTCACAACTTCTGTTCAGTTAATTGGCATTATCCAACAATTCCCAGTACAAGAAAAGTTTTCTGCTTGGTTTAATATCTGTCACGCCATTTGAATAATCTGTCTGTTAATGATGATTTTTAATGGTAATCATCTTGTGCATGGTATTAGGCTGGTTTCACACAGTATAAACAAAAAACAAAAAGAACCTCTAGTAAAATACATATAAAAGTATTCCTTATCTAATAGTATGTTCTATTAAAGGGGTATTCCATTTTTTTTTTATTTGACAATGCTACAGGGGCTGTAAAGTTAGTGTAGTTCATAGTACAGTGCCTGTACCTGTGTGTGAGGGTTTTCTCACACTTCTTCTGTCATTTTCACTCCAATATTTATTTTTACCAGCATACAAAATTACTGTTGTCTCAGATTTCCCCCCCCTTGCAATGCGGCTGAGACCTGACTCACTAGTCAGCTGATGACAGGGAGCCTGTCTGCTTCAATGGGTGGAGGGATCGCTTGGTGGGAGAGAGATCAATCTGCAACAGCTGTAGGCACCCTGATTGAAAACCACAGGTCTTTGAATGGATGCAGCTCATTTATGTTTCAATGGGTGGGGTGGCTGATGTGTGGGAGGGAGGAAGATGGAATTGTGGGATTTGTAGTCAAAAAAAGAAAAAAGTCAAACAGGAAATACCAGTTAACAAAAAGCTAGCCAAAGTATTATGGCTCTCCTTTTATACAATGTGTGCACTAACAGCTACTTTTCCCATAGACTTTTATAGAACACATTATTTGATAAAAAAAATACTGCCCCGTTTTATACCTATAAGACTACTTTCACATTGCTGTTTGTCTCCGACAGTGTGAAGCCCATTATTTTAGGATCACGAATATTCGGGAGAAAAATTAGCAAAAAATTTTCTCGCGCTACGCGCCGCTAAAGAAAATACTGGTCCATCGGGTCCGCATCATAGTGAATGGGGTCCATTGGAATCCGTTGAGTAACAGGTGTGTTTTTGGCCAGAAAAAAAAAGAGCCTGACGGACCTGTTAATGACTGGTCCCGACGGCAGTGTGAAATGAGCCTTGGGCTAGGTTTCCACACAGGTGTTTTTTCTGGCATTTTTGGAAAACTGCCCCTGCAGTTTTTGAGTCAAAGCCAGAAGTGTATTCAAAAGGAATGGGAAATATAAAAGAAGGACTTGTATTCCTCTTCCCTGCTGGATCCACTTCTGCCTTTGGCTCAGTGGCAGTTTTCCCCCCAAAAAAACACCAGAATTTTTGTTTTTGTTTTCCTTTTACACTGTCTGAACCCAGCCTAAAACAGAACAAAAATCTGTATAATCAGTTACAGGATTACCATACAGTGGATATTTGGGCAAATTTGACAGATTTAATACTATAAATTGATGTGATAAAATAAAATTCATGTAACTTTCTCACTGTTATGACTTCGATCTTGGCTGAACATTTTTGCACTGGTGATCTGATTAAATCTTTTCTGAACAATGGTACATTTCTGCAAATAACTCCTACTTTGGTTGACTTTTAAGTGATTGATTCTATCATTACAGATACAATGGTTCCTCAAGTTACAATTGCAATTTATTGCATGATAACCAATGTAAATTGACACCCCTTAGAAAAAAGCAACCACCCCCCTTTTCAGATGGATTTTGTCAAAACGTTGCACACTTTGGTGAGGATCAATGTGGGCCTATCGTGACCCTGGGACAGAGTTCTAAAAATGGAATCTTCAGCATAAAGACTTTACTGCTCCTTTACCTGGTAAATTAGCAGCCTTTTCAGTTTTATATTACTATTAACCCCTTGAGGACCAGGCCATTTTTCATTTTTACACTTTTGTTTAAAATGATGGCTTGTTTTTATGCTACCAATTTTACTTTGTAAAGACAGCAATAATTTTACCACAAAATCTATGGCGAAACCAAAAAAATATAAAAATATTTGTAAGGTGAAATTGAAAAAAAAAACACACCATTTTGTAACTTTTGGGGTCTTCCGATTGTACGCAGTTTTCGGTAACAATTACAAATTATCTTTATTCTGTAGGTCCATACAATTAAAATCTCTGCTCGGCGCCTGGAGCGCTACAGCTTATTCTGAATGGGCACATGACCAGAGCTCTCCTGGCACAGACCACGCACTGCTAGCGGAGTACGGACAGATGACTCCATCCCATTCATACCCTGCTCTGCACCCTGAGCATCAGAATGTATTCCTTTCCCCACAGTATAATCTACCCATACTGACGGTTCCGGACGGCGCTGTCAGCCTGACAACACAGGTTACTGAATCTGGATGGATAACTCTGCCCCTACTTAACTCCGCTACAAGCGGGGAGCGCTGTCTCCCATGTCTAACACTCGGGAGAAGTCCATTACGCTACCGCTTTCCTGTCTCCCGGCCCATGATAGATTAATAGGATCGCAACGGCAGGTAAGACACTAACTAGTTCCATGTGGAGGTTAGTTACCAGCTATATGGTTTATCAGTTATAATATGAATATGTCACCACAGGGTCCTTGTTATGTTTTATATTAACAAGACAATGAGTTTTCGCAAAGGTTTTTTAAGAGTGTACCAATTATGGAGAGCAATATGGGTTTATCCACCTACGTAATTAACGTAACTGACCTTCATGAATACCAAAATTTGCTTAACCTTTAAAAAGGACAGGAAGTCCTCCCTTTTGTTGTGTAGATATATATATATATATATATCACTGTGGTTTGTTTGACTTTTAATATGCACTTATCCTGAGGAAGGGCCCAGCTGGGGCCTGAAATGCGTAGATGTGCGCTGCTATCAATAAATTGGTTTTATGTTCATGATACCATAAATCTGGTGTTATAACTTTGTACTGGAATCCAGCGCTACAAGTTCCATTTTTTGCCTTTTTGCCGCTCTGCTGACATTTTACCGACCCTGCTATTACTGGAATCGGGAGGAACAAAGCTGCAGGATCCGTGGGATTACTGATTGTGCACATTCAGATGTTGTGCTCTCAGCGCAACTCAGCAGGGTAAGTGTTCTTATCCTGCTGTTCATGATAACTTCTATTGCATACTTCACTAGGAGCGCGGGTCTCCTCTCTTTTTTCTCTTTCCTATATACATACAATTAAAATGATACCCAACTTATATAGGTTTGACATTGTTTTACTAGGTCTGTCAAACACCATTGGGGTGTAAATGTTCACTGCACCCCTTATTACATTCTATGAGGGGTGTAGTTTCCAAAATGGGTTCACATGTTTGGGGGGGGGGGTCCACTGTTCTGGTAGCATGGGGTCTTTGTAAACGCACATAGCCCCTGACTTCCATTCCAAACAAATTCTCTCTCTAAAAGCTACTTTTCCTTTGAGCATTGTAGTTCGCCCGCAGTGCACTTTACATCCACATATGGGGTATTTCCATATTCAGAAGAAATGGGGTTATAAATTTGGGGGGGGGGGATTTTCTCCTATTACCTCTTGTAAAAGTTTAAAATTTGGGGAAAAAACTGCATTTTTGTGAAAAATTATTTTTCCATTTACACATCTGACTTTAATGAAAAGTTGGCAAACACCTGTGGGGTGTTAAGGCTCACTGTACCCCTTGTTACGTGCCTTGAGGGGTTTCGTTTCCAAAATAGTATGCCATGTGTTTTTTTTTTGTTTTTTTTTTTTTGCTGTTATGGAACCATAGGGACTTCCTAAAAACCATTTCAGCAAAATTCCCTCTCCAAAATCCCATTGTCACTCCTTCACTTCTGAGTCCTCTAGTGCACCCATGGATTTCCTTACTCGAGAGAAATTGGATTACACATTTTGGGGGGCATCTTCTCCTTTTACCCCTTGCAAAAATTTTCTTCTTCACTTTGCTGTTTGAGTTAACAAACATCCTGAATATAATTTTGTATACTTTGAGGGGTACAGTTTTTATAATGGGGTAATTTATGGGGTATTTCTAATATGAAGACCCCTCAAATCCACTTCAAAACTGAACTGGTCCTTGAAGATTCCGATTTTGAAATTTTGTGGAAAATTGCTGCTATACTTTGAAGCCCTCTGATCTCTTCCAAAAGTAAAAACATGTCAACTTTATGAAGCAAACATAAAGTAGACATATTGTATATGTGAATCAATATATCATTTATTTGGTATGTCTATTTTCCTCACATGAATTTTTTACCAAGAAATGATGCAAATATCGATGAAAATTAACCACTATGATAAAGTAGAATATGTCACGAAAAAACAGTCTCGGAATCAAATTCATAAGTAAAAGCATCCCAGAGTTATTATTGCTTAAAGTGACAGTGGTCAGATGTGCAAAAAATGCTCTGGTCCTTAAGGCCAAAATGACCTCGGTCCTTAAGGGGTTAATATTGTATGTTGAGGGACCCCTGTATATTGAAAAGTCCCCCTTGTTTCAACAGAAGGCACGGCAATACAAAAGTTACATGATGACCTGATCTTCACTGGAAAATGGGACCTGGATATCTTGGAGGAATTTATTACATATCCCTTAACTAGAATTATTGGAATTTTTTTTTTTTTTTAAATGTCTCCAAGAGCTAGTTTAGAAGAATTTGATAGAAATGTACCTTATTTTTCGCCGTATAAGACGCACTTTTTCTTCCCCAAAACTGGGGGGAAAAAGTCGGTGTGTCTTATACGGCGAATACACCCCTATCGCGGCGGTCCCTGCGGCCATCAACGGCCGGGACCTGTGGCTAATACAAGACATCACCGATCGCTGTGATGCCCTGTATTAACCCTTCAGACGCGGTGATCAAAGCTGACTGCCGCGTCTGAAGGGAAAGTAACACTAACCCGGCTGTTCAGTCGGGCTGTTCGGGTCCGCCGCGATTTCACCGCGGCGGTCCCGAACAGCCCGACTGAATAGCCGGGTTAGTGCTTACAGGACACCGGGGGGGACCTTACCTGCCTCCTCGGTGTCTTCTCCGTTCAGGGATCCCCTGTATGCCAGCACTCTCCTTCCTCATCATCATGTCGTCGCGTACGTGCGTCGGCATGCGTAACCACGTGATGGCGGCGACGGAGAGCGAGGATACCCGGCCGGCAGCAGAGACGTTCCGAAGCGACGGGGACACGGCGACAGCGATGGAGCAACATCCAGGGCAGCGGTGACGGGTCCGGAGCGGCGGGGACACGTGAGTATTACCATCTCCTGCAGTGGTCTTCAATCTGCGGACCTCCAGATATTGCAAAACTACAACTCCCAGCATGCCCGGACAGCCGTTGGCTGTCCGGGCATGCTGGGAGTTGTAGTTTTGCAACATCTGGAGGTCCGCAGGTTGAAGACCACTATTGGGTTCAAAATCTTAATTTTTTTCAATTTTGCCCCTAAAAATTGGGTGTGTCTTATACGCCGGTGCGTCCTATAGGACGAAAAATACGGTACTCGCCAGGAGGACTATATTGAACAAGCACAAGTACTTTAAGGCATTATCCAAGAATATGCAGAATATTTTAAACATTTTTAAAGGCATCTGTTAGAAGTTTCCTTTGATATCATTTTTCAAGCAAATGTTTATTATATTTGGTTATCCAGGGATAGAAAAGCTAAGCATTTTTTCCCCCCAAAATAGCACTATAGCTGTCCACAGGTTGTGTGTGGTATTACAATTTGGCTCCATTTCATTCACTAGAACTGAACTGCAATACTATGCATAACTTGATGACAGGTTTGGTGCAATTTTTTTTGAAGAAATCAACTCTGTTTTTTGTAATCCTTGATAAGCCCATTTAAGAAATAATGAGGGGGATAGTCAAAGAATTTAACACTTTTTTTTTTTTGCTTTAGCTGCACCACATTTGCTTAAATTGTGGCACACACTATTAGCACCACATGTTCAGATATTTAGCACCTGGCTTAGCACCCTGTTAGGCCATTTTTATTTTTTAAAGGGGCATGGTTAGGCTTTTTAGCGCTATTAGCATCCTATTTTCAAAGGTTTTGCACCACTTTCTCTTGCATGAAGTGTTGCAGTTATTTCCAAGTAAACCTGGTATTAAATGACTTGCTATTTGTGTTATTTGCCCCAAATTTTCGAAAGACAAAACACACTTCTGAAAATGATGAGCAGTTAACACTCTTTGAGGCACAAAATAAAGCCCTTATAACACAAGTCTTTGGATATTCCCCCCAGTATGTTTTCTTCCTAAGGTCTACCCTAGGAAACTTCTGAACAGTAATCTTTTCTTCCTGTTTCTTCCGTGGCTCAGCGACGAATCTGCGGCCTCTTCTGGCACATGCGCAGGTAGTTTTTTTTTTTTTTACCAATAAAGTTTTTTTTGTCTAATTGACAAACTGTCTGCTCTTGCGCGAAGCTATGCTATTAGCGTAGACCTAACGTACGCTACGCTGTTAGCATAGCACTTGCGTACTTGCGCATGCGCAGACAGTTTGTCAATTAGACAAAAAAACTTTATTGGTGAAAAAAAACTAAAAAACTACCTGCGCCGTAAGAGGTCGCAGATTCGTCGCTGAGCCACGGAAGAAACAGGAAGAAAAGATTGGCCTCGGACGTCAGAAGATAGGAAGGACAGAAGCAAGAACACACCCCCCGACATCCCACTTACCGAACACAACATGGCAGAGGCCGAGGTTACACAGCAAGCCGCTGGAAGAAAAAGGGGCCAGCTTCCGGATCTTCACAAAAGGTAAGAAAATACATATATACATAATCACAACACACATAAAAAAACACATCCTTATACACACATAACACACAAACATAATGGCCCTCATTTACTTAGAAAATCAGGTTGTAAGTCTATCTTGCTTTCTTACCCGACTGCTTTTTTCCCCTGGTATTTATTATTATGTTACATCCTGTTTGTCGCACGTGGGTTTTGTTGGTTTTGGTTTCCAACTCCTCTGAGTTGTTGGGAAAAAATGCACAACAATTCAACAAATTCGGGTTGGAAACCTTTATAAATACGTGGGAAAGCTCAGAAATGCCCCGGGTTATGCCCCTTTTTTGGGTTTGGGAGAATCTACATCGGTTCCGTCGGGAAAAAATTTAGCTTTGTGTCGCAGACTGGCGCACGATGTCTGCCACATGTCGCAAACAAAGATGCGCCCAAAAAACCAGACAAAAGAAGTCGGGTTTAGAATAGTAAATGAGGGCAATTAACAAAAAACAGTATAAACAAGGGAGAACCCCTTTAACCTGTTGGGGACGGAGGGCGTACCTATACTCCCTTTCTATAACGCAGGGCCACGGCTAACAACGGCCGGGACCTGTGGCTAATAGCGTGCGGCACTGGTTGCGGTGCCTCGTGCTATTAACCCTTTAGACGCGGCGTTCAAAGTTGAGCGCCGTGTCTAAAGTGAAAGTAAGACATTGCCGGTTAGCTCATTGGGCTGTTCGGGATCACCGCAATGAAATTGCAGCATCCCGAACAGCTGTAGGACAGCAGGAGGGCCCCTACCTTCTTTCTCGCTGTCCAATCGCCGAATGACTGCTCAGTGCCTGAGATCCAGGTATGAGCAGTCAAGCGGCAGAATCATTAATCAATGGTTTCCTATTTGAAACCATTGATCAATGTAAACGATCAGTGTGTGCAGTGTTATAGTCCCCTATGGGAGCTATAACATTGCAAAAAAAAAGTGAATAAAGATCATTTAACCCCTTCCCTAATAAAAGTTTGAATCACCCCCCTTTTCCCTTTTAAAAAAAAAACCTGTGCAAATAAAAATAAAAATATGTGGTATTGACGCATGCGGAAATGTCCGAATTATAAAAATATATCATTAATGAAACCGCACGGTCAATGGTGTATGCCTAAAAAAATTCCAAAGTCCAAAATAGCGCATTTTTGTTCACTTTTTAAATCATGAAAAAATGAATAAAAAGTAATCAAAAAATCTGATCAATATATAAATGGTACTGCTAAAAACTTCAGATCACGGCACAAAAAATGAGTCCTCATACCGCCCCGTACGCAGAAAGATAAAAAAAAGTTATAGGGTTCAGAAGATGACAATTTTAAACATATAACTTTTCCTGCATGTAGTTATAATTTTTTCCAGAAGTACGACAAAATCAAACCTATATAAGTAGGGTATCATTTTAATCGTATGGACCTACAGAATAAAGAGAAGATGTCATTTTTACCGAAAAATGTACTGCGTAGAAGCGGAAGCCCCCCGAATTTACAAAATGGCATTTTTTCTTCAATTTTGTCGCACAATTATTTTTTTGCCATTTTGCTGTAAATATTTGGATAAAATGACTGATGTCATTACAAAGCAGAAAAATAAGCCATAATATGGATTTTTAGGTGCAAAATTGAAAGAGTTATTATTTTTAAAAGGTAAGGAGGAAAAAACTAAAGTGCAAAAGGGGGAAAACCCTCTGTCCCCAAGGGGTTAAAAATGTGTCAGATTGGAGGGATTCTCTCCTACGTTTTTCATGTTAAGATTATCTTATTTGATGTTGCCAAGATATTTTAGGATTTTTAATTGGAATTCTAGTAAAATGGATTTTATGTGTAGGGCTAGCCCAAGAATCTTTTTGTACAGTTTTGGAGGATTGCTGTGCAAGGTGATTCACAGGTGAGCTAAAAAAAAATCCTTTTTCCTTACACTAGCCCTCTTTTATTTCTGTTATAATCCTCTCCTCTTATCAATAAGCAGAATTATACAAACATTTTACTAAGGAACCAAGTTTTCTGATAACTATTGTATATGCAATGCTGTGATCCAGTTTAAAGGTTTTATTTGCAATATACTAAGCCAAGTCAGCTTATTTCTGGCTTCTCGAAAAGGCTTTTGATAAAACAAAGAGTCTATTTTAGGAGGGACTTGACTCAGCTCAATTTTGCTGCTTGATAAATTCGATACATTGTGGGGTTTATAAAGAAAAGCTAGCACTTACTGAATTTATTGAATTTATTTTGATGCAGTCATCATTTAATAATTATCAATTACTTTGACGTCATAAAATCCAACCTCTCTAATGTCAGCTGGGAGTCAAGTGCCTGTGCGTGTTTTTATTTTCTAAGACATTTTTCTTTTTAACTGTTAAATAACTAGAGGCTTATTTTCTAATGAGACAAAATAAATTTTAATATCTTCCGAATTCATATAATATATAGTAAAAAAAAAATTCACACCACACAGTTATTTCCTTTTTCTTATGCAGTTTTTAGGATTATGTCTTCATGATAGATATTAGATAGTCCATATGTATCAAAGAAGTATGTATAAAACATATAAACTTCACCCAAGGTGCATCAACTAAGTCCATCAGACACGGTCTCAACTGCTGTCTCCTTCGCGAGAGGAAGGAACCTCAGCCGAATAATGCCCAGAAGCAGGTGAAAATGTTACGGCAAATGAGGAGTGTCTGACGTGCTTAGTTGATGCACCTTGGGTGAAGTTTATATGTTTTATACATACTTTTTTGATACATATGGACTATCTAATAGCTATCATGAATACATAATACTAAAAACTGCAGAAGAAAAAGTAAATAACTGTGTGGTGTAAAGCATCTTACTATATATTGTAAGGACTATGTGGAGAGAGAGAGCCTCCAATACTATTCACACACACCCGGGTGCTGATAGGTCATTTCTATGTATATTGGATTGGACTATCTTCCTAGTTCATTTTTCGAGCACAGGTCCATCTTTTATAAAACTGGCATTGCAGACCTCCCATCGACCTTTAACTCTGCTGCATGGTTAACCCTCCTCTTCCCTTGTTTCTTATCTGCCTCTGCCCTCTGTTACTTTCTGAATACCTACCTACAAATAATCCCTGTTCCTCACCAGACATCATTCCTAGCTCTTCTCACCCAACCATCTCCAAAATCTCTTGCATACTCTGGAACTCACCTGATCAGACTCTCTCTACCCCCCCCCCCCCCCACCTCTGAAACCTTCAAAGGCAACATAAAAACCAATATCTTCATAAAAGCCAACAACAAACAATATCCTTTAGTGCCATCACAGTAAGATATTAGCAGCTTACACCCAAACCTATTGCTCCTTTCCTCTTCCCTTATAGTTTGCGAGCCCTCACTCTCTCTCTCTCCCAGTCTCACTGAGAATTAAGTGGACCGGAATCATTGGTAGTTTAAAATAAATAATAATATTCACATGTATTATAAAAATCCATTTCGTAATATGGAAATCTATTGTAATACCAAACACAAAAGAACTATTGTTTAAATGAACGCATAAAGTCATACTTGAAAAACACTGGATGTCTCTGTATCTCCTGTTCTAGTAAAGTCTCTTGAATAAATTATCGTACTCAGTAGCCTGTAGGCAAAACTGTTCTGCAGTAAGGGTCTTATCAGTGTTTTCAAGGAACACTTTCACTTGTTTGTGTTTTAAAATAGAGAAGTGGCTTGCGTGTGAGTTTAGTACAAGTAAGTGGAAATGACTGCATCAAATTCTGCAGGCCTGATCCTCAGGGGAAAGTGACCTTTCCAGTAAGTTTTAGCATATTCACAGATCGAACAACATGCCTCATGACTCCAAAAATAAATCAAAATTCTATTACATGGTTTTCTATAAATGCACCAGTCAGCCATAACATTGAAAACTCTGAAGTGAATAGGTAGGGTGTGTCAGACAGAAAGTAAATATCAGTTCTTGAAGTATGTCTATCTAGTGGGGCCTGCTTATTGGAGAAAACTACCTAACTACTGGGGGAGGGGGGGCACCTACCTACTGGGAAACTACTTACCTATAGGGTGGCACCTGCCTTCCTGTTAGAAGGACATAACTTTCTACTGAGGTTCCACCTACCTACTGGGGAAACCTAATGACGACATACCTTCTTCCCTTTAGAAAATGCTGCATATGCATTGGTTCTTGGTCACTTCTCTTACCAAGGCTCTCCTTCCCCAATTACTTAGTTTGGTTGGGTAGCCAGCTTAAAGGAGTACTCCAGTGGGGAAAAAAATTAAAATCAACTGGGTCCAGAAAGTTAAACAGATTTGTAAATGACTTCTATTTAAAAATCTTAACCCTTCCAGTACTTATCAGCTGCTGTATACTACAGAGGAAGTTGAGTTGTGCTGTCTGATGACACCTTTTTCCATGTCAGGAACTGTCCAGAGTAGGAGCAAATCCCCATAGCAAACCTCTTCTGCTCTGTACAGTTCCAGACATGGACAGAGGTGTCAGCAGAGAGCACTGTGGTTAGAAAGAAAAGAACTATTCAACTTCCTCAGGAGCATACAGCAGCTGATAAGTACTGGAAGAATTTTTTATAGAAATAATTTACAAATCTGTTTAACTTTCTGGCACCAATTGATATGAAAAAAAAATAGTTTTCTACCGGAGTACCCCTTTAACCTCTTAAGGACACTTGACGTACGCATACGTCATGACACCCTGGTACTTAAGGACCCATGACGTACGCGTACGTCATGGAGAATTCCAGCCCCTGCCGCGCACCGGGCGGGGATCAGACCCCCCCCCCATGTCGTCGAACGTGGCAAATCGCAAGTGAATTCACACTTGCAATTTGCGCGATTCCGGGTCATTACGGGTCTATGGTGACCCGGTGACCCGGAATATAAGGGGGATCGCGGTTGTCTAAGACATCGACGATCCCCCTGAAGGGATAGGAGTGAGGTGGCAGGGGTGCCACCCCTCCTATCCCTGCTATTGGTCGTCAGAATCGACGACGAATAGCAGATCGGTGGGGCGGGGGGGGGGGTTAACTTTCGCTTTCCCCGTCCTGCCCACCCTCAATAGGCGGGGCAGGACGGGGAAACGACCGGGACCCACGCCGAAGATCCACTTACCCATCCCGGCGGGCGACGGAGGCAGCGGCCGACGGAGATCGGCGGGCGGCTATGTCGTGCGGCTGGATCGTACGGAAGTCGGTGAGTTGCCTAGAAACATCTGGGGGTACAGTTTGAGACCACTATACAGTGGTCTCTAACTTTAGCCCTCCAGATGTTGCAAAACTACAACTCCCAGCATGCCCAGAAAGCTGTTTGGGCATGCTGAAATATGTAGTTTTGCAACAGCTGGAGGGCTACAGTTTGAGACCATTATACAGTGGTCTCTAAACTGTAGCCCTCCAGATCTTGCAAAACTACAACTCCCAGCATGCCCACATAGCTGTTTGCTGTCTGGGCATGCTGGGATTTGTGGTTTTGCAACAGCTGGAGGACCACAGTTTGGAGATCACTTTGCAGTGTTCTCTAAAACTGTAGCCCTCCAGATGTTGCAAAACTGCAAATCCCAGCATGCCCAAACAGCTGTCTCAGCATGCTGGGAGTTGTAGTTGTATACCTCCAGCTATTGCATAACTACATTATGTATTATAATGCCCTTTGGCGATCAGTACATGCTGGGAGTTGTAGTTTGGCAACAGCTGGAGGCACACTGGTTGGAAAATACTGAGTTAGGTAACAGAACATAACTGAAGGTTTTCCAACCAGTGTGCCTCCAGCTGTTGCAAAAGTACAACTCCCAGCATGCACGCACGGTCTGTCAGTACATGCTGGGAGTTATAGTTTTGAAACAGCTGGAGGTTTGCCCCCTCACCGTAACACGCCAGTGCGAATGTACCCTAAAACACTACACTACACTATCACAAAATAAAGGGTAAAACACTACATATACACCCCTTACACTGTCCCCACCAATAAAAATGAAAAACGTATTGTATGGCAGTGTTTCCAAAATGGAGCCTTCAGCTGTTGCAAAACAACAACTCCCAGCATTTCCGGACAGCCACTGACTGTCCAGGCATGCTGGGAATTTAGCAACAGCTGGAGGCACCCTGTTTGGGAATCACTGGCATAGAATACCCCTATGTCCACCCCTATGCAATCCCTAATTTACTCCTCAAATGTGCATGGAGCTCTCTCACTTCGGAGCCCTGTCGTATTTCAAGAAAACAGTTTAGGGCCACATATGGGGTATTTCCGTACTCGGGAGAAATTGCGCTACAAATTTTGGGGGGCTTTTTCTCCTTTTACCCCTTATGAAAAGGAAAAGTTGGGGGTCTACACCAGCTTGTTAGTGTAAAAAAAAAAAAAAAAATTACACTAATATGCTGGTGTTGCCCCATACTTTTTATTTTCACAAGCATTAAACGGAAAAAAAGACCCCCAAAATATGTAACGCAATTTCTCCTGAGTATGGAAATACCCCATATGTGGGCGTAAAATTCTCTGCGGGTGCACAACAAGGCTCAGGAGTGAGAGTGCACCATGAACATTTGAGGCCTAAATTGGTGATTTGTACAGGGGTGGCAGATTTTACAGCGGTTCTGACACAAAAAAAGAAATACCCACATGTGGCCCCATTTTGGAAACTAAACCCCTCACGGAATGTAACAAGGGGTATAGTGAGCCTTAACACCCCACAGGTGTTTAATTTAAATTCTTCAAAGTTGGATGGAAAAATAAAAAAATGTTTTCACAAAAATGCTGGTGTTACCCTAAATTTTTCATTTTCACAAGGGAAAATAGGAAAAAAGCAACCAAAATTTGTAACCCCATTTCTTCTGAGTAAGAACATACCCCATATGTGGATGTAAAGTGCTCTGCGGGCGAACTACAATGCTCAGAATAGAAGGAGGGCCATTGGGCTTTTGAAGAGAAAATGTGTCCAGAATTGAAGCCATGTGTGTTTACAAAGCCCCCATAGTGCCAGAACAATGGACCCCCCCCCCCACATGTGACCCCATTTTGGAATCTACACTCCTCACATAATGTAATAAGGGGTACAGTGAGCATTTACGCCCCACAGGTGTCTGACAGATTTTTGGAACAGTGGTCCGTGAAAATTAAAAATGTAATTTTTCATTTGCACAGCCCACTGTTCCAAAGATCTGTCAAATGCCAGTGGGGTGTAAATACTCACTGCACCCCTTATTAAATTCTGTGAGGGGTGTAGTTTCCAAAATAGGGTCACATGTGGGGTAGGTCCACTGTTCTGGCACCACGGGGGGGCTTTGTAAACGCACATGGCCCCTGACTTCCATTCCCCCCCAAAAAATTCCCAAAAGCTCAATGGCGCTCCTTCTCTTCTGAGCATTGTAGTGCGCCAGCAGAGCACTTGATGTCCACACATGGGGTATTTCCATACTCAGAAGAGATGGAGTTACAAATTTTGGGGAGCATTTTGTCCTATTACTCCTTGTAAAAATTTTACATTTGAAGGAAAACTAACATTTTAGTGAAAAAAAAAAATCATTTACACATCCAACTTTAACGAAAAGTTGTCAAACACCTGTAGGGTGTTAAGGCTCACTGGACCCCTTGTTACGTGCCTTGAGGGGTGTAGTTTCCAAAATAGTATGCCATGTGGTTTTTTTTTTGCTGTCCTGGCACCATAGTGGTGTTACGCCTAGCGCTCCGGGTCCCCGCTCCTCCCCGGAGCGCTCACGGCGTCTTTCTCCCTGCAGCGCCCCGGTCAGTCCCGCTGACCGGGAGCGCTGCACTGTTTTGGCCGTTGGGGATGCGATTCGCACAGCGGGACGCGCCCGCTCGCGAATCGCATCCCAGGTCACTTACCCGTCCCGGTCCCCTGCTGTCATGTGCTGGCGCGCGCGGCTCCGCTCTCTAGGGCGCGCGCGCGCCAGCTCTCTGAGACTTAAAGGGCCAGTGCACCAATGATTGGTGCCTGGCCCAATTAGCTTAATTGGCTCCCACCTGCTCCCTGCCTTTATCTAGTCTCCTCCCTTGCACTCCCTTGCCGGATCTTGTTGCCTTGTGCCAGTGAAAGCGTTTAGTGTGTCCAAAGCCTGTGTACCTGAACTTCTGCTACCCATCCTGACTACGAACCTTGCCGCCTGCCCCCGACCTTCTGCTACGTCTGACCTTGCCTCTGCCTAATCCTTCTGTCCCACGCCTTCTCAGCAGTCAGCGAGGTAGAGCCGTTGCTAGTGGATACGACCTGGTTGCTACTGCCGCAGCAAGACCATCCCGCTTTGCGGCGGGCTCTGGTGAATACCAGTAGCCTCTTAGAACCGGTCCACTAGCACGGTCCACGCCAATCCCTCGCTGACACAGAGGATCCACTACCTGGAAGCCGAATCGTGACAGTAGATCCGGCCATGGATCCCGCTGAGGTGCCGCTGCCAAGTCTCGCTGATCTTCCCACGGTGGTCGCTCAGCAATCGCAGCAGATTGCCCAACAAGGACAGCAGCTGTCGCAGTTGACCGCCATGTTACAGCAACTTCTGCCTCTGCTACAGCAGCAACCATCTCCTCCGCCAGCTCCTGCACCTCCTCCGCAGCGAGTGGCCGCTCCTAACCTCCGCTTGTCCCTGCCGGACAAATTTGATGGGGACTCTAAACTCTGCCGTGGATTTTTGTCTCAGTGTTCCCTGCATATGGAGATGTTGTCGGACTTGTTTCCTTCAGAACGGTCTAAGGTGGCGTTCGTAGTGAGCCTTCTTTCAGGAAAGGCCTTGTCTTGGGCCACACCGCTCTGGGACCGCAATGATCCTGCCACAGCCACAGTCCAGGCCTTCTTCGCTGAACTCCGGAGTGTCTTCGAGGAGCCAGCCCGAGCTTCTTCTGCCGAGACTGCCCTGTTGAACCTGGTCCAGGGTAATTCTTCCGTTGGCGAGTACGCCATACAATTCCGTACTTTTGCTTCTGAACTATCCTGGAATAATGAGGCTCTCTGCGCGACCTTTAAAAAAGGCCTATCCAGTCGCATCAAGGATGTGCTGGCCGCACGAGAGATTCCTGCCAACCTCCAAGAACTCATCCATTTGGCTACCCGCATTGACATGCGTTTTTCTGAACGACACCAAGAGCTCCGCCAGGAAAAAGACTTAGATCTCTGGGCACCTCTCCCACAGCATCCTTTGCAGTCTTCGCCTGGGCCTCCCGCCGAGGAGGCCATGCAAGTGGATCGGTCTCGCCTGACCCAGGAAGAGAGGAATCGCCGTAGAGAAGAAAATCTCTGTCTGTACTGTGCCAGTACCGAGCATTTCTTGGTGGATTGCCCTATCCGTCCTCCACGCCTGGGAAACGCACGCACGCACCCAGCTCACGTGGGTGTTGCATCTTTTGGTTCTAAGTCTTCTTCTCCACGTCTCACGGTGCCCGTGCGGATTTCTCCTACAACCAACTCCTCCCTCTCAGCCGTGGCCTGCTTGGACTCTGGTGCCTCCGGGAATTTTATGTTGGAGTCCTTTGTTAATAGATTCAGCATCCCGGTGACCCGTCTCGTCAAACCGCTCTACATTTCCGCGGTCAACGGAGCCAGATTGGACTGCACCGTGCGTTACCGCACAGAACCCCTCCTGATGTCTATCGGACCCCACCACGAAAGGATTGAGTTCTTCATTCTCCCCAACTGTACCTCTGAGGTCCTCCTCGGTCTGCCTTGGCTCCGGCTTCATTCCCCCACCATTGATTGGACCACCGGGGAGATCAGGAACTGGGACTCTGCCTGCCACAGGAAGTGCCTCTCCCCCCCTCCCAGTCCCATCAGGCAAGCCTCTGTGCCTCCCCATGGCCCCCGTCCTGGTGTCACACTGCCCCGTGCCAGGCCTCGCCCTCTGCCCTCCCTCCCCATTCCCACTCCTGCTGTACTGCCTGCCGTTGAGGAAACCCTCCATTCTTTCCCGGTGTCCTCATCCCAGGGGAGGCAGTTACCGGACAAAGAGAAGGGGAGACCTAAGGGGGGGGGTACTGTTACGCCTAGCGCTCCGGGTCCCCGCTCCTCCCCGGAGCGCTCACGGCGTCTTTCTCCCTGCAGCGCCCCGGTCAGTCCCGCTGACCGGGAGCGCTGCACTGTTTTGGCCGTTGGGGATGCGATTCGCACAGCGGGACGCGCCCGCTCGCGAATCGCATCCCAGGTCACTTACCCGTCCCGGTCCCCTGCTGTCATGTGCTGGCGCGCGCGGCTCCGCTCTCTAGGGCGCGCGCGCGCCAGCTCTCTGAGACTTAAAGGGCCAGTGCACCAATGATTGGTGCCTGGCCCAATTAGCTTAATTGGCTCCCACCTGCTCCCTGCCTTTATCTAGTCTCCTCCCTTGCACTCCCTTGCCGGATCTTGTTGCCTTGTGCCAGTGAAAGCGTTTAGTGTGTCCAAAGCCTGTGTACCTGAACTTCTGCTACCCATCCTGACTACGAACCTTGCCGCCTGCCCCCGACCTTCTGCTACGTCTGACCTTGCCTCTGCCTAATCCTTCTGTCCCACGCCTTCTCAGCAGTCAGCGAGGTAGAGCCGTTGCTAGTGGATACGACCTGGTTGCTACTGCCGCAGCAAGACCATCCCGCTTTGCGGCGGGCTCTGGTGAATACCAGTAGCCTCTTAGAACCGGTCCACTAGCACGGTCCACGCCAATCCCTCGCTGACACAGAGGATCCACTACCTGGAAGCCGAATCGTGACAAGTGGCTTCCTAAATGGGACATGCCCCCCAAAAACCATTTCAGCAAAATTTGCTTTTCAAAAGCCAAATGTGACTACTTCTCTTCTGAGCATTGTAGTGTGCCCGCAAAGCATTTTACGTCCTAACATGTGGTATTTCCATACTCAGAAGAGATGGGGTTACAAATTTTGGGGGGCATTTTGTCCTATTATCCCTTGTAAAAATTTTAAATTTGAGGGAAAACTAGCATTTTAGTAAAAAAAAAATAATAATCATTTACACATCCAACTTTAACAAAAAGTCGTCAAACACATGTGGGGTGTTGAAGCTCACTGTAACCCTTGTTACATGCCTTGAGGGGTGTAGTTTCCAAAATAGTATGCCATGTGTTTTTTTTTTTTTTTTGCTGTTGTGGCACCATAGGGGCTTCCTAAATGTGACATGCCCCCAAAAACCATTTGTCGCTCCTTCCCTTCTGAGCCCTCTACTGCTCCCGCCGAACACTTGACATACACATATGAGGTATTTTCTTACTCAAGAGAAATTGGGTTTTTAGGAAAAAATTTTAGGAAGATTTCTCTCCTTTTACCCTTTGTAAAAATTCAATAACTGGGTCTACAAGAACATGCAAGTGTAAAAAATGAAGATTTTGAATTTTCTCCTTCAATTTGCTGCTTTTCCTGTGAAACACCTAAAGGGTTAACAAAGATTTTGAATGTCATTTTGAATAATTTGAGGGGTGCAGTTTTTATACTGGCATCATTTGTGGGGTATTTCTAATATGAAGGCCCTTCAAATCCACTTCAAAACAGAACTGGTCCCTGAAAAATTTTGATTTTGAAGCCCTCTGATGTCTTCCAAAAGTAAAAACATTCAACTTTATGATGGAAACATAAAGTAGACATATTGAATATGGAAATCAATATATAATTTATTTGGAATATTAATTTTCCTTATAAGCAGAGAGCTTCAAAGTTAAAAATAAATGCAACATTTTCAATTTTTTCATCAAATTTTGGAATTTTTCACCAAGAAATTATGCAAGTATCGACAAAATTTTACCACTAACATAAAGTAGAATATGTCACGAAAAAACATTCTCGGAATCAGAATGAAAGGTAAAAGTATCCCAGAGTTATTAATGTTTAAAGTGACAGTGGTCAGATGTGCAAAAAATGGCCGGGTCCTACAGTGAAAATTGGCTGGGTCCTTAACGGGTTAACCTCTTCAGGATGCAGGACGTATGCATACGCCCTGCATCCTGAGTCCTTAAGGACGTAGGGCATATGGGTACGCCCGTGGAAATTCCGGTCAACCACCTCTAGCTGGTCGGGGACCGGACGGGGATGTCTGCTGATATCTATGTGACCCCCCCCCCCCATGCCGGCGATTTTCGGCGATCCCGGGTCATACGAGTGTCCGGTATTTCAGGACACCGTTATGTCACATTTTGATAGCATACAGGACACTTATTGCATCCGGGTGGAAAACAACCTCCGTACCTTCTACAGCCGACATCATAGAAGCTTTTAAATCTAGCTGCTTTTATGAGACATCATATGACTGGAAGATGAACAACAGACCGTCCTGCGAGTCAAAATGGAGAAGTTGGACGAAGCATTACCCTGTGAAATAAATATCTCCAGCTGTTTACCTACATCTTTGTCATTGCAGTGTACCTGAGTTTTATGTTTTTACCAAGGTCCCTGAAAATATCGTACTATATATGATATCCCATTGAGAGATATTAGCTTACTGTGTGCCATTATTTGTACTCATATTTATTCTTACAAATACTTGCTTATATTCACTTATAATTGGTACATTCATTATGTGATACATTCTACAAACGATTCCATGGAACATGACGAGATGAGAGAGGGGAGTACCACAAGATCTGGATTCATAATAATAGACCAATTGCTGACACATCTTAAGTATGATTATATAATACTTAGTGATTATGATTAGAGATGAGCGAACTTTTCAAAAATTCGATTCGGCCGATTCGCCGAATTTTCCGAAAAAGTTTGTTTCGATCCGAATTTTTTCGCGGCTAATCTATATTAAAAAAGGCTATTTCTAGCCTACATACAGCCTCTATACGGGTATAGAACACTTTACTGTGTTCTAAAACGCATATGGAGTGTGCTGGGGTAGTGAAATAATACTGTTATTCAGAATAACATGCAGATTACCGGCATCGCTTTTAGAATCACTGCAGCACAATGACAGAGCCTGGTGGTGGCATCAGTGTCAGGAGGCCATATAGTGACTGAATGACATAGCGTGGAGGTGTTGGCAGCATGAGGAGACCATTTAGTGGCTGAATGGCACAGCGTGGAGGTGTTGGCAGCATAAGGACACCATATAGTGGCTGAATGACAGCTTGGATGAGGCTGAAGCATGAGGACACCATATAGTGGCTGAATGACACAGAATGGAGGTGTTGACAGCATGAGGACACCATATAGTGGCTGAATGACACAGCTTGGATGAAGCTGAAGCATGAGGACACCATATAGTGGCTGAATGACACAGAATGGAGGTGTTGGCAGCATGAGGACACCATATAGTGGCTGAATGGCAGTGTCGAGGTGTTGGCAGCATGAGGACACCGTATAGTGGCTGAATGACACAGCTTGGAAGAAGCTAAAGCATGAGGACACCATAGAGTGGCTGAATGACACAGCGTGGAGGTGTTGGCAGCATGAGGAGACCATATAGTGGCTGAATGACACAGCTTGGATGAGGCTGAAGCATGAGGACACCATATAGTAGCTGAATGACACAGAATGGAGGTGTTGACAGCATGAGGACACCATATAGTGGCTGAATGGCACAGTGTGGAGGTTTTTGCAGCATGAGGACACCATATAGTGGCTGAATGGTACAGTGTGGAGGTGTTGGCAGCATGAGGACACCATATAGTGGCTGAATGACACAGCTTGGATGAGGCTGAAGCATGAGGACACCATATAGTGGCTGAATGACACAGAATGGAGGTGTTGGCAGCATGAGGAGACCATATAGTGGCTGAATGGCACAGCGTGGAGGTGTTGGCAGCATGAGGACACCATATAGTGGCTGAATGACACAGCTTGGATGAGGCTGAAGCATGAGGACACCATATAGTAGCTGAATGACACAGAATGGAGGTGTTGACAGCATGAGGACACCATATAGTGGCTGAATGGCACAGTGTGGAGGTTTTGGCAGCATGAGGACACCATATAGTGGCTGAATGGCACAGTGTGGAGGTGTTGGCAGCATGAGGACACCATATAGTGGCTGAATGACACAGCTTGGATGAGGCTGAAGCATGAGGACGCCATATAGTGGCTGAATGACACAGAATGGAGGTGTTGGCAGCATGAGGACACCATGTAGTGGCTGAATGGCACAGTGTGGAGGTGTTGGCAGCATGAGGACACCATATAGTGGCTGAATGGCACAGTGTGGAGGTGTTGTCAGCTTGAGGACACCATATAGTGGCTGAATGACACAGCTTGATTGAAGCTGAAGCATGAGGACACCATATAGTGGCTGAATGACACAGCGTGGAGGTGTTGGCAGCATGAGGAGACCATATAGTGGCTGAATGGCACAGGGTGGAGGTGTTGGCAGCATGAGGACACCATATAGTGGCTGAATGACACAGCTTGGATGAGGCTGAAGCATGAGGACACCATATAGTGGCTGAATGACACAGAATGGGGGTGTTGGTAGCATGAGGACACCATATAGTGGCTGAATGGCACAGTGTGGAGGTGTTGGCAGCATGAGGACACCATATAGTGGCTGAATGACACAGCTTGGATGAAGCTGAAGCATGAGGACACCATATAGTGGCTGAATGACACAGCGTGGAGGTGTTGGCAGCATGAGGAGACCATATAGTGGCTGAATGACACAGCTTGGATGAGGCTGAAGCTTGAGGACACCATATAGTGGCTGAATGACACACAGAATGGAGGTGTTGGCAGCATGAGGACACCATATAGTGGCTGAATGGCACAGTGAAGAGGTGTTCGCAGCATGAGGACACCATATAGTGGCTGAATGGCACAGTGTGGAGGTGTTGGCTGCATGAGGACACCATATAGTGGCTGAATGACACAGCTTGGATAAAGCTGAAGCATGAGGACACCATAAAGTGGCTTAATGACACAGCGTGGAGGTGTTGGCAGCATGAGGAGACCATATAGTGGCTGAATGGCACAGCGTGGAGGTGTTGGCAGCATGAGGAAACCATATAGTGGCTGAATGACACAGCTTGGATGAGGTTGAAGCATGAGGACACCATATAGTGGCTGAATGACACAGAATGGAGATGTAGGCAGCATGAGGACACCATATAGTGGCTGAATGGCACAGTGTGGAGGTGTTGTCAGCTTGAGGACACCATATAGTGGCTGAATGACACAGCTTGATTGAAGCTGAAGCATGAGGACACCATATAGTGGCTGAATGACACAGCGTGGAGGTGTTGGCAGCATGAGGAGACCATATAGTGGCTGAAAGGCACAGGGTGGAGGTGTTGGCAGCATGAGGACACCATATAGTGGCTGAATGACACAGCTTGGATGAGGCTGAAGCATGAGGACACCATATAGTGGCTGAATGACACAGAATGGGGGTGTTGGTAGCATGAGGACACCATATAGTGGCTGAATGGCACAGTGTGGAGGTGTTGGCAGCATGAGGACACCATATAGTGGCTGAATGACACAGCTTGGATGAGGCTGAAGCATGAGGACACCATATAGTGGCTGAATGACACAGAATGGGGGTGTTGGTAGCATGAGGACACCATATAGTGGCTGAATGGCACAGTGTGGAGGTGTTGGCAGCATGAGGACACCATATAGTGGCTGAATGACACAGCTTGGATGAAGCTGAAGCATAAGGACACCATATAGTGGCTGAATGACACAGCGTGGAGGTGTTGGCAGCATGAGGAGACCATACAGTGGCTGAATGGCACAGCGTGGAGGTGTTGGCAGCATGAGGACACCATATAGTGGCTGAATGACACAGCTTGGATGAGGCTGAAGCTTGAGGACACCATATAGTGGCTGAATGACACACAGAATGGAGGTGTTGGCAGCATGAGGACACCATATAGTGGCTGAATGGAACAGTGAAGAGGTGTTGGCAGCATGAGGACACCATATAGTGGCTGAATGGCACAGTGTGAAGGTGTTGGCTGCATGAGGACACCATATAGTGGCTGAATGACACAGCTTGGATAAAGCTGAAGCATGAGGACACCATAAAGTGGCTTAATGACACAGCGTGGAGGTGTTGGCAGCATGAGGAGACCATATAGTGGCTGAATGGCACAGCGTGGAGGTGTTGGCAGCATGAGGAAACCATATAGTGGCTGAATGACACAGCTTGGATGAGGTTGAAGCATGAGGACACCATATAGTGGCTGAATGACACAGAATGGAGATGTAGGCAGCATGAGGACACCATATAGTGGCTGAATGGCACAGTGTGGAGGTGTTGTCAGCTTGAGGACACCATATAGTGGCTGAATGACACAGCTTGATTGAAGCTGAAGCATGAGGACACCATATAGTGGCTGAATGACACAGCGTGGAGGTGTTGGCAGCATGAGGAGACCATATAGTGGCTGAATGGCACAGGGTGGAGGTGTTGGCAGCATGAGGACACCATATAGTGGCTGAATGACACAGCTTGGATGAGGCTGAAGCATGAGGACACCATATAGTGGCTGAATGACACAGAATGGGGGTGTTGGTAGCATGAGGACACCATATAGTGGCTGAATGGCACAGTGTGGAGGTGTTGGCAGCATGAGGACACCATATAGTGGCTGAATGACACAGCTTGGATGAAGCTGAAGCATGAGGACACCATATAGTGGCTGAATGACACAGCGTGGAGGTGTTGGCAGCATGAGGAGACCATACAGTGGCTGAATGGCACAGCGTGGAGGTGTTGGCAGCATGAGGACACCATATAGTGGCTGAATGACACAGCTTGGATGAGGCTGAAGCTTGAGGACACCATATAGTGGCTGAATGACACACAGAATGGAGGTGTTGGCAGCATGAGGACACCATATAGTGGCTGAATGGCACAGTGAAGAGGTGTTGGCAGCATGAGGACACCATATAGTGGCTGAATGGCACAGTGTGGAGGTGTTGGCTGCATGAGGACACCATATAGTGGCTGAATGACACAGCTTGGATAAAGCTGAAGCATGAGGACACCATAAAGTGGCTTAATGACACAGCGTGGAGGTGTTGGCAGCATGAGGAGACCATATAGTGGCTGAATGGCACAGCGTGGAGGTGTTGGCAGCATGAGGAAACCATATAGTGGCTGAATGACACAGCTTGGATGAGGTTGAAGCATGAGGACACCATATAGTGGCTGAATGACACAGAATGGAGATGTTGGCAGCATGAGGACACCATATAGTGGCTGAAGTGCACAGTGTGGCGGTGTTGGCAGCATGAGGACACCATATAGTGGCTGAATGACACAGCTTGGATGAAGCTGATGCATGAGGACACAATATAGTGGCTGAATGACACAGTGTGGAGGTGTTGGCAGCATGAGGAGACCATATAGTGGCTGAATGGCACAGCGTGGAGGTGTTGGCAGCATGAGGAAACCATATAGTGGCTGAATGACACAGCTTGGATGAGGTTGAAGCATGAGGACACCATATAGTGGCTGAATGACACAGAATGGAGATGTTGGCAGCATGAGGACACCATATAGTGGCTGAAGTGCACAGTGTGGCGGTGT
This sequence comes from Hyla sarda, assembly GCF_029499605.1. Lineage (NCBI taxonomy): Eukaryota > Metazoa > Chordata > Amphibia > Anura > Hylidae > Hyla > Hyla sarda. Next base: position 308,316,989 of record NC_079189.1, read on the forward strand.
TGGCAGCATGAGGACACCATATAGTGGCTGAATGACACAGCTTGGATGAAGCTGATGCATGAGGACACAATATAGTGGCTGAATGACACAGTGTGGAGGTGCTGGCAGCATGAGGAGACCATATAGTGGCTGAATGGCACAGCGTGGAGGTGTTGGCAGCATGAGGACACCATATAGTGGCTGAATGACACAGCTTGGATGAGGCTGAAGCATGAGGAGGCCATATAGTGGCTGAATGACACAGAATGGAGGTGTTGGCAGCATGAGGACACCATATAGTGGATGAATGGCACAGTGGGGAGGTGTTGGCAGCATGAGGACACCATATAGTGGCTGAATGGCACAGCCCGGAGTTGCCAGAAGCATGAGTAGGCACTAGGCCTTCACAATCCCTAAGATTAAAAGATGAATTAAGAAATTTAAACCGAAGATTTTGGTTAGCGGGTGCTACCTATGAGAAAATTTGAAATTACCAGACCCAGGCCCAACAGCGGCATCAGTAACCCATATGTTGCCTGAATGACAGAACCTGTAGATGGCTCATGCACGAGTACACACCAGGGCTTCACAATACCCCCCCCCCCCCCCCCAAAAAAAACACCACCATTTTAGAAATTTTTGGAAAAGATTTTGGATAGCGGGTGCTACCTATGAGAAAATTTGAAATTACCAGACCCAGGCCCCACAGTGGCATAAGTAACCCATATATTGCCTGAATGACACAGCCTGGAGTTGGCTGATGCACGAGTACACACCAGGGCTTCACAACCCCCCCAAAAAAACACCACAATTTTTGAAATTTTTGAAAAAGATTTTGGATAGCGGGTGCTACCCATGAGAAAATTTGAAATTAACAGACCCAGGCCCCACAGCGGCATCAGTAACCCATATATTGCCTGAATGACACAGCCTGGAGTTGGCTGATGCACAAGTTCACACCAAGGCTTCACAATCCCCCCCAAAAAACACCACAATTTTAGAAATTTTTGAAAAAGATTTTGGATGCTACCCATGAGAAAATTTGAAATTCCCAGACCCAGGCCCAGCAGCGCCATCATTTTTTTATTTTAAATTTAAAACAACCTTTGCATGCCCCGGACCCCAGCGTGTGGGTACAAAGGACCAAATCCAACAAGCCCCCACAGGGCTCATGTGGCCGTGAGATTTAGGCGAAACGTCTCCATTGCCCTGACCGGCCATTGTCTCCAAAACTTCTCGCTAAGGCAAACCATGTGAAGAACAGCGTGACACCACCGTGACCTGCACACCTGGTATGCTGAAGGGCCACTGAGACTTGTCCGGGCAGTGGAGGCTTAAGACACAGTGGAGGATGTGGAGGCGGAGTAGCACACTGTCGCAGGACCAACGGGCTGACAGAGTGTAGCAGGAAGCAGCATTGAGTACACACCAGGGCTTCAGAATCCCAAAGAAAAAACAACCATTTTTAAAATAATTTTAAGAATATTAAGGACAGCGGGTGCTACCTATATGTTGCATGAATGACACACCCTGGAGTTGGCTGATGCATGAGTACACACTAGGGCTTCACAATCCCTCCAAAAAAACACAACAATTGTAGAAATTTATGAAGACTTATGGATAGCGGGTGCTACCTATGAGAAAATGTGAAATTCCCAGACCCAGGCCGAGCAGCGCCATCAGTAAACCATATATTGCCTGAATGACACACGCTGGAGTTGGCTGATGCATGAGTGCGCACCAGAGCTTCACAATTCCTAATAAAAAAGACAAAACATTTTTACGGAAAATTTTAACGAAAATTTAGGACAGCGAGTGCTCTCTATATATTACCAGAATGACGCAGCCTGGAGTTGGCTGCAGCATGAGGAGACCATTGAAATGTGTGATTTTTATATTTGAAATTTAAATCAAAATTTGTGTCCCGGACCCCGGCGTGTGGGTACAAAGGACCTAATCTCACAAGCACCCACAGGGCTCATGTGGCTGTAAGATGTAGGTGCAACGTCTCCATAGCCCTGACCGGCCATTTTTGGTTTTTGTACCTTTGTTTAAGAACAAGCGCATATCCAACAGTCCAGAAGACTCTATAATGCAGGACGGTGGACCACCAAAAGACATTCTTCTAAAATATTTTTTTATGAAATAAAGAAGCAGAGTTCATCCCTCTGCGTATTTTTTTTTTTTAATTTTACTTAAAAAATCACGCGCAACAATCGTTCAATGGTGTAATGGTTATTATTGTGGAAAATTCAAGTTTATTACTGTGATAATTATCAGAAAATTTGAAAAACCCCATACATTGCACCATAAATGTTGAAATTTTAATTAAGTATGTATGTATGTATTTCAAAAATCCTAAAATTAAAGGCCCAAGCCCAGAAGCATCATGAAGTCAAGTAGTTCCTGAAAGACACAGGAACAGTCAGGAGTAGGCATCAGCAGTACCCAAGAGGCTTTAATAACCCCTTACATTGCACGATCAGTCGCGAGATCGAGCAATAACAGGTGTGTTATGCCCTCAGAAGTCCGGGGCTGCATGCCCGCTACACTGAACGGACCAACGTGTGTCTATCTTTCACCGACAGGTGCGGGTAACCCCCTGAACCCCCTTTGCGATAGGGATCAGGGATTGCAATTATTTGCCAGGAAAGAAGTTCACAGCCAAGCGCCGGTCATAAGCTCGGGTTCATTAAGTCCCTGCCCTTTGTACACACCGCATGTCTCTACTACCAATTGGATGGTTTAGTGAGGTCCTCGGATCGGCCCTGGTGGGGGAGGAGAAGGCCCTAGCAGAGCGCCGAGAATTTAAAGATCATTGTTGTAAAATTAGCTTTAAGCATGTATTAGCTACTGCTAAACTTCCAAAAATGTAAGGCCCAAGGTCTGAGGCATCAGGGAGGCAATTATTTCCTGAAAGACACAGAATGAGTCAGGAGCAGTCATTCGCAGTACCCAAGAGGGTTTCATAACCAACCCCTTACATTTAAAGATCAATGTTGAAATTTGCATTAAGCATGTATTTAGCTACTGCAAAACATCCAAAAATTGAAGGCCCAAGACCTGAGGCACCAGGGAGGCAAGTAGTTCCCGAAAGACACAGAATGAGTCAGGAGCAGTCAGGAGCAGTACCAAAGAGGGTTTCATAACCATCCCCTTACATTTAAAGATCAATGTTGAAATTTGCATTTAGCATGTATTTAGCTACTGCTAAACATCCAAAAATTGAAGGACCAAGGCCTGAGGGCACGGAGGCAAGTAGTTCCTGAAAGACACAGAATGAGTATAGAGCTGGCATTCGCAGTACCCAAGAGGGTTTCATAACTCCTTACATTTAAAGATCAGTGTTGACATTTGCATTAAGCATATATTTAGCTACTGCTAAACATCCAAAAATTAAAGGCCCAAGCCAGAAGCATCAGTGAGGCAAGTAGTTCCTGAAAGACACAGGATGAGCCAGGAGCAGGCAATCGCAGTACCCCAGAGGGTTTCATAACTAACCCCTTACATTTAAAGATGAATGTTGAAATTTGCATTAAGCATGTATTTAGCTACTGCTAAACATTCAAAAATTGAGGGCCCAAGGCCTGAGGGCAGGGAGGCAAGTGGTTCCTGAAAGACACAGAATGAGTATGGAGCAGGCATTCGCAGTACCCAAGAGGGTTTCATAACCCCTTACATTTAAAGATCAATGTTGACATTTGCATTAAGCATATATTTAGCTACTGCTAAACATCCAAAAATGAAAGGCCCAAAGCCAGAAGGCCTGTAGACTCAGGCTGCTGCTGATTGAGCTAGTACTGCTCCTGCCACCCCTCCTCTCCGCAGCAGCCATGGCAGTGGAAGGTGAGCGCAGAGGGCCCCCGAGTCAGACCTGCGAGTGGATGGACCATGTGGCCGATAGGCATCAGCCAACTGACTACGTAGAATCTCTCTGTAGTAGGTCAGTTTTTCCTCTCTCTCAGTGGGTGTAAAAAAGGCCCCCATTTTGGGACGGTAGCGAGGGTCTAATAAGGTGGAGATCCAAAAGTCATCCCGCTGACGAATTTTGACAATTCGGGGGCACTACGCAAGCAACTGAGCATGCATCGTGCCATTTGCGCCAGTGACTCGGAGAGACTACCTGCCTCCATCTCCACTGCATACTGCCACGGTGTGTCTGGGTCCTCTGTCTCAACTTTCTCATGACCCTCCAGCTCCTCTGGCTGCTCCTGTTCCTCCTCTCCTGTCCGAAGACTAGAATCACCGGCCATCTCATCCAACCTAAACTGTGCTCTGCTCTGCCCCTCATCATCCTCCTCCTCCTGTTCAGCCCCCACAGGGCTCATGTAGCCTTGAGATGTAGGCGCAACGTCTCCATTGCCGTGACCAGCCATGGTTTCAATCATTTGTTGTGGGAAATGTAGGAGTGGAATTATGTCGTTCATGGCGTAATCCAGGCAACTCACAAATAATGTGGCTTCCTCAAAGGGCCTCAGCAAATGGCAGGTGTCACGTATGAGCTGCCCCTGGTTCACATTGAAGTTACACAGGGGAGTACTCCTATCTGCTTGGATCATCAAGAAATCGGTGATGGCTTTTCTTTGTTCGTATAGTCTGTCCAACATATGGAGGGTGGAATTCCAACGTGTGGCAACGTCACAAATAAGACTATGTTGTGGGATACCGTTCTGACGCTGCAGCTCAAGGAAGGTGTGCTTGGCGGTGTACGAGTGGCCGAAGTGCATGCACAGTTTCCTTGCCATTTTCAGGATGTTTTGCAAATGGGGTGAAGACTTGAGGAAGTGCTTGACAACCAGATTCAACACCTGTGCCATGCAGGGATCATGTTTCACACTTTCTTGTCGCAGCACGGACACGATGTTCTTCCCGTTGTCGGTCACCATGGTTCCCATTTCCAGATTTCGTGGAGTAAGCCATACTCGAATTTCTTTACGAATGAAATTTAGCAGTTCCTCCCCTGTGTGACTCCGTTCGCCAAGGCAAACCATGTGAAGAACAGCTTGACACCGCCGTGCCCTACACACATGGTACGATGAAGGGCCACCAAGATTTGGACGTGCAGTGGAGGCCGAGGACACGGTGGAGGATGAGGAGGTGGTGTCGCACACTGTAACAGGACCAACTGCCTGGGAGCGAGAGCGTGGAGGAGGAAGCAGTGAGACCTGTCCAAGTTGCTGTTGTGGCTGTGCAGGAACCACATTTACCCAGTGAGCCGTAAAAGACAAGTATTGTCCCTGCCTGTAGTTACAGCTCCACACGTCGGCGCTGCTGTGCACTTGTGAACACACCGACAGGCTCAAGGACTGGCCCACCTTCTCTTGTACAAACTTATGCAGGGCTGGTACGGCCTTCTTCGCAAAGAAATGACGGCTTGGGACTCTCCACCTCGGCTCGGCACAAGCCATCACTTCTCTGAAAGGTGCAGAGTCAACCACTTGAAAAGGGAGGGACTGCAATACGAGCAACATGGACAGGAGCACATTCAACTTCTGCACCTTTGGATGAGTGGGCGCATACTGTTGTCTCTTGGACATGGCTTCGCCGATGGATTGTTGGCGGAATGGCTGACTAAAAGCGGGAGAAGCAGGAGCGACAGAAGGAGGGTTTGATACACAGCTCCCTTCGGCTGAGGTGGTGGAGCCTTGGCTGGATGAAGGAGGGAGCGGATGGCCACTGGGTGATGCAGCAGGCTGGACCGCTTTATGGTGGCGAAGCATGTGTTGACGCAGGGCCGTGGTGCCGACATTGGGACCCTGGCCATGCTTCACCTTCTGCATAACAGATCTTGCATGTGGCTATGTGAACCTCCTCCGGATGCCTTATGAAAAACTTCCACACCGCCGAGTAGCTGATTTTCCCACCCGCAGTCCGCACTAATTGACTGCTACTGGCGCCGTCTCCAGGAACCCCTGTTCCACTACCTCCCGGAAAGGTAGGCTGCCGCGAAGCAGGTGGTCTCCCCCGGGCACGTTTGGCTCCTGAAATTACACTACTGCCACCACGCTGACTGCCAACCGTGCTTCTGCATTGCTGCCTTAAGGGCAACCTGCAACTCTCTTCTCCTGATGATGATGAAGCCCCTTCTGCACCCGGCTCCCAATTGCGATCGGCTTCATCATCATCAACAGTTGTGTGCACGTCACTTATGTCCTCCTCAGGTTCCCCAACAGTGTCTGCTTCAGGACCCTGAACACTTGCAACACCGCCTCCCACGTCACTCTCCGCATCACTACTTGGCCGCCTAGCGGAGCAAGCGGCGCATGTCTCCTCCCCTTCTTGGCTGTCCAGTAGCTGCTGAGTGTCCTCAGTAAATAGTGGAGCTGAACCCACAGCATAAGATACTTCTTTAGGAGAGGGAACAGCATAGGACAAAGGCAATGGGAGGACACGGACTGCACCCGGGCCATGCCAACTGAGGGTTGTGTCTGAGGAATCCACCGACTGTTGACTGGGGGTGTCAGATGTCACTTGTGATGATGTGGATGAGCGTGTTAACCAATCCACGACGGCAGATGGGTTGCTGGTGGAGACACGACCGCTGGCTGATAACCGGAGCTCAGGCCTCTCGCTGCGACTTCTGCTGCCACTCTCCCCAAGTCTGCTGCCAACTCTGCCTGATGTATTTAGGCCTCTGCCACTCCTCTGTGCATGTCCTGGCACTTCTCTGCCTGACATTCTTAGTGCATTTATGAGGGTATTACAATACGCTACACTACTCTTTACATAGTTACATACATAGTTAGTACGGTTGAAAAAAGACATACGTCCATCAAGTTCAACCAGGGAATTGAAGGGTATGGGTGTGGCGCGATATTGGGGAAGGGATGGAATTTTATATTTCTTCATAAGCATTAATGTTATTTTGTTCCAGGAATGTATCTAATCCTGTTTTAAAGCTGTAAATTTTTCCTGCTGTGACCAGTTTCTGAGGTAGACTCTTCCATAAGTTCACAGTTCTCATGGTAAAGAAGGCGTGTCGCCCCTTGAGACTAAACTTTTTCTTCTCCAGACGGAGAGAGTGCCCCTCGTCCTTTGGGGGGGGTTTAACCTGGAACAGTTTTTCTCCATATTTTTTGTATGGGCCATTAATATACTTATATACATTTATCATATCCCCCTTAAACGTCTCTTCTCAAGACTAAACAATTGTAACTCCTTTAATTGCTCGTGAATAACAGGGGGGAGAAAAATATATAAGTGCTAATAAAACATAGCTTTTAATAAATCGTCTAAAACACACTGATTCAACAAAGTGATGTATGAATAGGTGACAAGGCAGATGTCAGCCCTGTGACCTAAGGATAGACACTAACAAGGCTGTTAAAATTGCATGTAAAGGGATTGTCCCACAAATGCAGTAGCCCAATATATTGTATGCTGCTAATAGATAATATAGATATAGCTGCTAGCTATGCCCAACGCGTTTCAGCACATGGTTACATGTGACCTCATCAGGGGCTAACTGGCGTAGAACAATACAGTTATTGCATATGAAAATTAATATCGGGGTAATTAGATACAATAGCGACCCCTACAAAGAGCGTGCTGGATGTAATGCACAAATACTCTGTACAGCATATGAATGACAGGACCCGGACGCAACGGTTATGGCGTCTATCTGGGATAAATCCTGACGATGTGTGTGTAACCCGCAGTGGCGGGGAGCCTAGCATCCGAGCCGGCTACTCACACACATGAGTAGCCGGCTCGGATGCTAGGCTCCCCGCCACTGCGGGTTACACACACATCGTCAGGATTTATCCCAGATAGACGCCATAACCGTTGCGTCCGGGTCCTGTCATTCATATGCTGTACAGAGTATTTGTGCATTACATCCAGCACGCTCTTTGTAGGGGTCGCTATTGTATCTAGTTACCCCGATATTAATTTTCATATGCAATAACTGTATTGTTCTACGCCAGTTAGCCCCTGATGAGGTCACATGTAACCATGTGCTGAAACGCGTTGGGCATAGCTAGCAGCTATATCTATATTATCTATTAGCAGCATACAATATATTGGGCTACTGCATTTGTGGGACAATCCCTTTACATGCAATTTTAACAGCCTTGTTAGTGTCTATCCTTAGGTCACAGGGCTGACATCTGCCTTGTCACCTATTCATACATCACTTTGTTGAATCAGTGTGTTTTAGACGATTTATTAAAAGCTATGTTTTATTAGCACTTATATATTTTTCTCCCCCCTGTTATTCATTTGTTTATTTTTGGGAGTTGTCTATACTAGGCAGTGGACACCACTACCTGTCCACAAGATTATTATCCTTTAATTGCTCCTCATAGCTAAGATGTTCTATGCCCCATATTAGTTTAGTTGCACGTCTCTGCACCCTTTCCAGCTCCACAGTGTCCCTTTTATGGACTGGTGCCCAAAACTGAACAGCATATTTCAGGTGAGGCCGTACCAATGCTTTATAAAGGGGGGGTATTATGTCCCTGTCCCTTGAGTCCATGCCTCTTTTTATACATGACAATATCCTGCTGGCTTTGGAAGCAGCAGCCTGACATTGCATGCTATTTTGAAGTCTGTGATCTACAAGTACACCCAGATCCTTCTCTACCATTGACTCTGCCAGTTTTATCCCCCCTAAGACATACGACACATGCATGTTATTAGTACCCAGATGCATAACTTTACATTTATCCACGTTGAACCTCATTTGCCAAGTGGATGCCCAGACACTTAGTCTATCCAAGTCATCTTGTAACCTATACACATCCTCTGTAGACTGTACTGTGCTACAAAGCTTGGTGTCATCTGCAAAGATAGAAACAGAGCTGTTAATGCCATCCTCTATATCATTGATAAATAAATTAAACAACAGCGGTCCCAGTACTGAACCTTGGGGCACACCACTAATAACCGGTGACCATTCAGAGTAGGAATCATTGACCACCACTCTCTGGGTACGATCCATGAGCCAGTGTTCAATCCAGTTACAAACTAAAATTTCCAAACCCAAAGACCTTAACTTACCTGTCAGACATCTATGAGGGACAGTATCAAACGCTTTAGCAAAATCCAGAGACACTATATCCACAGCCATTCCTCTGTCAAGGCTTCTACTCACCTTAGTAAACCCATGCTGGTTATCACTTATAATACAATTATCCCCTATGTATTCCTGTATGTAATCCCTTATAAGTCCTTCAAACAATTTACCCACAATGCACGTTAGACTTACCGGTCTATAATTGCCTGGCGAAGACCTAGAGCCCTATTTGAAGATTGGCACCACATTTGCCTTGCGCCAGTCCCTTGGCACAATACCAGACACCAGTGAATCTCTAAATATCATGAACAGGGGTACAGATATTACTGAACTTAGTTCTCTAAGAACTCTTGGGTGCAATCCATCTGGCCCTGGAGATTTGCTTACATTTAAATTACTTAACTTACCTTGTACCATCTCTACATTAAGCCAGTTCAGTACATTACATGATGTGTTACCAGCACTGACCTGTCCAATGTCAGCTCCTCCTTTTTCCATAGTATATACAGAACTAAAGAACCCATTCAGTAGCTCTGCTTTCTCTTTATCACCTGTGACAACCTCCCCATTATCATTATTAAGGGGTCCTACATGCTCTGTCCTTGTTTTTTTTTGCATTTATATATCTAAAAAAAATATTTAGGATTAGTTTTGCTTTCTTTGGCCACCTGTCTCTCATTTTGAATTTTTGCTGTTTTTATTACATTTTTACAGATTTTATTAAGCTCTTTGTACTGTTTAAATGTTATAGCTGACCCATCAGATTTGAATTTTTGGAAGGCTATTTTTTTGTTGTTTATTGCTCTTTTAACATCATTTGTCAGCCATGTAGGATTTAGTTTTAATTGTTTATATTTTTTCCCCTTTGGTATATATTTAGCTGTATAGTTATTTAGAGTTGATTTAACCCCTTAAGGACCGAGCCCTTTTTCACCTTAAGGACCAGAGCATTTTTTGAACATCTGACCACTGTCACTTTAAACATTAATAACTCTGGAATGCTTTTAGTTTCATTCTGATTCCGAGATAGTTTTTTCATGACATATTCTACTTTAACTTAGGAGTAAAATTTTATGGAAACTTGCATCCTTTCTTGGTGAAAAATCCCCAAATTTGATGAAAAAAATGAAAATTTTGCATTTTTCTAACTTTGAAGCTCTCTGCTTGTAAGGAAAATGGATATTCAAAATAAATTTTTTTGGGTTCACATATACAATATGTCTACTTTATGTTTGCATCATAAAATTTATGAGTTTTTACTTTTGGAAGACACCAGAGGGCTTCAAAGTTCAGCAGCAATTTTGAAAATTTTCACAAAATTTTCAAACTCACTATGTTTCAGGGACCAGTTCAGTTTTGAAGTGGATTTGAAGAGTCTTCATATTAGAAATACCCCATAAAAGACCCCATTATAAAAACTGCACCCCCAAAATATTCAAAATGACATTCAGTAAGTGTATTAACCCTTTAGGTGTTTCACAGGAATAGCATCAAAGTGAAGGAGAAAATTCAAAATCTTCATTTTTTACACTCGCATGTTCTTGTAGACCCAATTTTAGAATTTTTGCAAGGGGTAAAAAGGAGAACATTTTTACTTGTATTTGAAACCCAATTTCTCTCGAGTAAGCACATACCTCATATGTCTATGTTAATTGTTCAGTGGGCGCAGTAGAGGGCTCAGAAGGGAAGGAGCGACAAATGGTTTTTGGGGGGCATGTCACCTTTAGGAAGCCCCTATGGTGCCAGAACAGCAAAAAAAAAAAAAAACACATGGCATACCATTTTGGAAACTAGACCCCTCAGGGAACGTAACAAGGGGTAAAGTGAACCTTAATACCCTACAGGTGATTCACGACTTTTGCATATGTAAAAAAAAAAAATTTTTTTTACCTAAAATGCTTGGTTTCCCAAAAATTTTACATTTTAAAAAAGGGTAATAGCAGAAAATACCCCCCAAAATTTGAAACCCAATTTCTCCCAGTTCAGAAAACACCCCATATGGGGGTGAAAATTGCTCTGCTGGCGCACTACCGGTCTCAGAAGAGAAGGAGTCACATTTGGCTTTTTGAAAGCAAATTTTGCTCTTGGGGCATGCCGCATTTAGGAAGCCCCTATGGTGCCAGAACAGCAAAAAAAAAAACACATGGCATACCATTTTGGAAACTAGACCCCTCCGGGAATGTAACAAGGGGTAAAGTGAACCTTAATACCCTACAGGTGATTCACGACTTTTGCATATGTAAAAAAAATATATTTTTTTTACCTAAAATGCTTGGTTTCCCAAAAATTTTACATTTAAAAAAAGGGTAATAGCAGAAAATACCCCCCAAAATTTGAAACCCAATTTCTCCCAGTTCAGAAAACACCCCATATGGGGGTGAAAATTGCTCTGCTGGCGCACTACCGGTCTCAGAAGAGAAGGAGTCACATTTGGCTTTTTGAAAGCAAATTTTGCTCTGGGGGCATGCCGCATTTAGGAAGCCCCTATGGTGCCAGAACAGCAAAAAAAAAAAAAACACATGGCATACCATTTTGGAAACTAGACCCCTCCGGGAATGTAACAAGGGGTAATGTGAACCTTAATACCCTACAGGTGTTTCACGACTTTGCCTTCCCTAAATTAGGGACTTGCATAGGGGTGGACATAGGGGTATTCTAGGCCAGTGATTCCCAAACAGGGTGCCTCCAGCTGTTGTAAAACTCCCAGCATGCCTAGACAGTCAGTGGCTATCTGGCAATACTGGGAGTAGTTGTTTTGCAACAGCTGGAGGCTCCGTTCTGGAAACAGTGGCGTACCAGACGTTTTTCATTTTTATTGGGGGGGGGGGAGGGGGGCTGTGTAGGGGTATGTGTATATGTAGTGTTTTTTACTTTTTATTTTATTTTGTGTTAGTGTAGTGTAGTGTTTTTAGGGTACAGTCACATGGGCTGGGGTTCACAGTAGTTTCTCGCTGGCAGCTTGAGCTGCTGCAGAAAATTTGCCGCAGCTCAAACTTGCAGCCGGATACTTACTGTAAACCTTCGCCCATGTGAGTGTACCTTGTACGTTCACATTGGGGGGGGGGGGGACATCCAGCTGTTGCAAAACTACAACTCCCAGCATGTACGGTCTATCAGTGCATGCTGGGAGTTGTAGTTTTGCAACCGCTGGAGGCTCCGTTTTGGAAACAGTGGCGTTCCAGACGTTTTTCATTTTTATTGGGGCGGGGGGCTGTGTAGGGGTATGTGCATATGTAGTGTTTTTTACTTTTTATTTTATTTTGTGTTAATGTAGTGTTTTTAGGGTACAGTCGCACGGGCGGGTAAGGGCATGCTGGGAGTTGTGGTGGTCTGCCTCCTGCTGTTGAATAACTACAGCTCCCAGCATGCCCTTTTTGCATGCTGGGAGCTGTTGCTAAGCAACAGCAGGAGGCTGTCACTCACCTCCTGCTGCTGCTCCACGATGCCGCCGCACATGTCAGTCCCTCGCCGCCGCCGTCGCTGCTGGGGCCCCGATCCCAGCAGGGACGCCAGGGATTGGGGTCCCCAGCACCCGGGGTCTTCTGCCCGCACCCGCTCATGTCCTCTGGAGAGGGGCGGAGCGGGTTGCGGGAGTGACACCCACAGCAGGCGCCCTGATTGGTCGGCCGGGAAACCGGCCGACGAATCAGGGCGATCGTGAGGTGGCACCAGTGCCACCTCACCCCTGCTGGCAAAAGGCATCACTTCTTGGTGGGTCCTCCACAAACTGGCCCATAAAATTATCCTGCAATAAATTTAGGAATTGTCGCCCCTTTGTAGTTTTAGCCAACCCCCGACCCTAATCTATATATGGATAGTTAAAATCTCCCATTATTACCACTGTACCTGCCTGGGCGGCCCTCTCTATTTGTTTATACAGCCGACCTTCTATCTCTTCAGTGATAATAGGGGGTCTGTAGATTACCCCAAGTATACTTTTTTCAATATTTCCCTCCTTTTGTAATTCTACCCACAGTGATTCCACATCCTCACAATCATCACACACTATGACATCGTTCACACTGACTTTCATAGCACTTCTTACATACAGACAGACTCCACCACATTTCCTGTTCATTCTATCCTTGCGAAACAATGTAAACCACCGGCAGATTGACAGCACAGTCATGCGAGGAGTTCAACAATGTCTAGGTGATCCCAACTATATCAATATGTTCCTCCAGTATCAAGGCCTCAAGCTCACCAATTTTATTTGCTAGGCTTCTGGCATTTGTGAACATACACGTTACATTTCCATCCTTTATGTTATTGGGGTTAATGGGATTCAAGGGTGTAAGTTTTATTTTCCTATGAAGCCTATTCCTATTAACTATTCTAAGCCCTCCCTCCGCTCCACCCCAGGTACATTTATAATTCCCACCTCTCTATCTACACTATCTTCCCCCTCTTTGCTGTAGGTTCCCTCCCCCCAAGTCCCTAGTTTAAACACTCCTCTACCCTTCTAGCCATCTTCTCCCCAAGCACAGCTGCACCCTCCCCATTGAGGTGCAGGCCGTCCTTACGGTAGAGCCGGTAACCGACAGCGAAGTCAGCCCAGTTCTCCATGAACCCAAACCCCTCCTTCCTACACCAGCTTCTGAGCCACTTGTTTACCTCCCTAATCTCCCGCTGCCTCTCTGGTGTGGCTCATGGTACAGGTAATATTTCAGAAAATACTACCTTGGAGGTCCTTTAAACAGTATTTGTCTAGAACAGCAGCAGGTGATTAACAGGTACTAGATGGTACAATACTTGGATGTACCTATGCAGTATGCACTGATGAGGGCAGTAATATGCCCAACTATTAGCAGAAAAAAATCAGTATTTTTGTAAAACACCAGCTGGTGGATACTATTGTTTGGACTTTGACAGTATGGAGCACCTTGACAGCTTAACAGGTACTAAATGGTACAATACTTTAATATACCTATGTGGTATGCACTGATGAGGGCAGTAATATGCCTAGCTATTAGCAGAAAAAACTCTGTATTTTTGTAAAACCCCAGCCGGTGGATACTATTGTTTGGACTTTGACGGTAGGAAGCACCTTGACAGATTAACAGGAACTAAATGGTACAATACTTGGATGTAAGTATGCGGTATGCACTGATGAGGGCAGTAATATGCCTAACTATTAGCAGAAAAAACTCTGTATTTTTGTAAAACACCAGCCGGTGGATACTATTGTTTGGACTTTGACGGTTTGGAGAACCTTGACAGCTTAACAGGTACTAAATGGTACAATACTTGGATGTACATATGCGGTATGCACTGATGAGGGCAGCAATATGCCTAACTATTAGCAGAAAAAAATCAGTACTTTTGTAATACACCAGCCGGTGGATACTATTGTTTGGACTTTGATGATATGGAGCACCGTGACAGCTTAACAGGTACTAAATGGTACAATACTTGGATGTACCTATGCGGTATGCACTGATGAGGGCAGTAATATGCCTATTAGCAGAAAAAAATCTGTATTTTTGTAAAACACCAGCTGGTGGATACTATTGTTTAGACTTTGACTGTATAGAGCACCTTGACAGCTTAACAGGTACTAAATGGTACAATACTTGCATGTACCTATGCGGTATGCACTGATGAGGGAAGTTATATATGCATAACTATACGCAGAAAAAACTATTAAAAAAAAAAAAACAGACGGTGAATAGTATTGTTTGGACTTGAACAGTATGTAGCCAGCCCCTTGACAGATTAACAGGTACAAAATGGTACAAATGCACTACAGTCCACCGAACAATCACATATTTCTGAACAGCAGCAGGACCCAACAGTGCAGCACCACAAAAAAAAAAAATCCAGGGACTGATAGGCTGCATCTCACATGTGATTCAGGGTTAGCCCGCCTACCTTCATTCCCGCCGCTGTTTCCCGCCCTCCCATAATCCCCTGCCCCATGTACTAACATGTGGATCAGCCATCTTAGGTCTCCAATAGCCTGGAACGCTGTAAAATGGAGTTTAATGAAGCGATTTGCGCGATAGAATCGTGGCGATATTCGTATTCGTTGCAAATCAAATTTTTCATGAAATTCGTAACGAATTCGGGTTCGTCAACTTCGATTCGCTCATCTCTAATTATGATTATATGCAACTTTAATTCTTTTACTCAAACTAATTTATATAATTTAACCGGATATGACTATACAATATCCTTATAATTTTTTGATTCAATTTTATAGATAGAAAAACCTTTCTGTTTTTGTTCGAATCTAATTCTATACAGATATGATACATTGTTTTGTAATGTTCTTTTGGCCGCGTTTTGTTTTCTTTGGCCAGCATGTCTTGTAAAATTTTTCTCAAAAGCCAATAAAAATCATTTAAACCATACGAGTGTCCAGTGACCTGGTGACCTGGAAAGTCAGGGGGATCGGTGGTGTCCAAGACACCCCCGGTCCCCCTCAAGGGATGGGAGTTAGGTGACAGGGGTACCACCCCTCCTATCCCTGCTATTGGTCAGTCAGAACACTGTCCAATAGCAGATCGGGGGCAGGGGGGGGGGTTAAAGTTGGGTTCCCCCGTTCTGCCCACCGAGGGTAATCTGGGCAGAATGGGGGAACTGTAGTGTGACCGGCGGCAGTGGCAGTGGAGGTCCCTTACCTGCAAACGGTGGCGGCTGGTAGCGATGACGTGCGGTTCCCTCATGCGGCTCCCTGGTGAAGACTACGGAAGCCGGTGAGTAGTTGCCTAGCAACATCTTGAGGGCTAAAGTTTGGAGGCCACTAAACAGTAGTCATTTAAATATCAGTTAGTGGAATAGTCATTTAAATATCAGTTAGTATGAGCGACTGTCATTAACCCTTTAACGACGCAGGACGTATATTTGCGTCCTGCGCCGGCTCCCGCGATATGAAGCGGGATCGCGCCGCGATCTCGCATCATATCACGTCGGTCCCGCCGCTCATCAACGGCTGGGACCCGCGGCTAATACCACACATCGCCGATCGCGGTGATGTGCGGTATTAACCCTTTAGAAGCGGCGGTCAAAGCTGACCGCCGCTTCTAAAGTGAAAGTGAAAGTGACCCGGCTGCGGTGAAATCGCGGCGTCCCAAACAGCTTGCAGGACACCGGGAGGGCCCTTACCTGCCTCCTCGGTGTCCGATCAGCGAATGACTGCTCCGTGCCTGAGATCCAGGCAGGAGCAGTCAAGCGCCGATAACACTGATCACAGGCGTGTTAATACACGCCTGTGATCTGTGTAGAAGATCAGTGTGTGCAGTGTTATAGGTCCCTATGGGACCTATAACACTGCAGTAAAAAAAAAAGTGTTAATAAAGGTCATTTAACCCCTTCCCTAATAAAAGTTTGAATCACCCCCCTTTTCCCATAAAAAAATAAAACAGTGTAAAAAAAATAAATAAATAAACATATGTGGTATCGCCTCGTGCGTAAATGTCCGAACTATAAAAATATATCATTAATTAAACCGCACGATCAATGGCGTACGCGCAAAAAAATTCCAAAGTCAAAAAAAGCGCATTTTTGGTCACTTTTTATACCATTAAAAAGTGATCAAAAAGTCCGATCAAAACAAAAATCATACCGATAAAAACTTCAGATCACGGCGCAAAAAATGAGTCCTCATACCGACCTGTACGTTGAAAAATAAAAAAGTTATAGGGGTCAGAATATGACATTTTTAAACGTATACATTTTCCTGCATGTAGTTATGATTTTTTCCAGAAGTGCAACAAAATCAAGTAGGGTATCATTTTAACCGTATGGACGTACAGAATAATGATAAGGTGTAATTTTTACCGAAATATCCACTGCGTAGAAACGGAAGCCCCCAAAAGTTACAAAATGGCGTTTTTTCTTCTATTTTGTCGCACAATTATTTTTTTTTTCCGTTTCACCGTGCATTTTTGGGTAAAATGACTAATGTCAATGCAAAGTAGAATTGGCGACGCAAAAAATAAGCCATAATATGGATTTTTAGGTGGAAAATTGAAAGGGTTATGATTTTTAAAAGGTAAGGAGGAAAAAACGAAAGTGCAAAAACGGAAAAACCCTGAGTCCTTAAGGGGTTAAAGGGGTACTCAGGTGGAAAATCTTTTATTTTTTATTTTATTTTTTTTATTAACTGGTGCCAGAAAGTTAAGCAGATTTGTAAATGACTTGTATTTAAAAATCTTAATCCTTCCAGTACTTATTAGCTACTGAATACTACAGAAGAAATTATTTTATTTTTGGAACACAGGGCTCTCTGCTTACATTCATGACCACAGTTCTCTCTGCTGACATCTCTGTCCATTTTAGGAACTGTACAGAGAAGCATATGTTTGCTATGGATTTTCTCCTACTCTGGACAGTTCTTAAAATGGACAGAGATGTCAGCAGAGAGCACTGTGCTTGTGATGTCAGCAAAGAGCTCTGTATTCAGCAGCTAATAAGTACTGGAAGGATTAAGATTTTTGAATAGAAGTAATTTACAACTCTGTTTAACTTTCTGGCACCAGTTGATTTAAAAAAAAGTTTTCCACCGCAGTACCCCTTTAACCGGTTGCTGTCTAAGGACGAGCCGACTCGTCCTGAGACGGCAACCGTTGTATGGCGCGGGCTCCCAACTCGAGCTCGCATCATACCGGCCGGCCCCCAGCTGATTCCTGTAGCTGGGGGGGCGGTGTTAACAGCCGACATGCAGCGATTGCCGCGGGCAGCTATTAACCCTTTAGATTGCCGCTCAAAGTTGACAGCGGCATCTAAAGGGACATTTAAACCATCCCTGGTGGTCCAGTGGGGTGGATCGCCCCCCCCGCAGTACGATCGCGTGGGGGGGGGGGGGGGTAAGTCACTGCTGAGGTAGCCGAAGGGCTTACCTCTCCTTCCATGCTGGCTGCTGTGCTGAGAATGATAAAGCCTGGCAGGACCAGGCTTTATCAGTCACGCGCAGAGCACACAGATCAATGTGGTTGTATGAAACCACACTGATCTGTATGAGGAATCTAATGATTCCTACTAAAAGTCCCCTAAAAAAAAAAAGAAAGTTTAAATAAAAAGTTTAGAAAAAAAACATTAACCCCTTCCTTATTAAAAGTTTAAATCACCCCCCTTTTCCCAAATTCCATATAAAAAATATGTAACCATAATAAAAATAAACATATGTGGTATCACCACATGTGTAAATGTCCGAACTATAAATATATATTATTAATTAAACCGCATGGTCAATGGTGTACGCGCAAAAACGTCCTAAATAGCGTATTTTGGTCACTTTTTATATCATGAAAAAACTAATAAAAAGCGATCAAAAAGTCAGATCAATACAAAATTGGTACCGCTAAAAACGTCAGATCATGACGCAAAAAAAATTAGCCCAATACCACCCCGTACGTGGAAAAATAAAAAAGTTATAGGGGTCAGAAGATGACAATTTTAAACATATAAATTTTCCTGCATGTAGTTATGATTTTTTCCAGAAGTACGATAAAATCAAACCTATATAACTAGGGTATCATTTTAATCGTATGGACCTACAGAATAAAGATAAGGTGTTATTTTTACTGAAAAATGTACTGTGTAGAAACGGAAGCCGCCAAAAGTTTAAAAAAAAAAAATGTCTTCAATTTTGTCGCACAATGATTTTTTTTTATTTCGCCATAGATTTTTGGATAAAATTACTAATGTAGAATTGGTGGTGCAAAAAAGGTAGAATTGGTGGTGCAAAAAACAAGCCATCATTTCGATTTTTACATGCAAAATTGAAAAGATTATGATTTTTAAAAGGTAAGGAGGAAAAAACGAAAGTGCAAAAACGGAAAAACGCTCGGTCCTTGAGTGGTTAAATAAAACAACTACAGTACTTACAATTTTTGTTTATAAAAGGGCCTAAGTTTGTTGAGTGTATACAAAATATCAGCTGCATGATTCCCTAATCAAAGTGTTGTTTGTTGTTTTTTTTTGTTGGAACAACATAGCTGGCAAAAATTTACATTCCGCAATATAATAGGTAATAATGAAAAACAATTTTATTCCAGAATGCAGAATATACCATTAAAATGCCACCTGCACGCTAAAGGTGAACTCTGATGACTGTCACTCCAACTTATTATACATGGCTATTACCACTCATAAATAAACATGGGTGTAATAATTTCTCGTCGGGAAATATCTGTCAAATGGCAGACTAATTGATGAAGATGATTTAATCATGTTGTTATTTACCAGGGGAAACTGAATAGGCAGCTTGCTTAGATAAATGGATCTGCTGGTTACCGATTTATCTAAGCGAGCTAACCATTTGAGATTAAATTAAAGTACTCCGTTATTTGCCATTTTATCATGCAGAAATAACTCAATGCTTCTTAATAGCGCAACAGTAAAGGTTCCCGTACACATTGGACTATAGTTGATGAAAATGGATGAATTACCCCATACCAAACATTTGTCAGATGAAGTTTAATAAAGAACAATCATTTCAGCCGACCGACAGCACGCTGTCATAATCTGCAAAGTAGTCGGCTGCGCATAAATTTTTCAGCAGATGGATAGGAGATCAACCAGTAACAATATTGCCATTAAAGATCTCCCCAAAGAAGGTTCCCAGAAAGGTCATTCGACCATTGCCCAATGTTATTGATCATGCATGGCCAGGTGGATTAACTACAATGCCTAACAGGGACTGAAATGTGCTCGACTATGTCTGCGATAAAATTGTTTTCCATAGAATCACTTGTTCATTGATGGTTCATCCATCAGCCGAAGATACATGGAGGTACCTTTATTTTACTATAGATGTAGCTTAATAGCATAACATCATGGCACCAGGTATAATCTAGACAAGTGACGAGCATCACTGTTGTACATTGCCACTTGGTACATTCGCTGGGCAATCTTGTCTTCTGCAAATGTCCCAATGTCATAATCAAGTAGTAAGACAGCATTCAAAAGACTGTATTTAGGGGTACTACTGGATGTAACATTTTGAGATGCACAGCAATCATGAAGCAATGATTCAGGTGTGTAATCACCCTTCTTTAGACATACGCAAGGTGTGGAAAGGTGTAAGAAGGTGGATCATCACTTAAGGTCAGAAAACAGATAGTGGCAAGGAATCAGGTAAGGGTCACCACATGCACAGCAATACCCTATATTTGGTTGTAAACTGCGATTTTAGGGACTTGTCAGGGCTCAGAAGAGGAATGCCATTTGGCTTTTGCAGCATAGGTTTTCCTAAAGTGAATTAGGGATGCTGTGTCATGCCCTGAGTTGCCAACACAGTGGAAATCCACTTTTTTAACCACATTTTAAAGATTCACCCCTAAAAGAATTAATCACGAGTTTTAGTTAGCATTTTGACTCCACAAGTGTTTCATAAAATTTTTTAGCACTTGACTTTTGGAGCACAGATTTTGCTGGAATTATTTTGCAGATGCCCATTGGCTTACGTATAGTTAAATTGAAAATATTGTAAAAAAATACAATCCTTTTATTATGGGTGCAGTGTACATTTTGACCTCATAAGTGTTTTTCAAAAACTGGAGTGCAATGGATGTTGCAGAGTAAAATTTCAAATTTAATACACTTGTCCCATGGCATTGTGCAATATGTTATGCCTACATTGTGCACCTGGGGACCCAAATCCAATACATTTAATGTGGGGGACACGTGTTAACATTATTATGCTGGTTGATACAATTTTGACAATACTAAATTTTTATATTTTTTTCCACAATAAATGTAAATACCGTATATACTCGAGTATAAGCCGACCCGAGTATAAGCCGAGACCCCTAATTTCAACCCAAAATCCCAGGAAAAGTTATTGACTCGAGTATAAGCCTAGGGTGGGAAATACATCATCCCCCCCTGTCATCATCCAGACCCGTCATTAACATCCTCATCATCATCACCGCCTGTCATCATCCAGACCCTCATCATCATCACCTGTCATCATCCCCTTGTCATCATCCCACACATCCCCCCTTCATCATCCCCTTGTCATCATCCCACACCCCCCTTCATCATCCCCTTGTCATCATCCCACACATCCCCCCTTCATCATCCCCTTGTCATCATCCCCACCCCCCTTCATCATCCCCTTGTCATCATCCCCACCCCCCTTCATCATCCCCTTGTCATCATTCCCACCCCCCTTCATCATCCCCTTGTCATCATCCCCACCCCCCTTCATCATCCCCTTGTCATCATCCCCCCCCTTCATCATCCCCTTGTCATCATCCCACACACCCCCCTTCATCATCCCACACCCCCCCTTCATCGTCCCACACCCCCCCCTTCATCATCCTCTTCTCATCATCCCCCCTCAGTGGTCTTCAACCTGTGGACCTCCAGAGGTTTCAAAACTACAACTCCCAGCAAGCCCGGGCAGCCATCGGCTGTCCGGGCTTGCTGGGAGTTGTAGGTTTGAAACCTCCGGAGGTCCGCAGGTTGAAGACCACTGCGGCCTTCGACATCATCCAGCCCCCTCTCACCCCCCTTTAGTTCTGTACAGTACTCACCTCCGCTCAGCGCTGGTCCGGTGCTGCAGGACTGTCCGGTGAGGAGGTCGTCCGGTGGGATAGTGGTTCCGGGCTGCTATCTTCACCGGGGGCGCCTCTTCTCCACGCTTCCGGCCCGGAATAGAGGCGTTGCCTTGACAATGACGCAGAAGTACGTTGGCAATGAACGTACCTCTGCGTCGTTGTCAAGGCAACGTGACTATTCTGGGGCCGGGCCCGAAGCGCTTAGAAGAGGCCTCCCCGGTGAAGATAGCAGCCCGGAACCACTATCCCACCGGACCACCTCCTCTCCGGACAGTCCTGCAGTAGCGGACCAGCGCCGAGCGGAGGTGAGTACTGTACAGAACTAAAGGGGGGTGAGAGGGGGCTGGATGATGTCGAAGGCCGCAGTGGTCTTCAACCTGCGGACCTCTGGAGGTTTCAAAACTACAACTCCCAGCAAGCCCAGACAGCCGATGGCTGCCCGGGCTTGCTGGGAGTTGTAGTTTTGAAACCTCTGGAGGTCCGCAGGTTGAAGACCACTGCGGGTGGAGAGTTCACTCGAGTATAAGCCGAGGGGGGTGTTTTCAGCACGAAAAATCGTGCTGAAAAACTCGGCTTATACTCGAGTATATACGGTAAAAGACAAGAAAAGCACAGAGCGCTTTATCGGGTAATGCGTTCAGCTCTATATCGAACAATCAATTCACAGCAACAGGGCTGTAGGGAAGAGAATTAATCATTCTTCCCGGTTAACAACTATGATAGTACAGCAACCTGTCAGTCGGTTTGGTACACAAACTGGTGTGTAGTTTTTGATCTCTCTTAAATAAATCATCATTGATTTTTGCATCTTCTTGAGTGCTTTGCCAATCTTTTGGATGTTATCTACATGGACCCTACCTAAACAGGTTCTCAGGCACTGGCACCCACTACACTTCATCTTGGTGAAGTAGTACTGCAAAGTTAATATTTTTTAATATATATATATATATATATATATATATATATATATAAAGCAAAATCATATATATCTGTGCGTGTGTGTGTGTGATTATTACATTTTTTTTTTACCACTTTTATTTTTATTCCTTCTCATTTCAGATCCTTGTATGCAAAGGAATACTTCGGATTTGGTGGAGTGCGATGACCAGTGTTTTTTGGTTTAATATTAATAAAATGGTTAACGATGGCTTGTGGGGGAGTGTTTTTAAAAGAAAAAATGTTTTTAACGTGTTGTGCTTTTTTAAATTTACTTAAATTTTTAATTTACTAGGCTGTGGCTTAGAGTAAGCCCCAAAAACAGCTAGCACTAACCCTCAATTATTACCCCGGTACCCACCACCACAGGCGTGCTGGGAAGAGCTGATACCAACAGGCCCGGAGAGTCAAAAATGGCGCTCCTGGTCCTAGGCGGCAACAGGCTGGCATTATTTAGGCGGGGGAGTGCCAGTAACAATGGTCCTTGCCCACCCTGGTAACATCAGGCTGTTGTTACTTGGTTGGTATCTGGATAAGAATGAAAAAAATTTTCATAAATAATTAAATATATAAAAAAACGCATAGGGTTCCCCCTATTTTTATTCTCAGCCAGATACCAACCAAGCAGCAACAGCCTGACGTTACTAGGGTGGGCGAGAAACATTGTTACTGGCCCTCCCCAGCTTAAATAATCCCAGCTTGTTACCGCCTAGGCCCAGGAGCGCCATTTTTGACACTCCGTGCCTATTGATTCGGCTCTTCCCAGCACCCCTGTGGCTTTGGGAACCAGGGTAATAATTGGGGGTTAGCGCTAGCTGTTTTTGTGGCTAACACAAAGCCTCAGCTTAGTAATGGACTTTGTCTATAAGACAGCTTTCACTACTAAGCTTGTAAAGTAAAAAACAAAAAACACTTTTATTACAAAAAACACTCCCCCACAAGCCCTCGTTAACCATTTTATTAACATTAAAAAAAAAATACGCCGGTCATCGACGTAGTCCATCAAATCCGAAGTAGTCCACAGGATATACGAATCTGAAATGTGAAGATAAAAAGCACGGAAAATAGGTTAGTACATTTATTGTCACCTGCTTGCACATCTCTCGTCCGTGCTGCATGACTATAACTCCCAGATTGTCCTCACTGAAAGGGCATGCTGGGAGTTGTAGTCATGCGACGGCAAGCTTGTGGAAGATGTGCAGGCGGGTGACAAGCAAGCCAGAGAAGCTTGTCACCTGCTCGCACATCTCCTGCCACCTGCGCCGCACGACTACAACTCCATAGCATGCCCTTGCAGTAAGGACATGCTGGGAGTTTTAGTCGCGCGGCGCAGGTGGCAGGATGATGTGTGAGCAGGTGACAAGCTTGTCACCTGCCCAGCCGCTCGGCTACGACTCCCAACATGCCCTTACTGCAAGGGCATGTTGGGAGTTGTAGTCGTGCACAGGGGCAGGTGACAAGCTTGTCACTTGCTCCCACCGCAGGACTACAACTCCTAGTATGTCCTTACTGCAAGAGCATGCTGGGAGTTGTAGTCATGTAGCAGGGGCAGGTGACAAGCTTGTCACTCGCCCCCGTCGCACAACTACAACTCCCAGCATGTCCTTACAGTGAGGACATGCTGGGAGTTGTAGTTTAACCAGGGGGTGGGTGGCCAGTTCAGCTCCCAGCCGCACGGCCGCATAGACTGCCCCCTAGCTGTAGCAACTGCAACTCCCCCTTACAGTGAGGACATGCTGGAAGTTGTAGTTGCAACAGCTAGCAGGCGGGTGGTAGAGGCTCACAGGAATGTGAAAGTATGGCAATGTAATTTCATATTTTCCGCCTGAGCAGTGATCAGGGCTCCGGGCGGGAAATATGAAATTACATTGCCATACTTTCACATTTCTGTCAGCCGGCTAGCTGTTGGAAGACTACAACACCCAGCATGTCCACACAATGAGGACATGCTGGGAGTTGTAGTTGCACAAGCTAGTGGGTGGGAGGTAGATGGGGACGGGTGGCCAGGGAGCGGAGCTGTGCAAAAAGTCCCACAAAAGTCGCAACTTTTTCTGTGACTTTTTAAAAATTGCAGTCAAAGGCAAGTTTGTAAGCCAGGTCTGACCTGGCTTACACTTGCGCCTTTTTTTTTTTTTTTTTGCTTATGTGCGACTTTCGCACCTGATAAATTCCGGACAACTGCAAAGTGAAAACTGAAAATTGCATAGGTAGGGCTGATTGGTATTTTTTGCTTACCCATAAAAGTCGCACAAAAAGTTCCTTACGCGCAAATGCAAATTTTTGTGCGACTTTTGTAAGCAAAAAAACCCCTCTAAATCCCTTTGATAAATTTCCCCCATAAAGGTTGGGAATTTAAGGCTTCTTTCACACTGCCGTTATTACACGGCAGTATCGTCGGGAAAGACAGGCAGAATAGCGGGAGAAAAATTACTGCTTGTGCCGTCTTTTTCTCCCGCTATTCATAACGGCACCCCGCAGCCCCCCTAATAGTAAATCACCGGGACCAGTTGTTGCCTGTTGCTCCCCGTCACGAGAATGGCCGTTAAAGTCAGGGAAAAGAAAAAAGAGACTTTGACAGCCGTTCTTGACGGGGAACAACGGTAGTGTGAAAGGGGCCTTAATAGCAAAGTGTCTTATAATTAGATAAGGAACAATATATTAAAAGTTTACTTTGTTGACAGGAACTCTTTAAATTTGGTAGAGCATGATCATTCATGTTGCCCGCACTTCTGGTCCATGCCACCATGAAGATGAAGATGGATTATGGATTTCTGAGTATTTTCTACTATTTAATTTAGGTGAGTGGGGTCTGGCAGTTTTTCCTTTACTTGCATTGATTTTATTGATTTCTATGTACATTGATTTAAAAGTACAGAGCCTCCATCCAGGGAACTACGCAGCAAAACATAAGTATTGTCTACTCTGTAGATTGTGAGCATTAAATGTGCTATAACATAGTTTTCATCTACTTCTGATGCAACCCATTTAAAGCATTCAAACATACAGTATAAAGTCTTTACCCCAAATTCCATCATTAGTTATGGGAAACTTCAGATTCCTGTAATTGTTTATAATGTTTGTAATGTATGTTTTATTTTGTAGCTCTGGGCAACAGCTGTACCTGTCATTGCAATTGCCATCAGCAGTGTGAGGCTACGCTCCACGGGGCAGTGGTGCTGTCCTGGCACTTACTGCCTCAACTGCACCACGCCAAACAGAGCATGGTATCACAGCACAAACTGATGGGCAATGAAAAAGGAAGTTAGACACATCTTGCCACGGGGACCCATGGGACCTCCTAGCTTAGAACACAGTTACAGCGGTGACCTCTGAGACCCCTACAGCTATGCCGCTTATTAGATGGATTATGATATAGGCACTTTGAGCAGTTATGGGCCTCTAAGGCCTCTCAGCTCAAGGCGGCTGTCCAAACTGCCCATATTATATAATGCTGCTTTTGCAGTATCCTTACATAAGTGACATCCTGCAGATGTGGTGCAGGGTGCCCACAGACCCCCTTGTCATGTATAACCACAGCGGCCCTGATTTACTATTGTAAACCTGACATGTTTGGTCGGGTTGTGCGCCAGATTCTGTCTGTGCCAGAATATGCACCAGAATTGAAAAAAACAGACTAACTCACCATTTTACTGAGAGAACCTGAAAAGGGGGTGTGGCCAACATGGGAAATGGGTGTGGTCATCAAAAAGGGGCATGTCCCTGACATTTTCCCAAAAACCCAACATATTTGCTAAGGCTTCCACAGAAAATGTAGTGGATTTAAGATGAGGAAAACCAGACAGATCAGAGCATGTGTAAAAAAAAAAGCAAAATGTAGGGGAAAAAAAGTTGTAGGGAATTAAAACCCACAAAGAAAACTACACTCCACTCTTAGTGCCCTAATCAGGGCCTATGTGTGCGAAGCAAAGCCAGGCATAGTTTTTGAAGTTTCTAGTTCCACTTTTTTCCTGTATGATGAATGAGTGATGAATTGTTAGGTAACATAATATATGACAACGTTTCACATTTTAAACTCTCTGAACCATACTCCTGTGAGTTCTCCATTAACCTAATTAAAGGGTAAGATGCATTACTGTATGTGTTCTGCCAATAGTCAATATACTTTAATTATTTCTTTGTACTGCATTCTCCATATTGTAATCCAGGGCTATTATGGAAATCTGCTGACGTCTACATGCAACTATGAAGTGATATTAACATTAATGTCAGTGAAATCTATATTAAGTAGTCGTTGGTATTGTGCTTAGTCAGTAAGCAATTGGCTCCCATAGCAAGATCACTTCTCTGATGCATCTTTGTTTTAATTAGTTAAATTTAGATTAAATGTTACTGAACATTCTATAGAAATTGCAATAAGTTATTAAAGGGAACTAATTACCTAATTAGGGAAAATGACCCAATGTTTAAATCTTATTGTTTCATGTTATATTTTGTAGTAGACAATTATGACCACCAGGACTAAAACTAAGCTGAGACTTTTAGTTTTTTCAGATCATTTCCCAGTAATTCCTTTCTTCTCAGAGTAGACAAGGAGTACAGTGTAAGGTAATGCCAGTAGATAGATAACACTAGATCTACCACCATTCACAGCTGAGATCAGCATCCTCCTCCCTATATAATGATCTCTGAAAAGGTCACAGAGAATGCCCAGTAGTGTCTCCAATTTATGTGAATGGGACAGATCCTGTCTATTGTTGCCTATGTCCATGAGTCCTGCTGTAAAGCATATATCTATGTGCTGTTAAAAACAGCTCAAGCAAGATGGCAACCCACATAATAATGTAAAAAAAATACAGTACAGTACAGTACATCATTTTCAGGCTGTGCCTTCTGATCCCCATCCCAAAGAATGTACATGTGGCCTGTGTATGGTAGCTGACATTGGTGCTCCAGGTGCTTCCTCAGCTGGTCCTCAGTAGGAGTAGGTAGTGGAGCAACAGGCAGAAGCTTCACGATGAAGAAAGAAAGAAGCTATCTCTGCTCTGTGGACTAAGGCCCCATGTGTGACCCCTTTTATTCTCTGCAACTTTGTGTCAGCTAAGGCCTCCCATGCCTCATGCTATGGCAGTAGCTATAGCTCCTGGGTGGTCCTGCCCCTCTACTAGCTAAGCTTTTGGACTGCAGCGCAGATTTATCTCTGTATCCCCTTCACAGTTTTACTAGTTGTGCTCCTAGAAACCAGTTCTACAGGATACTGCAGAATTGCTCCATTTCCTCCAAAGTATAAAGGGGACACCTTACTAAAGTATTCATTCTAGGAAATGTTTGGGGTCCCTGCAGTTTTAGTGTTAAAAGTGGAAAACATCTGTGAAGTTCTTTGCTGTTTTGGGTATCAATGAACCAGAAAAAATGTAGAGAAGAGACAAGTGAACTGCACACCAGAATAACTTAGTTGGTTTGTAATATTACAATTACTCCTGTATATTTATAGCATGTGAGCAGTTATTGTGCTGTCCTTCATACTTTGTATTTCTGAGGAATGCATTAGAGTTAATTGGCTCACTTATATCTATTCTCTTCCATTACTGAAGAGGATCAATGTCATTTTTAAGCAGTACAAAAAAGAAGCACATTTCCTTAGAGATTCTATTAGTGACTTCATTAAATATGTATGTAATTGTGTGGGATCCTTTTTATCGCACATAGATCAAGTCCTTAGAAATCACTGTGTTAACACACAAATATATATATATATATATATATATATATATATATAAAAATATAACTAAATATATACACATATAGATAAACACACAGACGTCATAAAATTAAAACCACCTGCCTGTCATTGAGTAGGTCCTACTGTTGGTATGAAGGGGTTGTACTTTGTCTGGAACAATTTTTAGCTAGTTGTAATATCTGTATTTTATATTTTCTGCTTTTGGTCCTCTTCAGACATTAGGTTTGTGTCTGAACACTTTCTGTGTTAATTATCCCTGGGATGGTAAGATTTAACCTTCTTGACTTCAGTACTGGGAGGATATAGAAGACCTCTTCTGGTTATTAGACTTGTATTCTGGCCATGTTGGCATTATGTTCACTATGTCTGTCTGTGCACATATCCTTAGTTTTAACCATGGTTATCTGTCCTTTTTGATATATAGATTTTAGCCTGCTTTGTTTTAGTACATGTGTCGGGTTTTAGTATTTGTATATGTTTGTCCTGCATTTGCTTTGTGTTGCCTTAATCTGTATTCACACTGTGTTTTTCCTGTCCTGTTTTGACCTTGTTTGAACCTGCAACTCTGAGGATAGAATCCTGTTCTGAGCCTTGGGCTAATCTGTCTATCTAGGAGTGAATTAGTCTTTTGTCTGTCCCATGTTTGCTTGCATTTAGGATTTTTTTTCCCCTCCTGGGCCAGTATCCTGATCACTCAATGGAGAGCACCCGCTGGCTAGGAGCCTATTTGGCTTTGGTATTGATGTCCCTGCATGCTTGGAGTGGGGTGTCTAGTGTGTTCCTTATTCTGAGTCCAGTGTGAACAGTGTTCTTAATTTCCTGACCCATTTAGTGTTCAGTTAACCTTTTCATCCCCTGCATCTCCTGGTTTTATCTGCTGTAAACTTATCCCCATATCTAGTCTTGTTCTTATTATCATATCTGCCTTTATCTTGACTCTGGTTTCTTAACTGTATGTTAGTGTGCTATATCCTGCCTTGTTAGTATGTATATATCTATTTGTTGGTTCTGTTATGTTCCTGACTTTTTTCCTGACATGTACAGTTGTTTTGTTTTGTTTGACTCATACGCCCATGCACTTTAGCACAAGGAAGGGACTGAAGTTGTCAAACCGTGGTTTAGGGGGGATGGGCATGTAGTCGGGGAGAGAGGCTTATCGGCAACAGCTTAAGAATTCACTTCTCCCCCCCCCCCCCCCCGTTCATGACATTAGTAAGTCAAAATAGCATTCACATGAATGCCAGAACCCAATTGCAAGAACTCGAACTTGAACATCCCTGAGGTTTGGCTTGGCCTGGTTGCTTGGCTACACCCTAGCCAATCTGGGCTGTAGCAGCTAACCAGTCTGAGCCTGCACCTCTGGGGTAAGCATTTAAGTCCAGCTCACTCTGTTTATAGTTGCCAGGGATAGAACTTGTTTTGAGTAACCAGCATTGTTGTTCTCTGAATTCTGAATATTGATCTTGGCTCGGCTTTTGACCTTTCTTCTGCTTTTGTGAATTGATACCTCGCGATCTCCAGTTGCTGACTTGGCTAGTTTGATTCGACTGTGTGTGTGTTTATATTAACTTTTGTTAGTTTTGTGTCTCCAGCTGTTCCCCGACTCCAACTGTATTGTATTTTATTGTTTTGACTCCGTCTTTCCCTGCACATTATAGGAAAGGACCGTCCTCGTGGTTGTGAACCCGCTGTTTAGAACGGGTATGCAAGTAAGCAGGGACAGAGAGTGTGGGCAAGATTAGGGCTTCACTCAATCCCTGCCCAATGTGACACCAATGTTTCCATGCATATCATTGTATTCATAATACCTGGTCTATTCTCTGTTGCTCTGATGCTCACATGCCCACAGTTAGCAAATTTGACAGTGGACAGGTGTATTCTGACTGGTCTGTGGCTATGCTACTACCAAATATATCCCTCTTCATGACAGAATCCATTGTTATGAAATAATAAATGGTTTTTACCTCATCTGGTTTTCATGTTATAGCTGTTTAGTGCATACTGTATTGTGACAGTTTCAGCAGAAATCCGCTCCTGGAGTTTCCATCTTGTCAGGATCCGGATGGGTATACTGTGAGGATACTGGTGGTGGATCCTCTGTGTCAGTGGGGTGATGACGTGGGCCGTACCAGGGGAACGGAGTCTAAGGGGCTACTGGTTTTCACCAGAGCCCGCCGCAAAGCGGGATGGACTTGCAGCGGCAGGTAACACTCAGGTCGTTCCACCCGATAGCGACTCAACCCCAACTGACAGCTGAGACAGGCGCGGTACAAGGGATTAGGCAAGAGCAAGGTCGGACGTAGCAGAAGGTCAGGGCAGGCAGAAAGGATCGTACTCAGGGGCAACAGCAGAGGGTCTGGAACACTGGCTTGGGACATACAGAGGAAACGCTTTCACTGGCACTAAGGCAACAAGATCCGGCAATGCTGGGAAGGGGAAGTGAGGTTTTATAATGAGGGCACAGGTGTGAATGCTGATTGAGCCAGGCGCCAATCAGAAGCGCACTGGCCCTTTAAATCGAAGAGAGCCGGCGTGCGCACGCCCTAGGGAGCGGGGCTGCGCATGCCGGGACTGAGCCGACGGGGAACAGGACAGGTGACTGGGATGCGAACCACTGATGCAGCACTCCCGGTCAGCGGGTCTGACCGGGGCGCTGCAAGAAGGTGAACGCCGCGAGCGCTCCGGGGAGTAGCAGGGACCCGGAGCGCTCGGCGTAACACATCTTTTGGTAAGACGGTTAATAACATCAGTAGTGTTGAACTCAAATATTCTAAATGCTAATTTTTACTGCGAATATCGGCACTTCACGATTTTAAGAATATTTAGAATATAGCGCTATATATTTGTACTGCCGAATATTCTTTTTTTGTTCTTCACAGTACACATCACAACAATGATGTGTACTGTGTAAAAAAAAGGGATCATCCCTCCCTGCTTCCAGCTTGTGATCCAAAGAAGGCTCCAATATTATTTACTGTGTGAGTCGGTGTGGAGCGCGAATATTTTAAATATGCGAATATGCAAATATTAGTGAATAGTGGCTCTTCCAGAGGACACTGATCCCTTCCTTCTTTTAGCTTGTGGGCCAATGATAAGGATGCAAATACAGTTGTCAGAGTTGAGCAACATCCCTAGCAACCAATAGGAAAGTTGCCCACCCCTTCACTATATAAGATTCTTCCCAGAAGCATTTTTGCAGTTTCATGTGGTTATGAGAGGAGATTGAACACTGTCTGTGCTGTGCTTTTTTTTAAAAAGCAAATCAAATTTTATACTAAATAGATAGTGCTAAAAAGGGTAGGTTAGATTAGCAGATAGATTCTAGTGTATGGTATTGTGTTAGTTAGTTGAAAGATACAATCGCGCATGCATACTATACGAATTTCATTACGATTTTCGCATGGAAAAAAGTGAATGAACATAGTGAATATGCAAATTTCGTGAACACAGGACGAATATTCGTCCATATTTTCGCAAAATATTGCGAATTTGAATATGGTCCCTGCCAGGCTTTGTGATCAAACCAGGCCTCCATCAGCTTTATTAGCTTTTCCTTCAAACAAAGCAGAAAGAATTGCAATATTGCAAACTAAAGCTATTCTGATGGGCAGTTCTCTTGTCTCTTCACTATATTGTTTCCTGTTCATTGATACCCAGACAACTCAGATATTTTCCACTTTAACACCATTTCTACCGAATCTATACCATTAGATCTCTCCATGTTCTCATCTTCACTAATAATACTTTATTGCATGTAGAGGTCAAGCATAGTCAAATTATGGAATACATGAATACTGGAAAAAGTAGCTACAGTGGCTTACCAAGGGCGGGGCGGGGGGGGGGGGGGGACGTTCCGCCCCAGGTGCCACTCTTAAGGGGGGTGCCAGGGGCGGACTGACCCGCCGCCGCAACTACTGAGGATCTGAGACACTCGAGGCGGATTGAACTTGGTGGTTGTTGGTCAGGGCAGAAAAAACAATGTAGAAAAGGGTTTTTCAGATGGTGTGCCTCCAGCTGTTGCAAAACTACAATTCCCAGCATGCCTGGATAGCCTTTGGCTGTATGGGCATGCTTGGAGTTGTAGTTTTGCAACAGCTGGAGGCACCCTGTCTGGAAAACACTTTTCTACTTTTTTTTTCTGGTGTGTGTGTGTGTGTGTGTGTGTGTGGGGGGGGGGGGGGGTTGACGACTGTGCCCTAAATCTAATGGGGGGACCTGGGCCCTATATCTAATGGGGGGACCTGGGCCCTATATCTAATGGGGGGACCTGTTCCCTATATCTAATGGGGGACCTGGGCCCCATATCTAATGGGGGGATTTGGGCCCTATATCTAATGGGGGGACTTGGGCCCTATATCTAATGGGGGGACCTGGGCCCTATATCTAATGGGGGGACCCAGGCCCTATATCTAATGGGGGGACCTGGGCCCTATATCTAATGGGGGGGACCTGTGCCCTATATCTAATGGGGGGACCTGGGCCATATATCTAATGGGGGGACCTGGGCCCTATATCTAATGGGGGGACCTGGGCCCTATATCTAATGGGGGGACCTGGGCCCTATATCTAATGGTAGTCTATCTACTACATCCCTGCCCAGCTAATATGGGGACTAACTTCTATCTACATAGATTATATAGGGGGGGGGGGTGTAGCCCTGCATATACATATGGGGAAGAGGGGGAGGGGTAGCTCTGCATATACTTATGGGAAAGAGGGGGGGTAGCTCTGCATAAACCTATGGGAAAGAGGGGGGGGGGTAACCCTGCATATACCTATTGGAAAGATGGGGGTTGTAGCTCTGCATATACCTATGGGAAGGAGTGGGGGGAGTGTAACTCTGCATATACCTATGGGAGAGAGGGGGGTAGCTCTGCATATACCTATGGGAAAGAGGGGGTGGTGGGGTGTAGCTCTGCTTATACCTATGGGAAAGAGGGGGGGTGTAACTCTGCATATACCTATCGGAAAAAGGGGGTTACCTGGCTACCTACCTACCTGCCTTTTTACTGTGCAGGACACCAAGGAGGGCATTATTACAGTTTGTGGGTCTATAGATGGGAAGATTGTGTAGAGGAGGGGAGGGCACTGAAAATATGCAGAGTCTGACATGTTTTTTCCTGCAGATGTTAAGAGATTCACATGGCGGTCTTATCCGGACAGAGAAGAAAAGGAAAGAGGACAACGCTGATCAGAAAAGATGTAATTGTGAGTCCCAAAATGTAACTGCAATCACTTATATGGTATACAGATCCTGTGTACAGCTGATATCTACCGCCATATGGTCCTGTATATAATCACTTATACAGATCCTTTATAGTATACTGGTCTTTGTATAGTGGTTTTATTCAGTACAGTATGGCAGTATTATCCAGTTATTGTGTGGTGGTATATATTTACTCCTTGTATACCAGTATTATTGGCCATGGAAATTTACCCACGTTAAAGTGTTTCTTACATATATAAATATTAATTTGTGTGTGAGATTTAGGTGGAATAGGAGCGTGGTAGAAGATTGACGAGCTGCAGAGCCTAGCAGGGGCCCTTGCCTTTTTTTTTGGCCCCGAGTGTTGTCAGTCTGCCCCCGGGGGGGGGGGGGGGGGGGGGGGGGAGGGGAGGGAAGGGGTGTAATTAAGGGGGGTGCGTGTGTGTGTGGGGGTGGGGGTGCCAAACAAAGGGTCCGCCCCGGGTGCCAAATGCTCTAGGTACGCCCCTGGCTTGCCCTATCTGCACTTTGAGACTTATGTCCGTTTACTATTATGCATTGCATATATTTTCCAGTTTGCACATGATGTTAAATGTTTACATGTGACAGCAGGCAATGAGACCCTTTTTGTTCCAGTCCACCCCCCGTAGGAGTTTCTTCCCTTGTGTTCTGATCCCCATTTGGTTTTAATTGATATAATAAAAATGTAAATGACTCCAGGTTTCTTTGTGGTTTGCGCTTTAGAAAAGTGTATAACACTTACCTGTAAGAGTGTTGGCCCTCCAAGATAGCAGAGCAGTTCTATAAAACAAGTAATGGACTATAAGAATTTCATGCACTTGCACCTATCTAGTCTTTTCTAGATAGAAGAAAGTACCAAAATTCTGGCAGTCCACACTTGTTCAGGTGTAGAAGCATTTTTTCTTTCTTTTTTTTTTGCTTGACCTTTTTAATCAAATGTGATTGGGTGTTTTTTATGTTACGATTATGCAAACTGTAATTTTGATGATGATGGCAAACAATTCTATGTTTACTTGCAGCATTTTTTTAATGGAATGTAAATGTTTCCCTTATAACGGTGATAGTAGTCTGACATTAGGAGGCCATACATTACTATGCTGACAACTGATAAAGACTCCTGTTTACACTTAGTGATCATCTTAATAGGGCCTTCCTGACAACACAAATATTTAGTATGTCAAATTAACTTCAGTTCTTCTGGCAGAGATTATTCATAATTATAAATTTTCACTTGGATCATTTACATAAAGCAATTATGTAGCAAGTAAAGTAATAGAATATAACCCAGCTTAATATATGAGTCATTTACGGAAAAAGTCTACCTGGCTAACCCATGGACCAGCCATTATAGCCATCATATTGTTTCTCTTAAAAAAAAATTAAAACTATTACATGATCTTCAGGTTAGGAATGCAAACCATTCCAGTACATAGGATAAAATCCCTTTTCCACAAATCACCATGCAGTATACAAAGCGTAATTTTATGGTATTGTCTTCAAAATCCCTATACCAGCAAATATTGTAAGATAAAACTATTTGTCAGTCCTTACATATTCATAGATCAAAATGATCTACGGCACTGCTGATGTACAGTTTAATGTATCAATATTCCATTGGCAGTACACACCTTCATGACTCAAACAAGCGATAAAACATATAAAGGTTTTAAATCATTCACCCTTTACAACAGTAAAGTCATTTGGGGGAGACTTATCAAAACTGTGGAGAAGAAATATTGACCAGTTGCCCATAGCAGCCAATCACATACCTCCCAACTTTTGCAAACCAAACACCTAACCACACCCATTGTCACTCCCTAAACACGCCTACCCCTGCAAAATGAGAATACCTCTTTAACAGCAATGTTGTCAGTCTGTCTTTTAACCCCTACAGGACCCATGACGTAACGGTACGTCCCGACACCCTGGGTCTTAAGGACCAGGGACGTACATTTACGTCATGGGCAGTTCTAGTCCCCGCCGTGCGCTGGGCGGGGATTGGAGCGGGATGCCTGCTGAAATCATTCAGCAGGCATCCTGTGCAAATGCCCAGGGGGGTCATCAGACCCCCCCCATGTCGGCGATCGCGGCAAATCGCAAGTGAATTCACACTTGCGATTTGCGCGATTCCGGGTCATTACGGGTCTATAGTGACTCGGTGACCCGGAATGTAAGGGGGATCGCGGGTGTCTAAGACACCCACAATCCCCCTGAAGCGATAGGAGTGAGGTGGCACGGGTGCCACCCCTCCTATCCCTGCTATTGGTGGTCAAGACGCGACCACCAATAGCAGATCGGGGGCGGGTGGGTTTACTTTCGTTTTCCCCATCCTGCCCTCCCACAATAGGCGGGGCAGGACGGGGAAACGATGGGGACCGGCGCCGAAGATCCACTTACCGATCCGGGCGGGCGTCGGAGGCTGCAGGCGACGGAGATCGGCGGGCGGCGATGACGTGCAGCTGGATCCGACGGAAGACGGTGAGTTGCCTAGCAACATCTGGAGGGTACAGTTTGAGACCATTATACAGTGGTCCCTAAACTGTAGCCCTCCAGATCTTGCAAAACTACAACTCCTAGCATGCTCAAACAACTGTTTGCTGTCAGGGCATGCTGGGAATTGTAGTTTTGCAACAGCTGGAGGACCACAGTTTGGAGATCAATTTGCAGTGTTCTCTAAAACTGTAGCCCTCCAGATGTTGTAAAACTGCAAATCCCAGCATGTCCAAACAGCAATCAGCTGTCTCGGCATGCTGGGAGTTGTAGTTGCGTACCTCCAGCTATTGCATAACTACATCTCCCAGCATGCCCTTCGGCGATCAGTACATGCTGGGAGTTGTAGTTTTGCAACAGCTGGAGGCACACTGGTTGGAAAATACTGAGTTAGGTAACAGAACCTAACTGAAGGTTTTCCAACCAGTGTGCCTCCAGCTGTTTCAAAAGTACAACTCCCAGCATGCACGGTCTGTCAGTACATGCTGGGAGTCGTAGTTTTGAAACAGTTGGAGGTTTGCCCCCCCCCCCCCCCCCACGTGAACGTACAGGGTACATTCACACGGGCAGGCTTACAGTAAGTTTCCTGCTTCAAGTTTGGGCTGCGGCAAATTTTTCGCCGCAGCTCAAACTTCTAGCGAGAAACTCACCGTAACCCGCCAGTGTGAATGTACCCTAAAAACACTACACTACACTAACACCTAATAAAGAGTAAAACACTACATAAACACCCCCTTACACTGTCCCCCCCCCAATAAAAATGAAAAACGTATTGTATGGCAGTGTTTCCAAAACGGAGCCTCCAGCTGTTGCAAAACAACAACTCCCAGCATTTCCGGACAGCCACTGACTGTCCAGGCATGCTGGGAATGTAGCAACAGCTGGAGGCACCCTGTTTGGGAATCACTGGCATAGAATACCCCTATGTTCACCCCTGTGCAATCCCTAATTTAGTCCTCAAATGCGCATGGCGCTCTCTCACTTCAGAGCCCTGTCATATTTCAAGGAAACAGTTTAGGGCCACATATGGGGTATCTCTGTACTCGGGAGAAATTGCACTACAAATTTTGGGGGGCTTTTTCTCCTTTTACCCCTTATGAAAAGGAAAAGTCGGGGCTACACCAGCTTGTTAGTGTAAAAGAATAAAAAAATTGACACTAACAAGCCGGTGTTGCCCTTTACTTTTTATTTTCACAAGCGTTAAAAGGAAAAAAAGTCCCCCAAAATTTGTAATGCTATTTCTCCTGAGTACGGAAATACCCCATATGTGGGCGTAAAATGCTCTGTGGGCGCACAACAAGGCTCAAGAGTGAGAGCGCACTATGTACATTTGAGGTCTAAATTGGTGATTTGCACAGGGGTGGCTGATTTTACAGCGGTTCTGACATAAACCCCCCCCCCCCCCCCAAAAAATACCCACATGTCACCCCATTTTGGAAACTACACCCCTCGCGGAATGTAATAAGGGGTACAGTGAACATTTACGCCGCACAGGTGTCTAACAGATTTTTGGAACAGTGGTCGGTGAAAATTAAAAATTAGATTTTTCATTTGCACAGCCCACTGTTCCAAAGATCTGTCAAACGCCGTTGGGTTGTAAATACTCACTGCACCTCTAATTAAATTCTGTGAGGGGTGTAGTTTCCAAAATAGGGTCACATGTGGGGGGTTCCACTGTTCTGGCACCACGGGGGGCTTTGTAAACGCACATGGCCCCTGACTTCCATTCCAAACAATTTTTTTCCCAAAAACTCAATGGCGCTCCTTCTCTTCTGAGCATTGTAGTGCGCCAGCAGAGCACTTGACGTCCACACATGGGGTATTTCCATACTCAGAAGAGATGGGGTTACAAATTTTGGGGGGTCTTTTCTGCTATTAACCTTTGCAAAAATGTGAAATTTGGGGGGAAACACACATTTTAGTGAAAATGTTTTTTTTTTTTACATATGCTAAAGTCGTGAAACCCCTGTGGGGTATTAAGGCTCGCTTTATTCCTTGTTATGTTCCTCAAGGGGTCTATTTTCCAAAATGGTATGCCATGTGTTTTTTTTTTTGCTGTTCTGGCACCATAGGGGCTTCCTAAATGCGACATGCCCCCCAAGCAAAATTTGCTCTCAAAAAGCCAAATATGACTCCTTCTCTTCTGAGCATTGTAGTTCACCCGTAGTGCACTTCAGGTCAACTTATGGGGTACCTCCATACTCAGAAGAGATGGGGTTACAAATTATGGGGGGGGGGGTCTTTTCTGCTATTAACTCTTGCAAAAATTTGAAATTTGGGGGGAAACACACATTTTAGTGAAAAAAAAATCATTTTTTTTACCTATGCAAAAGTCGTGAAACACCTGTGGGGTATTAAGGCTCACTTAATTCCTTGTTACGTTCCTCAAGGGGTCTAGTTTCCAAAATGGTATAGCATGTGTTTTGTTTTTGCTGTTCTGGCACCACAGGGGCTTCCTAAATGCAACATGCCCCCCAAAAACCATTTCAGAAAAACGTACTCTCCAAAATCCCCTTGTCGCTCCTTCGCTTCTGAGCCCTCTACTGCGCCCGCCGAACAATTTACATAGACATATGAGGTATGTGCTTACTCGAGAGAAATTGGGCTACAAATATAAGTATAAATTTTCTCTTTTTACCCCTTGTAAAAATAAAAAAAATTGGGTCTACAAGAACATGCGAGTGTAAAAAATGAAGATTGTGAATCTTCTCCTTCACTTTGCTGCTATTCCTGTGAAACACCTAAAGGGTTAAAACGCTGACTGAATGTCATTTTGAATACTTTGGGGGTGCAGTTTTTATAATGGGGTCATTTGTGGGGTATTTCTAATATGAAGACCCTTCAAATCCACTTCAAACCTGAACTGGTCCCTGAAAAATAGTGAGTTTGAAAATTTTGTGAAAAATTGGAAAATTGCTGCTGAACTTTGAAGCCCTCTGGTGTCTTCCAAAAGTAAAAACTTGTCAATTTTATGATGCAAACATAAAGTAGACATATTGTATATGTGAATCAAATTTTTTTTTATTTGGAATATCCATTTTCCTTATCAGCAGAGAGCTTCAAAGTTAGAAAAATGCTAATTTTTCAAATTTTTCATCAAATTTTGGGATTTTTCACCAAGAAAGGATACAAGTTACCATAAAATTTTACCACTATGTTAAAGTAGAATATGTCACGAAAAAACAGTCTCGGAATCAGAATGATAACTAAAAGCATTCCAGAGTTATTAATGTTTAAAGTGACAGTGGTCAGATGTGCAAAAAACGCTCTGGTCCTGAGGTGTAAAATGGCCTGGTCCTTAAGGGGTTAAGCTTAGGAGGGCCTCTTATGGGAACAGACTGACAACAACCACCATCATTATCACCACAGACCATATAAGTGATTACATACAGTTATATCAGGTAACTGACAACAACCACCATAATTACTACTACAGACCTTATAAGTGATTACATACAGTTACATTAGGTGACTGACAACAACCCCCATCATTACTACTACAGACCTTATAAGTGATTACATACAGTTATATCAGGTGACTGACAACAACCACCATCATTACCACTACAGACCTTATAAGTGATTACATACAGTTATATCAGGTGACTGACAACAACCACCATCATTTCCACCACAGACAATATAAGTGATTACATACAGTTACATCAGGTGACTGACAACAACCACCATCATTACCACTACAGACCATAAAAGTGATTGCATACAGTTATATCAGATGACTGACAACAACCTCCATCATTACTGCTACAGACCATATAAGTGATTTCATACAATTACATCTAGTCATGATCGAAGTCGCCCATTTTCTATTTTCTTCTCCATCCAGCTCAGACCGCCATGATGATTTA
Source organism: Hyla sarda (assembly GCF_029499605.1). Taxonomy (NCBI): domain Eukaryota; kingdom Metazoa; phylum Chordata; class Amphibia; order Anura; family Hylidae; genus Hyla; species Hyla sarda. The sequence goes on from NC_079189.1 coordinate 308,356,716, forward strand.
TGACTCATCTCTGAAAAACATAGCGGGAAAAAAAAAAAAACAATTTGGGCTCCACACTTTTCCAAGAACTATAATGCCTCAAACTGTAATAATGCCCATCTTAGTAGTTGCAAGTGTCACGATGCCGGCTGGCAGGTAGTGGATCCTCTGTGCCAGAGAGGGATGGCGAGGACCGCGCTAGTGGACCGGTTCTAAGCCACTACAGGTTTTCACCAGAGCCCGCCGCAAAGCGGGATGGTCTTGCTGCGGCGGTAGTGACCAGGTCGTATCCACTAGCAACGGTTCACCTCTCTGGCTGCTGAAGATAGGCGAGGTACAAGGGAGTAGGCAGAAGCAAAGTCGGACGTAGCAGAAGGTCGGGGGCAGGCGGCAAGGTTCGTAGTCAGGGGAGATAGCAGAAGTTCTGGTACACAGGCTTTAAACACACAAAACGCTTTCACTAGGCACAAGGGCAACAAGATCCGGCAAGGAAGTGCATGGGAGGAGGTTAGATATAGTCAGGGACCAGGTGGAAGCCAATTAAGCTAATTGGGCCAGGCACCAATCATTGGTGCACTGGCCCTTTAAGTCTCAGGGAGCTGGCGCGCGCGCGCCCTAGAGAGCGGAGCCGCGCGCGCCAGCACATGACAGCAGGGGACGGGAACGGGTAAGTGACCTGGGATGCGATTCGCGAGCGGGCGCGTCCCGCTGTGCGAATCGCATCCCCAACGGCCATGACAGAGCAGCGCTCCCGGTCAGCGGGACTGACCGGGGAGCTGCAGGGAGAAAGACGCCGTGAGCGCTCCGGGGAGGAGCGGGGGCCCGGAGCGCTAGGCGTAACAGTACCCCCCCCCTTAGGTCTCCCCTTCTCTTTGTCCGGTAACTGCCTCCCCTGGGATGAGGACACCGGGAAAGGATGGAGGGATTCCTCAACGGCAGGCAGAACAGCAGGAGTAGGAATGGGGAGAGAGGGCAGAGGGCGAGACCTGGCACGGGGCAGTGTGACACCAGGACGAGGGCCATGAGGGGACACAGAGGCTTGCCTGATGGGACTGGGAGGGGGGGAGAGGCATTTCCTGCGGCAGGCAGAGTCCTTAATGACCTTAGGGGGACCGGATACAGGAGGAACCACAGGGTCACGGCAGGGAGTACTGGGAACCGGTTGAAGGCAGTCCTTGGAACAAGAGGGACCCCAACTCTTGATCTCCCCAGTGGACCAATCCAGGGTTGGGGAATGGTGTTGAAGCCAGGGTAGTCCAAGGAGAACTTCAGAAGTGCAATTAGGAAGGACAAAAAATACAATTTCCTCGTGATGAGGTCCGATGCACATTAGGAGGGGCTCCGTGCGATAACGCACGGTGCAGTCCAACCTGGCTCCGTTGACCGCGGAAATGTGGAGTGGCTTGACAAGACGGGTCACCGGAATGCGGAATTTATTCACTAAGGACTCCCGAATAAAATTCCCAGAAGCTCCAGAGTCCAGGCAGGCCACGGCTGAGAGGGGAGAGCTGGCTGAAGTAGAAATCCGAACAGGCACCGTGAGACGTGGAGAAGCCGACTTAGCATCAAGAGACGCCACACCCACGAGAGCTGGGTGCGAGCGTGCGTTTCCCAGACGTGGAGGACGGATTGGGCAATCCACCAAAAAATGTTCAGTACTGGCACAGTACAGACAAAGATTCTCTTCCTTACGGCGATTCCTCTCTTCCAGGGTCAGGCGAGACCGATCCACTTGCATGGCCTCCTCGGCGGGAGGCCTAGGCGCAGATTGCAGTGGAGACTGTGGGAGAGGTGTCCAGAGATCTAAGTCTTTTTCCTGGCGGAGCTCTTGATGCCTCTCAGAAAAACGCATGTCAATGCGAGTGGCTAGATGAATGAGTTCATGCAGGTTAGCAGGAGTCTCTCGTGCGGCCAGAACATCTTTAATGTTGCTGGATAGGCCTTTTTTAAAGGTCGCGCAGAGAGCCTCATTATTCCAGGATAGTTCAGAAGCAAGAGTACGGAATTGTATGGCGTACTCGCCAACGGAGGAATTACCCTGGACCAGGTTCAGCAGGGCAGTCTCAGCAGAAGAGGCTCGGGCAGGTTCCTCAAAGACACTTCGAATTTCCGAGAAGAAGGAGTGTACAGAGGCAGTGACGGGGTCATTGCGGTCCCAGAGCGGTGTGGCCCATGACAGGGCTTTTCCAGACAGAAGGCTGACTACGAAAGCCACCTTAGACCTTTCAGTAGGAAACTGGTCCGACATCATCTCCAAGTGCAGGGAACATTGTGAAAGAAAGCCACGGCAAAACTTAGAGTCCCCATTAAATTTGTCCGGCAAGGACAGGCGGAGGCTAGGAGTGGCCACTCGCTGCGGAAGGGGTGCAGGAGCTGGCGGAGGAGATGGTTGTTGCTGCTGTAGCTGTGACTGTACTTGCTGTAGTTGTGACTGGAGTTGCTGTGTCATGGTGGTCAAGTACGACAGCTGGTGATCTTGTTGGGCGATCTGACGAGCTTGCTGGGCGACCAGCGTAGGGAGGTCAGCGACAGCTGGCAGAGGAACTTCAGCGGGATCCATGGCCGGATCTACTGTCACGATGCCGGCTGGCAGGTAGTGGATCCTCTGTGCCAGAGAGGGATGGCGAGGACCGCGCTAGTGGACCGGTTCTAAGCCACTACAGGTTTTCACCAGAGCCCGCCGCAAAGCGGGATGGTCTTGCTGCGGCGGTAGTGACCAGGTCGTATCCACTAGCAACGGTTCACCTCTCTGGCTGCTGAAGATAGGCGAGGTACAAGGGAGTAGGCAGAAGCAAAGTCGGACGTAGCAGAAGGTCGGGGGCAGGTGGCAAGGTTCGTAGTCAGGGGAGATAGCAGAAGTTCTGGTACACAGGCTTTAAACACACAAAACGCTTTCACTAGGCACAAGGGCAACAAGATCCGGCAAGGAAGTGCATGGGAGGAGGTTAGATATAGTCAGGGACCAGGTGGAAGCCAATTAAGCTAATTGGGCCAGGCACCAATCATTGGTGCACTGGCCCTTTAAGTCTCAGGGAGCTGGCGCGCGCGCGCCCTAGAGAGCGGAGCCGCGCGCGCCAGCACATGACAGCAGGGGACGGGAACGGGTAAGTGACCTGGGATGCGATTCGCGAGCGGGCGCGTCCCGCTGTGCGAATCGCATCCCCAACGGCCATGACAGAGCAGCGCTCCCGGTCAGCGGGACTGACCGGGGAGCTGCAGGGAGAAAGACGCCGTGAGCGCTCCGGGGAGGAGCGGGGGCCCGGAGCGCTAGGCGTAACAGCAAGGTCCCTCTTATTGCATAGTTAGGTTGCTAGGTAAACCCCCCAGATAGCTGCCACCTGTATGAAAACCCCCATATAAGCTGTGTAGGTAGCCCCCTATTAGCTTGGTAGTTAGTCTCCATAATAGCTTGTGGGTAGTAGATAGCCCCCACATTAGGTAGGCAGCAGAAGTCCCCCACAATAGGTAGGCAGCAGATTTCCCCCATAGTAGGCAGCATTTTCCCCCATAGTAGGAAGGAATTTCCCCCATAATATTAGCACTTTCCCCCATAGTTGCAGCAGTTCCCCCCCATAGTTGCAGCAGTTCCCCATAGTAGTCCGCAGTTTGCCTAATAGTAGGAAGCAGTTTCTCTGATAGTAGGAAGCAGTTTCCCTCATATTAGGTGGCAGTTTCCCCCCATAGTAGGCGGCAGTTGCCCCATAGTGGCAGAAGTTTCCCCCACAGAATGCAGCAGTTTCCCCCACAGAAGGCAGCAGTTCCTCCATAGTAGGCAGACGTTTCCACCATAGTAGGCAGCAGGTTCCCCCATAGTTGCAGCAGTTTCCCACATAGTAGCAGCAGTTTTCCCCATAGTAAGCAGCAACAGTTTCCTCCATAGTAGCAGCAGTTCCCTCATAGTAGCAGCAATTTCCCCCAAAGTAGGCAGCAGCACCCTTCTTTCCCGCATACTTACCTCCAGCTGGTCTTCTTTCTCTGTCAGCTCCTGCTGCTCAGCACAGCCTCTTCTATCTTCTTCCTCTGCGCTCTGGTGTCTGATGATGTCACTCGTGTGCCGGAGTCACTGGAGCGCAGAGGAGGAGATCGGCCTCTTGTGTTTCAGGCACATGAGTGATTGATAGGGTGAGGAGCCTACTGCTCTTCACCCTGTCAAACCTCCCACCGAGTGGCACATTTAACTGTAAACACCTCATTAGGAGTCATTTATAGTTAAACGCGGTACATGTGGGTGCCGTTCCGGGACGGCGGGAAATCGCCCCAAAAGTAGGAATGTCCCGCTGGATCCGGGATGGTTGGGAGCTATGACCAAACATAATTTTAGTTTTGTTTTTAGTTTTCCGATGCCCAGTCAACTTTTCCTCTGCACAGGTTTTGATAAATCTCCCCAATTGTGACTAAAGTTACTGGGACTAAACTTGGCTTAATTTTTTTTACTGGTAGGAAGTAGTTGATTTAAAGTGTCCATTTCAGTTCAAAAAACTTTTAAAGTGACATGATATTTCTAAAGTTTTGATCAGTTGTAGTGTCAGTGCTGACATGCCACTGATCCTTAGAAAGAACAAGGAGAAGAATGCAAAGAGCAGAGAGGGCACTGCAGTGCCCTTCATGCCTTGGCTTTTAGCAATCTATATCCTACTTTACTGGACGAACCTTATACAGTGGGCTTATAATTGGGTCAAAGGATGTAGAGTGCTGCTAACCAGGGAGTGAAGTGCCCTACTGCTCTTTCTACTAATTGATGAGGTCTCAGCATTATCACACACTCTGACGGATCAAAACTTTTGACAAGTCCCTGTGACGTACACTTTCTTGTATCTAGGTGGACAGTTTAAGTTGCTCTAGGTATATTCTATTATATTTTTACACTTTACTAATTATTTTCCATTAGAACTGTTCATAAAGGACTTTGGCACAGAAATATAATACAAGGTAAGAATCAGTAGATGATACATTGCTTTTAGAGGAGTATTAGTAACACAAAAAGTTATCCCCTATCCACAGAATAGGGGATCCACAGAATAGGGGATAACAAGTTGATTAGTGGGGATCTGACCCCCAACAAATCATAAAAACACAGGAAAATGCCCCCAAAATCAAAGGTGTACAAAGCACTTGCATGGCCGGAGCCCTATTCATACTCTATGAGGAGCCTGAATATTGTCGAGCTCAGCTGTGGGGCAATGTCGAGGGATAATGGCCCAGATTCATGAAACTGTGTTAGAAAGAAACTAAAGAGATTTTCCCACAACAAGCAATCACTGCTCAGCTTTCATGTCCTAATGAGCTCTGGTGATGTGAAAGCTGAGCTGTGATTTGTTGCTATGGGAAAATCTCTCCAGTTTTTCTCTAACACAGTTTCGTAAATCTGGATCAATGTTCTTGTGATAGGTGGAGGTCCCAGAAGTTGGCCATTCACCAATCAGCTTGTTATCCCCAATTCTGTTGATAACGGATCATTTTCTGTCTTTAGATGACCTATTGAAGGCATCAGAGCATACAGCATGTATACCAGTGGTTCTCAACCCTTTTCAGTTTGGAACACCCCTCAGAAAAAAAATGTCCAAGAAGAAGCAATGCACAATACCTGTATCTCTGTTGGCTGTGTAGTTTACAGTGCTGTAGTTGTTCACTTTTTCTTTTCTTCTCCATCTGGCCAAGACAATCATGACATCAGCCACAACTCTTCACTGCAGTACCTGCAACAAAGACATATTAGGGTCTGCACTTTTCGGGCATCATCCTTCCCTTTTCCCCACAAATTTCTCCAGCCTCCCCACACACAATGCTTCCAGCCTCCCCCAGATTCCTTCAGCCTCCCCACACACACACGAATGCAATACCTTCAGCTTTTCTCAAATGCCTACAGCCTCCTCTCACACACATATACACAATACCTCGAGCCTCCCCCATACACAATGCCTCCAGCTTCCCTCAAATTCCTCCAGCCTTCCCACACACACATATACACAATGTCTCCAGCCTTCCCCACCCGCAATGCCTCCAGCTTTCCCCCCACACAATACCTCTAGCCTGCCCCCCACACACGTGCCTCCAGTTACCCCCCCCCTACACACACGCACACACAATGCTCCAGCCTCCAAGAGACACACACACAATGCCGCCAGTCCTCCCCACACATACAATGCCTACACACATACACACAATGCGTCCAGCCTCCTCACACACACACACACACACACAATACCTTCTGCCTCCCCCAAATGCCTCAAGCCTCCCCCACACACAAAAGGCTTCCAGCCTCCCCCACTTACACAATGACTCCAGACTCCCCCCACACACAATGCCTCCAGACTCCCCCCACACACAATGCCTCAAGACGTCCCAAACACACACAATGCCTCTAGCCTCCCCCCACACACACACATAATACTTCCAACCTTCCCAAAATGCCTCCAGACTCCCATTCACTTCCCCCGAAATGCTTCCTGCTTCCTCACGCCCTCAAGCATCCAATGTTGTGTGCAGTACTCACTGCAATGAAGTAGCCGGTGACTGCCCAGTGTCCTTGTCAGAACTCCACCTCCTCTCTGGCAAAAGCTTCCAGCACATGACATCGCAACTTCTCGCCATCTTCCCACCATTTTCCCCACCGGAGTTTTGCGGCACCCCTGGCAGTGCCTCATGCCTCATCAGAAACACTGATGTATACAATAAATTTGTTTATACATTCAAGTTGTTATGGATCTGACAGGGATTACAGTATGTGCTCCAAATTTCTCCAAGTCAGTGTCTCCCAGTGCATACTTAGCATACACTAAGGCAAAGGAAATCTCTATATATTACTAACTTTACTTTACATCAAAATATGGATCATAGCCAGACCAATCATAAGAAATAAGAGAAGTAGTAGGAAGCCTGAAGCTCTGTATTACTGAACGGCTTGATTTTTCTGGTTACTTGTGCTCATCGATTAAGTAATTCTGTCATTTTATATCAATAATGGAGACTGTCAGGTTGAATGGTGACAATTGGTGGAAAGCCATTTTTTAGGTCTCTCCAGATATGTTGGATTGGGTTCAAGTCAGGGCTTTGGCTGAGCCACTCAAGGACTATTGATGTCGTGAACATAAAATTTTCGAACGCGAACTTTCGCAAAAGTTTGCGAACCGCCATTGACTTCAATGGGCAGGCGAATTTTAAAACCCACAGGGACTCTTTCTGGCCACAATAGTGATTTAAAAGTTGTTTCAAGGGGACTAACACCTGGACTGTGGCGTGCCGGAGTGGGGTCCATGGCAAAACTCCCATGGAAAATTACATAGTTGATGCAGAGTCTGGTTTTAATCCATAAAGGGCATAAATCACCTATTATTCTTAAATGGTTTTGAATAACGTGCTTTAGCCCCCTTTAGGCATCACATAGTTAGATTCCCCCATTTAGGCATCACATAGTTAGAGCTCCCCTTTAGGCAGCACATAAGATTCCCCCATATTAGGCAGCACATAGTTAGATCCCCCCCTTTGGGCATCACATAAGATTCCCCCATATTAGGCAGCGCATAGTGGGATTTGAACCCAAGGCCCCAGCGCTGCAAGGCAGCAGTGCTAACCTCTGAGCCACCATGCTACCCTTAGCATGCAGCTAATATCCACGGTTGCTAAAATGGACAGAGATGTCAGCAGAGGGTACCAGAAAAATTTGGCATGTACACATGCCTGAAAAATCTGGTATTGTTGCAGCTGCTTCTGTAGCAGCAGCCAGAAAAATTGCAGCACCAGAAAAAGTGCAGCAGCAGAGGCCAGAAATATTAGGCATTTACACCTGGCTGGAAAATTTGGTATTGTCACAGCTGTAGCAGCGGCCATAAAAATTGCAGCACCATAACAAGTGCTGTAGCAGCGGCCAGAAAAATTTCTGTTTGTTTCCCCAGGCAGAAAGTGCCCTAAAACATTGCGGCTTGAACCCTAGTTGGTGGCGGATAAGTCACGCAAGTCATCCGGAATTCAGAGGTCAAATACAGCAGCTTGTGGACCATTTTTAGCCCAAGGCAGCTCATCTGATCAGGCCTTGTTCAGTCAAATGTATCGCCCAGTGTCAGTCCCTTCGGGATCCATCCCTCATTCATTTTAAGAAAGGTGAGGTAATCTAGACTTTTTTGACCAAGGCGACTCCTCTTCTCAGTGACAATACCTCCTGCTGCACTGAAGGTCCTTTCTGACAGGACACTTGAAGCGGGACAGGCCAGAAGTTCCAGCGCAAATTGGGATAGCTCAGGCCACAGGTCAAGCCGGCACACCCAGTAGCCAAGGGGTTCATCGCTCCTCAGAGTGTCGATATCTGCGGATAAGGCCAGGTAGTCTGCTACCTGTCGGTCAAGTCGTTCTCTGATGGTGGACCCTGGGCTGTGGTGATGCGTAGGACTTAAAAAGCTCCGCATGTCCTCCATCAACAGCATGTCTGTACAGCATCCTGTCCTTGCCGGCATGTTCGTGGGAGGAGGATTACTTTCACCTCTTCCCGTTAGATCCCTGTTGTGCTGTGACATGACCCTTATACGCTGTGTACAGCATACTTCTTAATTTATTTTGGACCTGCTGAATCTTTTCAGCCTTGCTGTAATGCGGTAACATGTCAGGCACTTTATGTTTATACCGGGGGTCTAGTAGCGTGGACACCCAGTACAGGTCGTTCTCCTTCATCCTTTTTATACGAGGGTCCCTCAACAGGCAAGACAGCATGAAAGACCCCATTTGCACAAGGACGGATGCCGAGCTACTCATGTCCCGTTCCTCATCCTCAGTGATGTCAGGGAAGGTATAATCTTCTTCCCCCCAGCCACGTACAACACCATGGGAACCAGATAGGTGACAAGGAGCACCCTGGGATGCCTGCTGTGGTTGGTCTTCCTCCTCCTCTTCAAAGCCACATGACTCCTCTTCCTCACAATCCTCTTCCAGCGTTGCTGCAGGTCCTGCAAGCGATGCTGATAAGGCTGTTTCTGGTGGTGATGGTGTCCACCACTCTTCCTCTTCACGCTCATCTACTGCCTGATCCAGCACTCTTTGCAGGATACACTCCAGGAAGAAAACAAACGGTATGATGTCGCTGATGGTGCCTTCGGTGCGACTGACCAGGTTTGTCACCTCCTCAAAAGGACGCATGAGCCTACAGGCATTGCGCATGAGCCTCCAGTAACGTGGCAAAAAAATTCCCAGCTCCGCAGATGATGTCCTAGCACCTCGGTCATACAAATATTCGTTGACGGCTTTTGCTTGTTGGAGCAGGCGGTCGAACATTAGGAGTGTTGCCAACGTGTCGGGCTGTCGCAAATCAAGCGCCTCACTGACATGTTGTTTCGCCGCTGGATATCTGACAAGTGCACCATGGCCGTGTAGGAACACCTGAAATGGCCACACACCTTCCTGGACTGCTTCAGGACATCCTGTAAGCCTGGATACTTGAGCACAAAGCGTTGTACAATCATATTACACACATGTGCCATGCACGGCACATGTGTCAACTTGCCCAACCTCAATGCCGCCAACAAATTTGTTCCGTTGTCACAAACCACCTTACCGATCTCCAGTTGGTGCAGAGTCAGCCACTGGTCCACCTGTGCGTTCAGGGCCGACAGGAGCGCTGGTGCGGTGTGACTCTCTGCTTTGAGGTAAGTCAACCCCAACATGGCGTGACACTGCCGTATCCAGGATGTGGAATAGCACCTGGGGAGCTGGGGGAATGCCGGTGATGTGGAGCAAGATGCAGCAGTGGAAGAGGACTCGGCCAAGGATGTTATGGAAGAGGATGGAGTAGGAGGAGTAGAGGAGGTGGCAGCAGGCCTGTCTGCAAGTCGTGGCGGTGTCACCAACTCCTCTGCAGAGCCACACATTCCATGCTTGGCAGCCGTCACCAGGTTTACCCAATGCGCAGTGTAGGTGATATACCTGCCCTGACCATGCTTTGCAGACCAGGTATCAGTGAGCAGATGGACCCTTGCCCCTACACTGTGTGCCAGACATGCCATAATTTCCTTTTGCACAATGGAGTACAGGTTGGGGATTGCCTTTTGTGCAAAAAAATTTCGGCCGGGTACCTTCCACTGCGGTGTCCCAATGGCTACAAATTTTTTAAAGGCCTCAGACTCAACCAGCTTGTATGGTAAAAGCTGGCGGGCTAGCAGTTCCGACAAGCCAGCTGTCAGATGCCGGGCTAGGGGGTGACTTTGAGACATTGTCTTCTTGCGCTCAAACATCTCCTTGACAGACATTTGACTGTGGGCAGATGAGCAGGAACTGCTCAAGGCGAGAGACGGAGAGGCGGATGGTTGAGAGGGGGCCAGGAGGGCAGCAGTGGTTGACCTGGCTGAAGATGCTGGACCAGGAGGAGGATGGCGGCTTTGACTTTGTGTGCTGCTTGCACTGACGTGTTGATCCCATAGGCGTTTGTGATGTGACATCATGTGCCTTCGCAAAGCAGTTGAGCCTAGGTGGGTGTTGGACTTCCCACAACTCAGTTTCTTCTGCCACAGGTTGCAAATGGCCTCGCTGTTGTCAGAGGCAGAAACACAAAAAAAATGCCACATTGCTGAGCTCTGCGATGACGGCATTCTGGTGGTGGCAACAGCACGCGTTGATTGGCGTCCCGTCTGGCTGACCCCGGGTGCCGATGCTTGCTGTCTGACTGTGCCACTAGCTCCTTGCGACAACCTCCCCCTACTTCCAACTCGTCTCCTCCTTCTCTCTGTCTCCCCATCTGAACTTTCCCCCTCTTCTTCTCTTCTAGCGGGCACCCACGTGGCATCCACGGATACATCGTCATCATCAACACCTTCACCGCTATCTTACACCTCAAGAAAGGAAGCGGCAGCGGGTACAACATCATCATCACACCGTACGTCCATGTGTGTAATGCTGCCTGACTGAGACATATCCCTGTTAACTTAACTACATCCTCTGGCTATAATGGTTGCGCATCACTTATGTCTTCAAACTGATGTGTAAATAACTCCTCTGATGGATCAAGTAAAGCTGCTGTGGTGCTAGTGTTGGTGGTGGCGGCAGGCGGACAAGTGGTAGCATGAAAGGTGCCCGAAGCTAAACTAGAGGAGGAGAAGGACGGTGCGTCAAGGTTCCGAGCGGAAGCTGTAGTAGATTGGGTGTCTTGTGATAGCCAGTCAACTAAGTCCTCAGAACTTTGGGGGTACGTGGCCTCTGAACACTGGCCATTCTAGGGCCAAAGGGAATCCCAGCACCACGACGGCCCCTGCGGGGTGGCCTTCCTCTGCCTGTCATTTTTTTTGTTAAATTTGTGCAACTGTCACACCAATTTTATTTAACAGCCAAAAAAAGGTTTTTTTTTTTATTTGCACAACTATCACACCTAATGTGATTTGCACTAAGGTGACACAAATTGCCCTGCAGGCAAAAAAAATGGCAACTGTGACGTGAACTGACAGTGACGACTGAATTTATTTAACAGCCAAAAGAGATATAATTTTTTTCTAATTTGCACAACTGTCACACCTAATGTGATTTGCACTAGAGTGACACAATTTGCCCTGCAGGCAAAAAAAATGCCAATTGTGACGTGAACTGACAGTGACGACTGATTTTATTTAACAGCCAAAAAAGGTATTTTTTATTTGCACAACTGTCACATCTAATGTGATTTGCACTAGGGTGATACAATTTGCCCTGCAGGCAAAAAAAAAATGGCAACTGTGACGTGAACTGACAGTGACAACTGATTTTATTTAACAGCCAAAAAAGGTTTTTTTTATTTTATTTGCACAACTGTCACACCTAATGTGATTTGCACTAGGGTGACACAATGCCCTGCAGGCAAAAAAAATGGCAACTGTGACGTGAACTGACAGTGACGACTTATTTTATTTAACAGCCAAAAAAGGTATTTATTTTTTTAATTTGCACAACTGTCACACCTAATGTGATTTGCACCAGGGTGACACAATTTGTCCTGCAGGCAAAAAAACTGGCAACTGTGACGTGAACTGACAGTGACGACTGATTTTAATTAACAGTCCAAAAAGTTTTTATTTTTTTATTTGCATAACTGTCACACCAAATGTGATTTGCACTTGTGTGACAATGAGCAAAAAAGCTTGCCAGCAGAGTTCCCCTTTTAAGCAGTGGTCCCCAACCAGGGTGCCTCCAGCTGTTGCAAAACACACGGACTGATATATTTCAGCCCTTTGAATACTGTAGTAGTTAGTTGCTTTAAAGAAAAAAAGCTTTCCAGCGGAGTTCCCCTTTATGCAGTGGTCCCCAACCAGGGTGCCTCCAGCTGTTGCAAAACACACGGACTGATATATTTCAGCCCTTTGAATACTGTAGTAGTTAGTTGCTTGAGGGAACTTAAGTTTTATACTGGAGTACCCCTTTTAACCAGCGGTTTCCTCCCAACCAGGGTGCCTCCAGCTGTTGCAAGACACACGGACTGATATCTCTCAGCCCTTTGAATACTGTAGTAGTTAGTTGCTTGAAGGAACTTAAGTTTGATTCTGGAGTACCCCTTTTAACCAGCGGTTCACTCCCAACCAGGGTGCCTTCAGCTGTTGCAAGACACACGGACTGATATCTTTCAGCCCTTTGAATACTGTAGTAGTTAGTTGCTTGAAGAAACTTAAGTTTGATTCCGGAGAACCCCTTTTAACCAGCGGTTCCCTCCCAACCAGGACTGATATCTTTCAGCCCTAAAAGGGCTTTTTTGGGTGCTGTCCTTAAAGCAGATGTTACACTAGTGCTTTAGAAGTAAACTGGACCCTGAATACACCACCTAGCAGCAACCTAGCTATCGCTTTCCCTATACAGCAGGAGCAGCTTCTCTAACCCTCCACTTCCTAAGCCTGCAGCATGCTGAATGAGGGTAAAATGGCGTCCGTGCAAGAGGTAGGAGGGTCTGGAAGGGAGGGACTGCTGCTGATTGGCTGTAATGTGTCTGTGGACTCTGACTCACAGGGTCAAAGTTTACTGCAATGTTAAAGTATAGGGGGCGAATCAAACTTCACATATGTTCGCCCGAACACGAGCATGCTAAATTCGCCGGGAACTGTTTGCCAGCGAACAATTCGCGACATCTCTATCAAGGACATTGTCCCTAAGCAACTCCTATGCTGTCTTGGCTGTGTGCTTAGGATCATTGTTTTGTTTGAAGGTGAATCTTCAGCACAGTTTAAGGTCCAGATTACTCTGGATCAGTTTGTCATTAATAATATCTCTGTACTTTGCCCCATATCCCACAGTGCCTGGTTTCCTCCATTAATGACACTTCGAATTGAGACCATAAAGTTCGAACTCGGTTTCATTAGCCGACAGAATTTTGTTTCTCACAGTCTGAGAGTCTTTAGGTGCTTTTTTGCAAACTCCTGGCAGGATTACATGTCTTTTACTAAGGAGATGGCATCTTTTTTGCTACTCTGCCATTAAGCCCAGATTGGTGGAGTGCTGCGGTAATGGTTGACCTTCTGAATGTTTCTTTCATCTGCACACAGATCTTTGGAACTCAGCAAGAATGGCCATTGGGTTCTTGGTCTCTGCTCTTGCTGATGCTCTTTTCCCCAATTTCTTAGTTTGGTGAGGCAGCCAGCTTTAGAGTCCTGGTTGTTCTAAACTACTTCTATTTAAGAATTATGGAGATCACTGTGCATTTGGAAACTTTCAGTGCAACCATCTGAATTTACCACAGGGGACTCTGATGAAGGTGCAGAAACATCTCATATATGATCAATAGAAATGGGAGACCACACAACTAAATTTCAATTGTCATAGCAAAGGGTCTGAATATTTATGTCTATGCCAAGACATAAAATTCTAAAATTCAGTTTTTGCTTTGCCATTATAGGGTATTAAGTTCATAATGATAGGGGGAAACTATATTTTATTTTAACACAAGGCAAAAAAAATGTGGAAAAAGTGAAAGGGTATGCAACTTTCTGTATACATTGTATCCTTTGAATATGACATTTTTCGACAGATTTCTGTTCTGCAGTCTCAAATTTTCAGCTGTCCCTGAGCTAGTGGGTAAAGACTAGTCTCTGTGATGACTACCATAATGTGCACACAAATGAGGGAATCCTTCTCCCATATAACTCTATACACACCCTAAGAAGCAGCAGCATGGAAGACAATATCGGACAGTACTGAGCAGTCTAAGTGATTATTCAAGCACTGGGGCAATACCAAATTCTTGCAGTTAGCAATCTCTTTGCATTCTATGCCTCTCTGCCTCTGCTCTATGAACATACCCCTTGCCTCTCCTTAGACTTTTACTCGCAGCATGATGGATATATTGTATTTAATGGCAAATACAGTTCTGTATATAAATATGTATAAAGTAGTGTGAAAATAGTATAAGCAATGGAACATGGTTAAATAATGAATGAAATTTAGCTGGAAAAATAAATATAATGTAATAATCAGCGTACTATATTGGACTTGACACTATTTGTAAAACTCAGCCAGATACTGTACATTAAAAATACTGCAAAATTTTCAACTTGCATAGATAGTGAGGGAACAGCTAGCTGTCTCGACAGAACTCCTTGCCTAGAGAAGAGAGAGAGAGAGAGAGAGAGATTGATAAAACAGTCCAAAAGAAAATGCCATCCATAACCATTTTATCACCATAGAAACCAGCTTTCAAGCACTTTTAACTGTACTAAGATTGACAGTAAAACTCATGAGTACCTTTAAAGACCAAGCTTCCTCAGCTAAAAGTATATATTACATTTTTAATAAGAAATAAATTATTAATGACTTTTAAGTGTGGAACATTGGCATACTATTGATCACATCTCTTGGAATTGCACCACATACAAAATTGTCTCGGATATACATCCTGGGTCTCAGACAAAATCCATTAATGCAATGATAGCATTCTATGTTTTGTACAACAAATCTATGGGACCAAGAAGCTAAGAAAAACACTGGTTTTCCATTATATTATAAAGTAAAATATACTATTCATTCACATTTAAAGGGGCATACCCAACTCATAAATTGATGGCATATCGCTAGCACTGTGTCTACTTTATTCTCCTCATCAGTGTGGGTTCCAGAAGTCGGATCCCCAGCAATCACATGGAGATGACGTATCCTAACTATATAGTATGCCATTACTTTATGAGATGTTAAAACATCTTTGAAGGGAATGTAAAAGTATGACTGTTTAAATAAAGGTTTGAGAAAAAAATGGCCCTCATTTACTACAGTCCAACCAACTCTTTTTCTTGGTTATTGCACCTAAATTTTAGTCGCAACGTCTGTGCGACTAGTTATGCGACCATATTTTAGTCGCACTTTAGACACTTTAGAAAACACTCAGAGTGGTTTTGTTTCACTCTGAAATGGGCGTGTTTTATGCAAAAATGGGCATTTTACCGACAATAAACAAATAATACTCGGAGTACTTCCAAAATCACTCGAGAAAAAGTGTGTTTGCCTCACACAATAACCGACAGCCAAGAGGCCAAGTGAAATTCCAAAAATGGAGTGATTTCTAACAAGGGACTGTTTACCATTGTGGTTTTTGTGAAAGTAACTTGGTTTATAACCGGAAAACATTTTGTACAGTTGAACATTTTCATGAATAAAATATTGAATGCTTTTGTGATAGTTAATGTTTATATATTTTTTTCTTTTTAACACATTTGCAATATTAGGTTTAAATCAATTTAACATGGATAATTGTTGTAATGTTTGATAAATTATAACACATGAATATTTTTGATTCATGGAAAAAATTTTAAACAAACAAGTCTAAACCATTTTGACTCACACAACTAATTTCTTTAGCTCAGAGTTTGTGCAACACAATTGATTAGTGAGACACAAAAAAACGTGCAACAGAAAAATAACTGACGTGCGACAGAATAGTAAATAAGCCTGAAAAAAAAAAGCTGAGTGATAGTGAAATCACTCCAGAATAAACACTCCACTCCGGGCCAATGTCTTTTTTTGGGTGATTTTTTTTCAAGTATCTCATGTTACTATCTATATTATGAATTATATCATGCATGTTTCATTTTGACCATTAAGCCTAATAAAAGGCTGACACTTTCTGTTCTGTAGAGAAAACTTTTTAGCAGTCTCCTTCTTCTCACCACAGCTAGATTATAATGAAAGGTGACACAAGTTGTCAGGATCCGGGTTGGCGGAGGGTGAGGACCATTTATAATAGGTGATGGTCAGGGCTGAACCTTCACCTCCCCCACCCCACCTGCAAAATGATCTCTGCACAGGTTAAAAAGCATACCTAGAACACTCTGCCATAGAAGTCAATAGGGTACGCTCCAATCTTTTGTTCAAATGTCCAGGAGACCTGCTGTATAGCATATCTCTAAATGCTGTTAAAAGCTGCTCAGGCAAGATGGCTTGCCCCTATAAAAATGTACTAGATTAAAAAATAAAAATAAGGAAGAAGACAGCAGTCATGGCATTGTCGCTACATTATGTTAGCTGCTGGATGGTTGTGCTGCAGACCCCTGTGTAGACTGTATGAGGATGATCTGTAAGGATGATCTGCCAAGCTGGATGAACTTGCACCCAGTCCAGAAAATGTAGGAGTAGCGATGCATACGGTATTATCACCACTCTTCTCAAGGTACAGGATCATGTAGTACAGAGATAAAAACGATTCCCTGCTTCTATATGTACATTCTGTGGCACATTATGCCAATATGTAATATGCCTAATAAATGGTGTAGCATGCTGCCTATACAGTTGGTGGCAGCTACAACTGTATATGCCCAATTCTAATACAGAAGTTATATTTAGTGTAAAAGAGGGTGCTGCCTATTTTTTAAACCATGCACCAATTGAACAGATATTTTGGGGCTCATGGGCTGTGTATGTACTGTTTGATCAGTGGCATCAGGCATAGGAGGTTTAAATTCCTCACTATTCATATATTTTAACAAACATGAGTATTTCCACATTGCTGGTAGACAATTCTTGTTTGCATAGGGGTGACACACTACTTCCGCACATAACACTGGAGGGTAGACAACGCAGGACACCAATGGCAAACTTGGCAACTTCTGGCCAATAATATAATCACAGAAGTCCATGGGGTTTGGGTTCATGGTGTATGTCAGAGAAAGGGCACATTGTAGGTATGCATCAACCTGGTTGTTCAGGTGGTAGTGTACATCCCTTTGGTGATGATTCATGTCAGGATGGAATACTGGATATGAAAACATTGTATCATGTGCTCAAACATGAACTTTTGCTGGGGTAGTGCTGGCAGAAGGAGGGGTGTCGGTGCAGAGAGTGGAACAATGTTCGGCAGGTCTTTGCTGGAAAGCCAAGGCAAGTTGGCTGCATAGTTTCTCCTTTTAAAATTCAATTTATCCTTCTTCTTGGCAGGTGAAAAAAAATTCCCCTATTCTGGCTTTATACCAAGGGTCTAAGAGTATGGCTATCTAGTACTCATCTATTTTCTTTAAAGGTGCAATATGACTGACACTGCCAAGTTTGGTCATCATGATCTTCTTCGTCATCACTGTCACTTTGTATAGGTTCCTCGTCCCCTATCCCAAGGACAGATTCCATCTCCAAATCCATCAAATCAGGTCCCACTTCCTCATCCTACTCCTTCTCAAGAAGAACATCCATACTGCACCCAGCCAGATGTAAACCTTCTTCCATCCCTGCTTGCTTAAACATAACTGTGAGCATTTGCTCCAGAAGGAATATTAGCGGCATAACATCACTAATTCCACTGTTGTGCTTGCTTATAAATGTTGTTGCCTCTTCAAAAGGCTTGACCACATGACAGGTGTCTCTAATTAACTGTCAATGTCTCAGCTGAAAGTCACACTGGCTCCAAAAGCTGTCTGTTTGTTCAAAGCTGTCTGTCTGCTGTATTAGGTCTGTCATCAATTTGCACTACTGGTTTAGGTGATCCAGTATCTTCAAAGCAGAGTTGCACCATGTTGGAAAATCACAAATAAGGCTTGTTGAGGAAGATTGGCGCTGTATGTCTAGGAGGGCCTGTTTAACCTCTTAAGGACCAAGCCCATTTTGGCCTTAAGGACCAGGCCAATTTTATTTTTCCGTCTTCTTTTTCCTCCTAGCCTTCTAAAATCTACAATTCTTTTATATTTCCATCCAGAGACACATGTGAGGGCTTTTTTTTTTGCGCGACCAATTGTATTTTGTAATGACACTTTTCATTTTACCATAAAATGTATGGCAAACCCACAAAAAATATTATTTGTGTGAGTAAACTTAAATGAAAACCGCTATTTTGCTAATTTTGGAGGGTCTTTCTCATTTTTCTGTATATGGGGTTGTATGAGGGCTAATTTTTTGTGCCATTATCTTTTTCATATATGTATATATATATATACACAGTGACCCCCCCGACCTACGATGGCCCCGACATATGATGAAATTGACATACGATGGCCTCTCAGAGGTCGGGGCCATCGCATTAAGTGCTATCCGGCAGCGCCAAATGCTTAAGCTGCTGCCGGATAGCAGCTTAATGTTCCCCATGTGGTGCGGTAAGTATTACTTACCCCTCCACGATGCTCTGGGGTGCACTCCAGGTCCAGCGCTGGTCTTCCGGTGTCTTCTCGGCCCTCTCCGATGACGTCAATACGCTGCTGCGCACGCCATCCAATAGGAATGGCGTATGCAGCGGCGTAATGATACGCTACGCAGGCCCAGTAAGGCCTTGCGGAAGACAGAAGAGGACCGGAGAAGACAGAAGAGGACCGGAGAAGACAGCGGAGGACCGGAGAAGACCAGGAGAGCCCAGCGGTGGCGCGGGATCACCATTGGGAGCGGCGGGGACACCATCTCGAGCGGCGGGGACAGGTGAGTACAGCTTCCTATACTTTACATTGCACGAATCCCTCAACATACCATGGATTCGACAAACGATGGCTCGTTTGGAACGAATTACCATCGTATGTTGAGGGACCACTGTATATATATATATATATATA
The DNA here is from genome assembly GCF_029499605.1 of Hyla sarda. NCBI lineage: Eukaryota > Metazoa > Chordata > Amphibia > Anura > Hylidae > Hyla > Hyla sarda. Next base: position 308,375,630 of record NC_079189.1, read on the forward strand.
TATATATATATATATATATATATATATGACTATTTGCTCACTTTTATTAATTTGTTTCTGAATGTGATGTCACCAAAAAGCTGCAATTTTGGACTTTTTTTTTTTTTTAAAGTTTACGCTATTCACTGTAAGGGATCAACAACATCATAATTTGACAGATCGGAGGACATTTACCTCCACCACCTATGGAACATACTCCAATGGCTGACTTTCCTCACACAATCCACCTTGTGACTAATGCTATCCTTCTGCTTAGCAATGGGGGGGGGGGGGGGGAGACATGATGGAAAAGACCTAGACATTTCCACTGTGACGTGTATCTGTAGACGACGAAGAATCCACTAACAACTGGATCAGCGTCATATCATGAGACTCTTCCTCCATCTGAGATAACCATAAACAAGCCAACCAGTCCACAAAGGCCATATTATTCTCTGAAAAAACACAACCCCTGGAAACTTTTGTTTGCTGATGCTGTTGCTATTACTACCACCAGAAACCTGGCTGCTGATGCAACCTGTACTTGGCCTGGACAAATAGGTGGTGCCCACAATGCTTTAATCAACTAGCTTTGTATTTTAGTGTGATAGCTTTTATGGGCTTGTTCTGCGGTCACACTGATGGAATTTGTAGTACAACAACTGGAAACAGCAATCCAGGTCTGTGAGGTAAGCCCACTACACAATGCTTTGCTCAAAGTGATTTTTATTGTATTTGTGTAGGCTTTTTGGGATCAGTAGTTCCACAGTGAGTTCTTGTACACTTTTCACTGGTCAGCTTTTTTTTCTCCATGATGGCAGCCACAACGCAGTGTATAGAGTTTCAAACAGTAATAGGAAATAATGTGTTGTGGCACTTACCTCTGTATGCTGTCATGCTTTTATTCCATAACAAACTTATTACAGGAATACATGCAAGTACGTTCTATAGAAGTAATCAACAATTGTTTTGCGTTATACAAGCATCCTCATGGCTCACATACATTACATCATTCCTAAGCACCTGAAATGCACCTCGTTCAACATAGCATTACTACGTCATCACTACAATGCATATGAGTGTATTATAGCAACTCTGGATGCCGTGTCGGTGTGTGTGGGGAGGGAGGAGGGGGATGGGGAGAGAAAACAATCCATTGCCTGTGTATACAGGTTCAGGGGCATTTTAGCCAGTACAAAGAGAAATATAATGTCCTCAGTTAATAGAGCATGTGAGTAATGAGAATTATGATGACCCAACTGTCTGCAATTTGCAGGATTGGAAGGAGAAACCCCATAATTGAGGAGACCAATAGAGGCTTCTGTTGCAAAAGGAAGCGAGGTGGATTGTAGTATCCCAGTACCGGAGTGTGTCCTGTCAGGTAAACATTGCTTCAGGTGCCTGTGCTAGGCCCTGCTGCTCAGGTGATGCTTTAATATTTTTTATGGTCTTTGTCTGTTAATTTATATTGTTTTGCACTGTATCTTTAACAAATGTACAGGATATCTGTAAGGAGATATGATGCAGAGTACCCATTTGACCCATATATAGTGTAGGCGGGGATCTATTCAGTTTTAGTTTCAGTCAGTGCTCACTCTAAGTGAGTGTGTGTGCAGAGTTCAGTCTGAGCTGCAGTGTGGAGAAGAAAATGCAGGAGTGGGAGGTGATTCAAGGAAAGCGTAAAGCAAATCTTCAAGCGACCACACCATACTGCAAGTGTTCCCCACCAAGGAGGAGTCGTAAACTCCTAATTGTGAGCATAATACCCGGTGGACCAACGAGCCACACAGTGATATTTCATACCCTGTCAGTGTAGCATTAATTGGACACTATCAGAACCCTAGTATGCGTGGGAGGCCTCAGAATTAAGTCTAAAGTCCCAAGTAAAATACTACAAGTCACAACAAGTCTACAGGTTACCCTGCATCTCCTCTACTCTAATCTGCACTGTGAGGATTGTAACATCTACTCCTGCCTCAGTAAAGACAGTTATCCGTAACCTGGCATCTGTGTTTTTATTATCCCGCGCCTTATCCAGGAGAAGCTGTCCTATCCTCGAATCATGTAGGTTAACGGTGCCCTGGCGTCAAGAAATTATACACCACAGACAGAAACACTAGTGCGCCATCACAGGATCTTAACCCCTTAAGGACCCAGGGCGTACCTGTACACCTGTGGGAATTTCGGTCCCTGCCGCACACCGGGCGGGGACCGGACGGGGGTGACTGCTGATATCTATCAGCAGGCACCCCGCGCAAATGCCCAGGGGGGTCATCAGACCCCCCCCCCATGTCGGCGATCACCGCAAATCGCAAGTGAATTCACACTTGCGATTTGCGGCTCTTCCGGGTCATACGGGTCTATGGTGACCCGGTGACCCGGAATATAACGGGGATCGCGGTTGTCCAAGACACCCACGATCCCCCTGAATTGATAGGAGTGAGGTGGCAGAGGTGCCACCCCTTCTATCCCTGCTATTGGTGGTCTAGACGCGACCACCAATAGCAGTTCGGGGGCAGGGGGGCTTTACTTTCGGTTTCTACGTTCTGCCCACCCACATATGCGGGGCAGAACGGGGAACCGACAGAGGACCGGTGCCGACGTCCACTTACCCCGCGGGCGAGGCTGCGAGCGACCATCGGTGGAGGAGATCGGAGTCCGGCGATGTTGTGCGGCTGGTTCCCTAGATCCGATGGAAACAGGTAAGTTGCCTAGCAACATCTGGAGGGTACAGTTTGAGACCACTATACAGTGGTCTCTAAACTGTAACCCTCCAGATGTTGCAAAACTACAACTCTCAGCATGCCCAGACAGCTGTTTGGGCATGCAGGGATTTGTAGTTTTGCAACAGCTGGAGGGCCCCAGTTTGGAGATCACTGGCAGTGGTCTCTAACTGTGGCCTTCCAGATGTTGCAAAACTGCAACTCCTAGCATGCCCAAACAGCAGTTTGCTGTCTGGGCATGCTGGGATTTGAAGTTTTGCAACAGCTGGAGGTCCACAGTTTTGAGATCTCTAAATTGTAGCCCTACAGATGTTGCAAAACTGCAAATCCCAGCATGCCCTAACAGCAAACAGCTGTCTTGGCATGCTGGGAGTTGTAGTCGTGTTCCTCCAGCTGTTGCATAACTACATCTCCCAGCATGCCCTTCGGCAATCAGTACATGCTGGGAGTTGTAGTTTTGCAGCAACTGGAGGCACACTGGTTGGAAAACATTCAGTTAGGTTCTGTTACCTAACTCAGTATTTACCAACCAGTGTGCCTCCAGTTGTTGCAAAACTACTTTGAGGGGTGCCATTTTTATAATGGGGTCATTTGTGGGGTATTTCTAATATAAAGGCCCTTCAAATCCACTTCAAACCTGAACTGGTCCATGAAAAAATCTGATTTTGAAAATTTGGTGAAAAATTGGAAAATTGATGCTGAACTTTGAAGCCCTCTGATGTCGTCCAAAAGTAAAAACATGTCAACTTTATGATGCAAACATAAAGTAAACATAATTTATTTAGAATGTCTATTTCCCTTACAAACAGAGAGCTTCAAAGTTAGAAAATTTTACCAATAACATAAAGTAGAATATGTCACAAAAAAACTATCTTGGAATCAGAATGATAGGTAAAAGCATCCCAGAGTTTTTAATGCTTAAACTGAAAGTGGTCAGATGTGCAAATAACGCTCTGGTCCTACAGTGAAAATTGGCCTGGTCCTTAAGGGGTTAAGAATGGATGCTCTGAGCCCATTGGGCCCAATAATGATAAAAATGACATGAGTGTATTTTTGTAACTCTCTAAATTTTATTGTTGTTATTTTTCATATTTTGTGTATAAATAGTATAGTGTATTTCGGTAGGGAACCTTTTACAAGTATTAGTAAGGCCTGTCATACTGTGTTGTAGAAATTGTCATGTTGAGGACTGTTCTATTGTAAAGTTTTCCTAAATCCCCACTCCAGGATACAGTACCAGTCACCAGGTCCGGTTTAGTTGCAGACTTTCAAATTTATTGCTTCAGAGCATACACAAATGCGACATTTCGGCTAGTAAGCCTTTCTCAAGCAGAATACAAACATCAATGTAACACTCTTATATAAGTGACAAAGGGGGAAAGGGGAGGAGGGGGGTGTTTGAGGCGAAAAAGGGGGAGGGGGAAAGGAAAAAAAACGAGGGGAGAAAAAAAATATAAAATAATCAAAAAAGGAGAAAAGGACAAAATAATGGAGGCACACCAAGAATAAAGTTACATATACGGTTTGAGGCTAAAATCCATATTTAATCCATGTGGATGCAAGGTATTCAATTTATGTAATGTTAACTCACAGCACAACAAGTGCAGCTGTCCTGTTGTGAATGCATAGACATGACTGCCAGATAGTGATGATCATATGGCAGCAGGTCCATGCAATACATTTCACCAGGGTCTGGAACGGAGTCTGTACAGGAGAGGTAGATGAAGAATATACATATAGTTTAATTAGAGGGGGGGGGGGGGGGAACCGAGGGGAGAAAAAAACGATAAAATAACACCAAGAATAAAGTTACATGTACGTTAGATATTGTTCAGTTCCTCGAAAAAGCTATTTGATTGTGCCTCAGTCCCTGTCCAGATCATAAAAGTGTCATCGATATATTGGAGCCATGTCTGCACGTGTCTGAACAGGGGCGAGGGGTATATGTGTGATGTTTCTACGTCCGTCATATAGATGTTTGCATACAATCGAACCCATGGCCGTTCCCCTGTTCTGGACATAGAGATCATCCCCAAACAGAAAATAATTCTGTCTGAGGATGATCCCCAGTAAGTCCAGAACAAGGGAAGGGGCACCGTCCGTCACTCCTGTGTCTCTAAGGCATTTTGCAACTGCCCTAATACCCCGATCGTGATTGATCGAGTTATATAAATTGACAATGTCAAAGGAAACCAATATGGTGTTGGAGGAACAATCCAAAGGCATAATTTTATTCAAAAAATCTGTTGTGTCTTGAACATAGCAAACTCTGTAGATTCTTATGAATTTTCAGCAGTGTATAAAACACAGGTGTATGTGGATGATCTTTAATTAAGAATCGGTGTAAATCCTCATCTATTATGCCATTCTCCCTGGCTTGGGACAGAATATTCCCAATCATCTCTTGGATCTTACCCAGGAGATCTGTGCTTATTTTAGTTTTTTGTGTCTACAGTATTATCCTCTCATTGTCTATTAATCTCCACAAGATATTGGGGGGTGTCCATCACCATGATGGCACCCCCCTTTTCTGCGGGCTTAACAGTAATTTAATTGTTTTTCTCCAAACCTTTTATGGCTGTAATCTCTGCCCTTGACACATTATGCCATCTTTCCTCATTTTTAGGTGACAATTTCAATTTCTCAATTTGTGCAGAGATGGTCTGTATATAGGCCTCAATCCCACTATGATCCCTTGGGGGTTGGAAATTGCTTTTATTTAAAAAAAAACCTTCCTCTTTCAATGTGAGGTCTGTTTGTTAATATCACATTAACATTTTGATATTCTTGTGCAGTGAGGAGGGATTTAAGTTGTTCCTCCAATTCAAGGCACTTAGTTTGGGTTTTTTAAACATCCATCTGTAGGAATTCCATATTTAATAACAGGATATCATAGGCGTATTTATTGGAAATTTGAATAAACTTCTGATGAAATTGGTAATTGTTGGGGAACAGGTTAGGGCTCATATGGGAACGCATTCCCCGTGGTATTCTTTGTGAAGCTCCAGTGTGATGAGTCGTCTGGATTCCACGTCCCACCTTCTATTAAGCAAGTCGATCGATGGGAAACATAGGAATGTGGCCTCTCTCTGTACTGCATTCAGATTTCTTGTGACATCCTGTTCGGAATATGTAAAGGTGCTCATGATGCCCGCCTGGTGGTATAGACATATTGTAAAAGACACTCTCTGGAAAATCCAATCCGTGCACGTTCCCGGAAAACATACAGTCTAATGTAGAAGAAACAGCACAGGACAATCATGAGGTGCACATTATCCACCCGCTTGCCAAACACCGGGTTCAATCCAAAATCCCCATTCCTGTATACAGTGCCAGTCACCATATCCGGTTTAGTTGCAGACTTTAAAATGTATTGCATCAGGGCATACACAAATGCGACGTTTAGGCTAGTAAGCCTTTCTCAAGCATAATACAAACATCAATGTAACACTCTTATATCAGTGACAAATACACGTGATTTAGGGTTACACAGTAGTCATGTGAAAAAAAAAATAACTGTAAAACATCATAAAATATGCGATAAATACAGTGCAGATGATATGGAACATATGGAGTATCACAATAGGGGGACTACACAATACTCTTTTTTTTTTTTTTACTTTCAGATGTCTTGTAACTCACGGGGGATCTAGTTGGTACGGTCGATCCACACTCCATCCTCTGTTTGTTACCAATGAGACTACGGCTGCGCGAAGATCACTCACGTGATCGCAACCAGCCGGAGGTTCTGTCCCCTCACCGTATCACAATACTCACTTGCGCTAACTTGCGCTAACTAAAAAAAGGTAATTTTCTGTTCCTGGGGTGCAGCCACTGCAACAGTATAATTAAAGGCAATTAATTTTTTCATCCTCAAACGGGCCAGAAGTTTACTATTAGGGAAAGGTATACCTGTAGGTCGTCATTTGTTATTTATTTGTTGCAATGCCCTTGTGGGTTATACTATGCAGGGGAGGGGAAACTACGCGTGAATGTCGAATCCGCTTAAATGGTCACAAATCATCTATTAGGATGTGGAAGGTGGATCTTCCAATTCCGAGACACAATAGAGTTGGGCCATAATATTAGCCAACTACGGTTTTGAGTGATTGATCACTCCACTGAGGTGTGGAGGCGATAGGGAAAAAGTCCTGAAACAAAAATAGTTTAAAATGGATACATGAATTGAATACCTTGCATCCACATGGATTGAATATTGATTTTAGCCTCAAACCGTATAAGTAACTTTATTCTTGGTGTGCCTCCATTATTTTGTCCTTTTCTCCTTTTTTGGTTATTTTATCGTTTTTTTCTCCCCTTGGTTTTTTTCCTCCCCTCAGAGGTTGCTGCTGACTCAGCATTCAGGGTTTCTACAATAAGCTAATATGCATTGCCAAGATGACGTAGTAATGCTACTTCAGTAAGGTGTATTTTGGGCGCTCAGGAATAGCGTAATGTATGTGAACCACGAGGAAGCGTGTATAGTGCAAAACAATTTTTGTTTGCTTCCGTATGTACTACTGTTTGCTACAGAATAAACTCATGACAGTGGTGAGTGCCGCCTCTTTATTTCCTATTACTGTTAAGATTAGATGATTGTTGGACATATGGGCAGAGCACAACACATATAGCCCAGCAGTGCCAGTTTTTATTGTACTTTTATCAGTCTCTTAAACCTACTCCTATGCTGTCTCCTAAATGGCCTAGGAGCTGTATGCAAGCAATGATTAGCTAACCTGCGGTCATGTGATTTTGCTCTTAGTTGCAACGTATGCTACCTTGATTTCATTTCATTGTTCCTACTTCCCATCCTATGTATACTTGACGCCAAAACACCATGTGTTCCTTATCCCTTCTCTATAATATTGGTGTTGCCAGGCTCACACAAGCTGAGCTTGTCAAAGTTCTAATTTTCGGCGAGCTGCTGTTTCCTTTCGGCGCGAGACTGGGTTGCTCATCTCTTCTAATGATCCAACCTCTGTGCCTGTAACATCATTATGATGTACTCTTACAGTATTATCTATTACAAGCTCCAACTAATGACCTAACATTACATGATGTGCGGTAAAGTTGTTAAAGTGTTATTGTACTTAAAAGTAAATATAATACTGTACAGACTGTCTACATGTAAATTTTTCACAGTTTTCATTTTATGGAGGCAAATAAAATTTGTCTGGGTAAATAGTGTATGAAAAGTTCTTGTATCAAGCTCTACAACAGATTATATGTCATCATGTGATCTAACAGAATGATATTTATTTCTCTTCACTTCCTATGTGTGGGTGTCCTCCTACATTTATAAAAAATACGTATACTGATTTCTTGGCTTCCTGTGAAAATTTGTATAGTGTATGTGCCTAAGGTAGGGAAATTAGATAGTGAGCTCCTCTGTAAACAAGGACTGGTGTGAGTCATAATTATACATGGCTGCAGAATATGTTGGTGCTATATAAAAATGTAAAAAAAAAAACGTAAAACATTATTGAGACTAACTATATGATATTAATTGTTTTATATAAAGTATTTTCAGAAAGGACACTGTTTCATAACAAGAATAGCATAGATATTCTTACAGATAAATGTGTTATGTTATTCCATTTATTTTCTTTATTGGTACACACCATTTGCTATATATTATTAGTGATGTAAGACTGAAGTGCATGGCTACTGCCCAAATACTGAAATCAGCAAGCAGGCCTGGTGTAGACAGCACCATGGAGATGCTTGTGTATGCTAATGTGTAGGAGGATTCTTTATTCAATATCAGCAGATGAGCAGGAAAAAATATGTCTGGACAGTTATCAAAATGATAATGAAGCCCTGTTATTATTTTCCACAAATTAGTAAATACTGGCATTTCTGTTTCAATGCACTTGTTCTTTACTCATTCCGTTATATATTTGTTTACATTATATATGTAGTGATTTACAATGTAACAGGATGTTGAGGGTGCAATGAAATGTCATTGACCAGAATCTATCTTAACTTACTTCTAGAATTGGGGCATAATTTGCAAAAATAAATTTTGTTTACAACTTGATGGTATGAAAATTGGAACCCAAGAATGTATCTACACAGATAGTAATTGCTAGTAAAATATATAGTTCTTAGAGATGAGCGAATATTTGAAAAATTAGATTAGGACGATTTGCTGAATTTTCCCCCCAAAATTAGTTTCGGTCCGAATTTACTTGCGGCGAATTGCTATTAAAAACTGCAATTTCTGGGCTAACCCCTTAAGGACCGGGGGCTTTTCCGTTTTTGCATTTTCGTTTTTTGCTCCTTGCCTTTAAAAAATCATAACTCTTTCAATTTTGCACCTAAAAATCCATATGATTGCTTATTTTTTGCGCCACCAATTCTACTTTGTAATGACGTAAGTCATTTTGCCCAAAAATCTACAGTGAAACGGAAAAAAAATCATTGTGCGACAAAATTGAAAAAAAAAATGCAGTTTTGTAACTTTTGGGGGCTTCAGTTTCTAGGTAGTACATTTTTTGGTAAAAATGACACCTTATCTTTATTCTGTAGGTCCATACGATTAAAATGATATCCTAGTTATATAGGTTTGATTTTGTCGTACTTCTGGAAAAAATCATAAGGAAAATAATCATGCTGGAAAATTAATACATTTAAAATTGTCATCTTCTGACCCCTATAACTTTTTTATTTTTCCGTGCATGGGGCGGTATGAGGGCTCATTTTTTGCGCCGTGATCTGAAGTTTTTAACGGTACAATTTTTGCATTGATAGGACTTATTGATCGCTTTTTATTCATTTTTAAATGAAATAAAAAGTGACCAAAAATGCACTATTTTGGACTTTGGAATTTTTTTGCGCGTACGGCATTGACCCAGCGGTTTAATTAACAATATATTTTTATAATTCGGACATTTCCGCACGCGGTGATACAATATATGTTTATTTTTATTTACACTGTGTTTTTTTATGGGAAAAGGGGGGTGATTCAAACTTTTAACAGGGGAGGGGTTAAATGATCTTTATTCACTTTTTTTTCACTTTTTTTTTGCAGTGTTATAGCTCCCATAGGGACCTATAACACTGCACACACTGATCTTTATCATTGATCACTGGTTTCTCATAGGAAACCAGTGATCGATGATTCTGCCGCTTGATTGCTCATGCCTGGATCTCAGGCACTGAGCAATCATTCGGCGATTGGACAGCGAGGAGGCAGGTAGGGGCCCTCCCGCTGTCCTGTAAGCTGTTCGGGATGCCGCGATTTTGCCGCGGCTATCCCGAACAGCCCACTGAGTTAACCGGCAGCTTTTACTTTCACTTTTAGCCGCACGGCTCAGCTCTGAGCACGCGGCTAAAGGGTTAATAGCGATCGGCGCTGCGCACTATTAGCGGCGGGTCCCGGCTTCACCCGGCCAGGCCCACCGTGATATGATGCGGGGTTACCGTGTAACCCCGCGTTATATCACGGGAGCAGGACCAAGGACGTATCTGTACGTCCTTGGTCCTTAAGGGGTTAATAGGGGTGTAGAACACTCTGCCTTGCCGTAACACGCATAGGGAGTGTGCTGTGTTAGTGAAATAGTACTGTTATTTAGTATGACATGCAGATTAGAGGCATCGCTATAAGAATCACTGCCGCAGAGCATCTGGATGTGGCAGCAGGGAGACATATGATGTCAACATTGAAGAGATTAAAGAGATTTTTTTTATGTAATTTTTATTTAATTTTAATTGAATTTATTTTAATTTTTTGAGTGCCCATTCTGGTGAGCATCGAGCTGGCAGTCCACCGCAAGGCGAGCTACCACCTGTTCCAGCCTCTCAGCGCCACCCCCCCCCCCCTACTGTCTTACTCTGTGTGGAACTGAAAATTAGACTGGCTCGATTTGATTCGCTCATCTCTATTGAGGAGCCATTGGAGGGCAAGTCTGGTGCCAGCAGCCTTGGTAATTCCAGCTCCAATAGTGTAAAATTTGCAGCAGTGTATAAGTTGCTGCAGTGCAAAAGCTCGTATTTGTCTTAAATCAAGGTGGCAGTCCGCCGCAAGGCCAGCTACTGCCTGTCCCAGCCCCTGCCTCTCAGCGCACCCCCATGCTCATTAATGAAGAAAGTCCACTTCAAAAGGGAGGGACTGCAGCCCCAGTAACTTGGACAGGAGCACATTCAGTTGCTTCTGTGCCATTGGATAAGTGGACGCATAAAGCTAAAAGTGGCTGCAGTGAAAAAGCTCATACTTGTATCTTAAAATCGAGCTGGCCGCCCTTCACCAGTTGAGCTACCACCTGTTTGATTGGATTCTTGTGGTGATTCCACAGGTAATATATGATGTCGGCGACCATAGGGCCTCAATCTTGAAAAGATTACATCAATTTTTTTTAATTAAAATTTAAGATTTTAAATAGATTAACAAGTTTAAAGGGGTACTCCACCCCTAGACATCTTATCCCCTATCCAAAGGATAGGGAATAAGATGTCAATTAGCCGCGGTCCCGCTGCTGGGGAGCCCCGGGATCCCCGCTGTGGCACCCCACTATCATTACAGCACAGAGCGCGTTCGCTCTGTGCGTAATGACGGGCGATACAGGGGACGGAGCAGCTTGACGTCATGGCTCTGCCCCTAGTGACATCACGGCCCGTCCCCTTAATGCAAGTCTATGGGAGGGGGCGTGACGACCACCACGCCCCCTCCCATAGACTTGTATTGAAAGGGGCGGGCCGTGATGTCACGAGGGGCGGAGCCGTGACGTAACAATGCTCCGGCCCCTGTATTGCCCGTCATTACGTGCAGAGCGAACTTGCTGTGTGCTGTAATGATAACGCGGTGCCGCAGCGAGGGTTCCCGGGGTTCCCCAGCAGCGGGACTGCGGCGATCTGACATCTTATCCCCTATCCTTTGGATAGGGGATAAGATGTCTAGGAGCGGAGTACCCCTTTAATGTCCAGGGTGCTCAAAGTGTTTATTTTGAACTAATACTATATGATCACAAAACTAATATAACAAGGAGGTACATGATGGCAGAATGACAGAGCCTAGAGGTGGCAGCAGTCCGACGAGACCATAGGGCCTCACAATAGAAGAAGAGTAAATACATTTTTGAAAATTTAAATTGAAGATTTTAGATAGATTAAATTTTAAATTTAAGGTGCCAACAGCATAGGGACACCATATGGTGGCACAATGACACTGCCTGAAGGTGAAAGCAGCATGAGGAGACCATATAGTGGCAGAATGACCAAGCCTGGAGGTGGCAGCAGCAAGAGGAGACCATAGGGCCTAACAATTGAAAAGATTAAAGATATATTTTCAAATTTAAATTGAAGATTTTAAATAGATTACCATGAAATTTTTTAGGTAATGTCCCAGCAGCATGAGGAGACCATAGGGCCTCACAATTGAAAAGATTAAAAATATATTTTCAAATTCAAGTTGAAGATTTTAAATAGATTACCATAACATTTTTTAGATAATGTCCCAGCAGCATGAGGAGACCACATGGCGGCACAATGACACAGCCTGGAGGTGGTACCAGCATGAGGAGACCAAAATGTGGCAGAATGATCAAGCCTGGAGGTGGCAGCAGCAAGAGGAGACCATATGGTGACCATATGGGGAATTCGGATTTGTCAAATTCGATTTGTCCATCCCTAATAGTTATTAATTTTTAGCTCCTGAAAAACTGTAATGTGAATGCTCCATCTAATAAAGAAAACAATGTTAATATAGGTACGCATGATGTATGTATACTGTCTATACCACAAATATGTGCATGCTATCTAATTCATCACAAACAATTAAAAGGAACCTGTCCCTAGCCTTAAAGGGGTACTCTGCCCCTAGACATCTTATCCCCTATCCAAAGGATAGGGGATAACATGTCTGATCGCAGGGGGCCAGCCGCTGGGGACCCCCGCAATCTCGGCTGCAGCATCCCAGACATCCGGTGCATGGAGCGGACTTCGCTCCGTGCCGGATAACTGGCGATCTGGGGGCAGAGCCTTGTGACATCACTGCAACGCCCCACTCGTAACGTCATGGCCATGCACCTTCAATGCAAGTCTTTGGGTGGGGGCGTGATGGCCATCACACCCCCTCCCATAGACTTAAATTGAGGGTGTGTGGCCATGATGTCACAAGCGGGGCATTGTCGTGATGTCACGAGCCTCCGGTGCTGCACCCGACGCTCTAAACAAACACTGGGTGCTGCGGGGAGATCGCAGGGGTCCCCAGCTGCGGGACCCCCGCAATCAGACATCTTATCCCCTATCCTTTGGATAGGAGATAAGATGTCTAGGGGCGGAGTACCCCTTCAAGGCCACTAAGCCACGAGCGTGTCCTCATGCAGCTGGTGTTTGGTGTCTTGTAGCTCTATATCATGCTCAGAGCTGCAGACATGGGCAGATAGCAAATGTAGAGAGAAAAGTTTTCAAATTATATTTTCTTTCCAAGCCCAAGTGTCATAGAGATGGTCCTGCGCTGCAGCATGCACACCATCTCCCCTCCCTACAGGGCTAAGTGCTAGAAACCAAGCAAGGTAATATAAATAGTATACTTCTCCCTGCTTACTTCTCCCTTATTCTCAGTGTTGAGCGGCATAGGCCATGTTCGAATTTGCGATATTTGGCGAATATATGGACGAATATTCGTCATATACTCGCTAAATTCGCATATTCGTAATATTCGCGTTTTATTTTTACATATGCGGAAATTTGCATATGTGAAAATTCACATATGAGAAAATTAGCAAATGCGAAAATTAGCATATGCGAAAATTCGCATATACGAAAATACAAACATGCGAAAATTCGCACGCCAGTCTCACACAGTAGTATTAGAGCCTTCTTTACACCACACAAGCTGGAAGCAGAGAGGGATGATCACTGTGATGTGTACTGTGAAAAAAAAATGAATATTTGTAATTGCGAATATATAGTGCTATATTCGCGAATATTCTCGAATAAAATTTGCATTGCAAATATTCGCGAGCAACACTACTTATTTAACAAGTTTATATTGTCCCTTAATACGAATATGTACAACCTGGATTTTACGCCGCACATCAGTACAGTATCAGTAGAATTCTTAGATTTAATTACCTCTACGCCACGGAAGAAAGTTAGGACATTAGATAGGAGTGAATTTTTAATGAGATTTTCAATATACCAAAAACAAACATGGAAATTGAAATCAAAAGATATTCGCCTTTATTGCACCAAGACAGAAAATTTGAGAAATGTTATCAGAGAAACTTCCAACTGTCTATACAAAGGCGCCAAATTTGAGTATAAAAGTTGCTCAGACAATCTGAAACCAACTAAAAACCAAATTAACAAAACAATAGTGGACCTTAAAGGTAATTTTTTAGATGCAGACAGTGTCCAAACTGCAGAATCACAAAATGTCCCACTACTAATAATTTGAATGGAATAGGGTTCTTAACATGCACCACAAACAATATATAGATAGAACATCACATTCATTAAAGGAGAACTCCAGATTATAAAAATTGTCCCCCATACTGCCGGCAGTAAAAAATAAAGATGTACATACCTTCCTCCGCTCCCCCGGGGCCTCCGGTAACCGGCTCCAGTCTCCGCCGTGATCCTCTTCCTGATTGCCGGTGGTCAGCGAGTCATATTGCGCTTAGCCAATCACTGGCCGCAGTGAAGTCCCGACTCGGCCGACGATAGGCTGAGCGGCAGTGTGAGAACGCTTCAGGACACAAAATTCTTCACTACACCGGCACCTGCTGCCGGGGCCGAAAACCTCACACTGCCGCTCAGCCTATCGCCGGCCGTGCCGGGACTTCACTGTGGCCGGTGATTGTCTGAGAGCAGTATGACTCGCCGACCGCCAGCAACCAGGAAGAGGATCGTGGCGGAGACCGGAGCCGGTTACCGGAGGTCCCAGGGGAGCAGAGGAAGGTATGTCAATCTTTATTTTTTTACTGCCAGCAGTATGGGGGACAATTTTTATATTCTGGAGTTCTCCTTTAAGAACATTAAGTCCCCTACCTGAAAGGCCTCACAATTTGCACTTGGTTGCCAAGCTGCTTAGTCAGTCCACCGATTATCTACCGTCTTATCTATCAAAATCTGCTCAGCAGCAATTCTAGGACATAAGAGTGAGGCCATTTACAGCTACTTCATTAATTTCTCCAATGACTGTGTTAATATTTTTTTGTCTGTATTCCTCCTTCCCCAATTTTTGTTTGTCTCCATTCTTCACTATTTTGTTTCTGTATTTTTAGCCTATGTAATATATTTTCACAATACACAACTTAAAGTTACACACAATTAGATATATATAGCTATATCGAATATAATATTGTTCGAAGTTTGAAAGTGAAGATATTACATATATACATCCTATATCTTTATCATTAAAATCCAGAATTTCTTTTCTACATGCAGGATGAATTTATTTATGATCTTTCTAGCAAGATACATTTATTAGAATGTGTTTATAGGCCATCCGTTTGTTTGTTGGTTTGTTTGTATGTTTATTTATTTATTTATTCATTTTATTACCATTTATAGCTATATGTTATACTTATATTTTTATTATAACCATAACAAAAATAGTTTAGTGTTCTGAAATGATTTTCTCACTCTTTTCGGTTGTATTTTTCTGCATGCAACACCATAGTTACATTTATGTAGTACAATTGGGATGTTTCTTTCACTAATCCATCTCACGCTTTACTACTGACTTAAAAATAGAGACATTAAGGAGAACAAGGAATCCATTTATATAGATCCTGGTTCCCTACACAGACCATTATACTTTTGCCTTCACTAAGGAAGGAGCCTCTGCAGGCTTTGAAACACATCTAAATAAGCAAATAGTATATGAGGACACCATCTTTTTGTATCAAGTGTTGAACCACACAACATTGCTGCATCAGTTTTCACAAAAAATGTATGTTTGACGTACACAACTGCCATAAAGATGTTACCAAGTTACATCCAATTGACCTAATCCAAATTGCTCTAATAAACCATTCATCTTATCGTCACCTGAAGACAGCCGTAATCCTCCTTCGCATCTTGCCTGGCTAACATCAAGATCCCCTCAGTCAGATATGTTCACCCAGATGGGTGAAAGATGTGATGTACCAGACCAGCTAAGTCACACTCACTAGTTATCATGCCCAGCATTGGTAAATGTTTAGTGCAGCTAGAAAGAACATCTTCAACTCTTTAATGCTGTGGACCGCTTTTGAAGTTTACTATATTTTAAGGAACTTTCATACATTTGGTTTGTGTACCAAAGACTGCAAATGTGTTTTGTTTTCGTTTTGTGCTCTCACGGTTTTTGACCCAGCTATTCCTTTGACCATTCCTTTGTCTGCTGCATTCTATGATCATCTGCCAGTTTCACTGTAACAACAAAACATGTCCAGAGAGTCTGTGTGGGTTGTTTGCACAATAGTATATTGTCTGGATTGTAATCTGTGACAATAAAAGCTGTAAACTGCATCCAAGTGCTAGATCAAGCTACTTTTCTTTCCAAAAAGATTCTGTCTGTCCTGACTTTGGTGGTACAAATTTGTGTACTGTCTACACCTTCTGTCCTACATCTGAAAAACATCAGTTGTTGTTATTGGACAGTACTCCGAGGGTAGCAATCTGGAATTACCCTGTGGGGAAGTCCACATCTCTATCGATGTTAAATGGAGATGACCTGGGGGCTTCTTACACTCCATTCCCCATATTAGCCTACACCAGTCTATAGGATTCACTTCTACACCAACCAGGTAGACCTCATCCCATGCTATTTCATGGCAATGAGAACCAACACCAAAATCAGAAGTTGTGCTTGACTGATTGCCATGACAGACTATGCGTAGATCCATAGATGCCTTTTCACCAGTCCTGACAAAAGGCAGGCAAGACAAAACCTCTGTGATACCATTTTAGCTAAAAATAAAATAGCTTGCCCTGGATGAGTAATGGAACCTACTAGAGGCTTCTACAAAAGTACTCCACATGGTGTAGAATGTACTTACATTGACCCCCTGGTTTGTTTCTGGTACCATTTACTGCTCCCTGATGCAAAAACCAAAAGAACAAAGCGGAGCCACTTTTAACCTGTTCAAGATGTCGGGCGTATGCATACGCCCTGCATCCCGAGTCCTTAAGGACTGAGGGCGTATGGATACGCCCGTGGGAATTCCGGTCCCCGCCGCTAGCCGGTTGGGGACCGGGTGGGGATGCCTGCTGAAATTATTCAGCAGGCACCCCGGCACATCGCCCAGGGGGGTCCTGAGACCCCCCCATGTTGGCGATCGCAGAAAATCGCAGGTCCATTCAGACATGCGATTTTCTGATATTCCAGGCTGATCGGGTCTCTGGTGACCCGATCACCTGGATAATAGTGATGATCAGAGCTGTCAGGGACAGCCCCGATCATCTTGAGGGCTAGGAGTGAGGTCGCAGAGCTGCGATCTCCTCCTATCCCCTGCCATTGGTCAGAACTGATTCTGACCGATGGCAGAGCAGGACAGTGGGTTGCCATGGCAACCCCCTTTCTGCCCACCCCTGGAATTCAAGGGGGTCGTGGGAAGAAGATGGAGGCCGGTACCTGCAGGAGAAGATGCCTGGGGACCCCAGATCTTCGCTGGAGACTGCTGGATACTGGATCAGGTAGGGAAGTGACGGTGTGGGGGGGGGGGGGGGGGAATTGAAAGTGAAAGTAAAACGATCTTTACTGTGGCAACCACTAGGAAGGCCAAACTGCAACTCCCAGCATGCCCATACAGCCAAAGGCTGTCTGGGCATGCTGGGAGTTGTAGTTTTGCAACATCTGGAGTGTCACAGTTTGGAGACCACTGTTACAGTGGTGCCCAAACGGTAGCCCTCCAGATGTTGCCAAACTACAACTCTCAGCATGCCTGGACTGCCCAGGCATGCTGGGAGTTGTAGTTCTGTAAAATCTGCCCCTTCAAATTTTGCAATTTTCATGAATTTTTCGAAAATTGCTGCTCTACTTTGAAGCCCTCTAATTTTTTCAAAAAGCAAAAATATGTCCATTTTATGATGCCAACATAAAGTGGACATATTGTACTTGTGAATAAAACTAAAATTTATTGTGAATATCCATTTCCCTTACAAGTAGAGAGCTTCAAAGTAAAAAAAAAATGCTACATTTTCCAAATTTTCATGAAATTTGGGGATTTTTCACCAAAAAAGGAGGCAAGTAACGCCGAAAATTTACCACCAAAATAAAGTAGAATATGTCACGAAAAAACAATCTCAGAATCAGAATATTCAGTAAAAGTGTTTTCGCGTTATTAATTCGTAAAGCGACAGTGGTCAGAATTGCGAAAAAGGGCTCAGTCCTTAAAGGAGTAGTCCAGTGGTGGACCCAGTGGTGAACGACTTATCCCCTATAATAAGGATAGGGGATAAGTTTGAGATCGCGGGGGGTCCGACCTCTGGGGCCCCCTGCGATCTCCTGTACGCAGCCCCGACAGCCAGCGGGAAGTGGGCGTGTTGACCTCCGCACGAATCGGCGGCCGACACGCCCCCTCAATACAAATCTATGGCAGAGCCGAAGCGCTGCCTTGGCCAATCTCCGGCTCTGCCATAGAGATGTATTGAGGGGACGTGTCGGCCGCCACTTCGTGCGGTGGTCGACACCCGCTATCTGGCCGGAGAGCCTGGCCCCCGTACAGAGAGATCGCATGGGGCCCCAGCAGTCGGACCCCCCGCGATCTCAAACTTATCCCCTATCCTTAGGAAAGGGGATAAGTTTTTCACCACTGGACTACCCCTTTAAGGTGAAAAAGGGCTGCATCCTTAAGGGGTTAAAACAGGTAATGTGTCAAAAGAACACAAAGTTTATTATTTCCGTAAAAAAAGACTATGATAAAACCTATATAGTAAGAAGAGGAATACAACAACAAAATGGTGATATCACTGGCTCTGACACATTACCTGTTTTAAAAGTGACTCCGCCTTGTTCTTTTGGTTTTTGTATCATAAATAGGAGTTCACATATGTATGGCCCATACCTACCACTGGGGTATCACTAGAAATTTGACATACTTCATGTAACACTATTGGTGTTAGTGTAAACCTCTTTCCCCAGAACTTTGTGTTCTATATGCTCCCTGATGCACCAGCTACAATTCCCAGCGGTCCTCACCGATATGATCGATAGAAAGGGAGTGTGGCTTGCTGGTATGATGTCAGAAGTGGCATGCTTTGCCGGTCTATGATAGAGAGGGGTGGCTTGACTGTACGATGTTAGGAAGGGGTGTGGCTTGTCAGTAGGCTACCAGAGAGAGGTGTGGCTTACAAAGCAAGAATGCTGAAAGGCAGGACAAAGTGTCACATGATTTCTGTCTCTGTTGGGGGAGGGAGAGAGGAGACAAAGTGGACAGCATAGCAGGTTTTTCTTCACTTCCTGCATGTCACAGCATATTCCAACAGGGAAAACGGCTAAGTAAAGGTAATGAGTGTATATTACAATACAATCAGTGGGCCATGAATATTAAAGTGTTCATGGCATGGGAGTCAATAGCACCCATCGAGGACAATGGGCTCTTCAGATGCAATAGCACTTCCTTGTTAACTGCCCATTAAGCAGTATATGAGTTTATAACTATATAAAATTTCTACCTAAAGTAGGTGGTGTGACCAGAGATTGCAAATGGCAGAGGAACATTCTTCTGAAATATCCTCCGATAGGTTAAGTGTTAAATAGCAGGTGATCTGACAGATGGGGTCCCCACAATTTCAATAATGCATGAGACTGCTTTATTTGTTGTCTATGCCATTCATTGTCTCTTAAAGGGTTATCCTAAAATCATAACTTATCACTAGGGATGAGCGAATCGAATCTGGCGAATCCGAACACATTACGAATTTCAGGAAAAATTTGATTCGTAACGAATGCAAATATCACCGCAATTCGATCGTGCAAATCGCTTCATTAAACCCCATTCATTTAGTGTGGTCCAGGCTCCAGCGGCCGGGCTTCTAAAATGGCGGATCCACATGTGAGGACATGGGGCAAGGAATACTGGGAAGGCGGGTAGGTGAGATGACTCTGAATCAGATACAGCATGCAGCCTATCAGCAGCCAGTCACCCCTGTCACATCAGCATTCTATTAGAGAGAGAGGGACAGACAGCAGTGTGTGTTGCACAGAAATGCATTTTAACAGCAGCGATTCCCTCCCAGTCACATAAGCTTTCTATTGCAGAGAGGGACAGAGAGCAGTGTGTTGCACAGAAAAGCTTTTTTACAGCAACGATTCACCTCAAGCCCAAATCCAGCTTAGAAGCACTGATAGGGAAGGGAGTGAGATTGAGAGAGAAAGTGCAATTTTGGGTACAGTACACAGCGACTGTGTGCTGCAGCACTGGTGTGTACAACAACTGAAAAGTTAATTGTAGCCAGCCAGTTCTGGTCAGCAGAGCACTAAGGGGGAGATTTATCAAACCTGTGTAAAGAAAAAGTTGCTCAGTTGCCCATAGCAACCAATCAGATAGCTTCTTTCATTTTCCGGAAGCCATGTTAAAAATGAGAGAAGCGAGCTGATTGGTTGCTATGGGCAACTTTTCCTTTGCACAGGTTTTGATAAATCTCCCCCTAAAAGAGTATTGTCCTCTATTAAGTGTAACCTGTTAGTACACCTCAGTGGTGTACCATTTTGTTCCTGTTGAAGTCTTAAGGGCCTAGATTCTGTGAAAGGCCAGCCAAAAATACACACCTGCTGGTGTTGTAGACAAATATAGTTTTAAGCGTAGTGGAGCATATTGTACTCCCCTCATAAGTGCATACCACATAGGTACTTCTAAGTGGTGTACCATGTTATTCCTGTTAAAGTCTCAAGGGCCTAGATACTATGAAAGTTCCTGATACTATGTTCCTGGACCGGAGCGCTCGCAGCGTCTGTCCCAGCGGGGTGCCCCGGTCGGACTCTCTGACCGGGGACACTCCGTCTCTGCTCCCGTCGGGGACGCGGTCCGCGCTACGGGACGTCCCCGCACTATAGGGCGCGCGCACCGGCAGTTTAAGATTTAAAGGGCCAGTGCACTATTGATTGGTGCCTGTCCCAATCCGTTCATTGTCACTCCTTTAAAGGTGTCCTGCCCCTTCCTGCCCTTGCCGGATCTTTGTTGCCTCTGTGCCCTAGAGAAAGTGTTTTTGTGTATATCCTTGCCTGTTGCCGATCCCGTTGCTAACGACTACCGCCTGAAAACCCATTCTGCCTGCCCTAACATTTGCTACGTCTGACTACGCCTCTGCCTGCCCCTTCTGTACTTCGCCTGTCTCAGCTGCCAGTGAGGTTGAGCCGCTATCGGAGGATACGTCCTGGTAGTTACCGCCGCAGCAAGTCCATCCTGCTTTGCGGCGGGCTCTGGTGAAAACCAGTAACTGCTTAGAACCGATCCTCCGGTACGGTCCACACCAATCCCTCTCTGGCATAGAGGATCCACCACCGGTACCGCTTCCCGCTATTAGTCCGGATCCTGATAAGCCAAAAGTACACACCTGCTGGTGTTGTAGACAAATACTGTTTTAAGCATGCTGGAGCGCATTGTCCTCCCCTCATAACTGCATATCATGTACGTACATCTAAGTGGTGTACCATTTTGTTCCTGTTAAAGTCTCCAGCCACCTCCAGGCTGTCTAATTCTTTAACTATATGGTCTCCTCATGATTCCCCCACCTCCAGGCTGTGTCATTCAGCCACTTTATGGTTGCCTCATGCTTCTGCCACCTCCAAGCTTTGTCACTGTACCGCCATGTGGTCTCCTCATGCTGCTGGCACATTAAATAAAACTTTTTAGGGTCATCTATTTGAAACCTTCAATTTAAATGTTAAAAAATATCTTTAATATTTTCAATTGTGATGTCCTACAGTCATATTACGCTGTTGTCACCTCCAGGCTGGGTCATTCAGCCACTATATGGTCTCCTCATTCTGCCGCCACCTCCACGCTGTGTCATTCTGCCAATATATGGTCTCCTCATGTTGCCGCCAACTCCAGGCTGTGTCCTTCTGCCACTATATGGTCTCCTCATGCTGCTGCCAACTACAGGCTGTGTCATTCAGCCACTATATGGTCTCCTCATGCTTCCACCACCTCCATACTGTGTCACTGTATCGTCATGTCGTCTCCTCATGCTGTTGACACATTAAATTAAACTTTTTAGGTTCATCTATTTGGAATCTTCAATTCAAATGTTAAAAAATATCTTTAATCTTTTCAATTGTGAGGCCCTATGATCTCGTCAGGCTGTTGCCACCTCCACGCTGTGCCATTCAGCCACTATATGGTCTCCTCATGCTGCCGCCACCGCTGTGCTGTGTCATTCAACCACTATATGGTCTCCTCATGCTGCCACCACCTCCACGCTGTGTCATTTAGCCACTATATGGTCTCCTCATACTAATGCTACCTCCAGGCTCTGTCATTGTGCCACTCTGTGACAGTGATAATAATAGCGACACCTCTAATCTACATGTCATACTGAATAACAGTATTATTTCACTAACCCAACACACACCCTATGCGTGTTACAGCAAGGCAAAGTGTTCTACACCCCTAT
Organism: Hyla sarda; assembly: GCF_029499605.1. Taxonomy (NCBI): domain Eukaryota; kingdom Metazoa; phylum Chordata; class Amphibia; order Anura; family Hylidae; genus Hyla; species Hyla sarda. The sequence continues at coordinate 308,397,883 of NC_079189.1, forward strand.
TGAGGCTCTCTGTCGGCCAGAAATAGCAATTTTTAATACAGATTTGAACAGAACAGAGCTACCTGTCCCTTAACCCCTTAAGGACGTCATGAGTCCGCTCCCGATCTATAACGAGGGGCCACGGCGTGGCCCCGCATCATAGCGGGTCGGGCCCGGCCTCTATCAACGGCCGGGACCCGTGGCTAATAGCGTGCGGCATTGATCGCGCTAACGTGCGCTATTAACCCTTTAGACACGGCATTCAAAGTTGAACACTGCGTGCAAAGGGAAAGTGAAAGCATGCCGGTTAGCTCAGGGAGCTGTTTGGGATAGCCACGGTGAAATTGCAGCATCCCGAACAGCTTACAGGACAGCTGGAGGGTCCCTACCTGCCTCCTCGCTGTCCGATCACCGAATGACTTGACATGAGCAGTCAGGCAGCAGAATCATCGATCGATGGTTTCCTATAAGAAACCAGTGATCAATGTTAAAGATCAGTGTGTGCAGTGTTATAGGTCCCTATGGGAGCTATAACACTGCAAAAAAAATGTGGGAAAAAAAAGTGAATAAAGATCATTTAACCTCTTCCCTATTAAAAGTTTGAATCACCCCTCTTTTCCCATAAAAAAAAAAACAGTGTAAATAAAAAATAAAAAAAAATATATATATATATATATATATATATATATATATATATGTGGTATTGCCATGTGCGAAAATGTTCGAATTATAAAAAAAATAGGCGTTAATGAAACCGCACGGTCAATGGCGTGCGTGAAAAAAAAATCCAAAGTCCAAAACAGTGCATTTTTGGTCACTTTTTATATCAAGAAAAAATGAATAAAAAGCGATCAATAAGTCCTATCAATGCAAAAATGGTACCGCCAAAAACTTCAGATCACGGCGCAGAAAAATAAAAAATTATAGGGGTCAGAAGAGGACAATTTTAAGCGTATAAATTTTCCTGCATGTAGTTATGATATTTTCCAGAAGTACGACAAAATCAAACCTATATAAGTAGGGTATCATTTTAATCGTATGGACCTACAGAATAAAGGGAAGGTGTAATTTTTACCAAAAAATGTACTGTGTAGAAACGGAAGCCCCCAAAATTTACAAAATGGCGTTTTTTATTTTCAATTTTGTCTGACAATGATTTTTTTTCCCGTTTCGCCATTGATTTTTGGGTAAAATGACTGATGTAATTACAAAGTAGAATTGGTGGCGCAAAAAATAAGTCAACATATGGATTTTTAGGTGCAAAATTGAAAGAGTTATGATTTTTTTAAGGAGGACAAAAAGAAAATGCAAAAACGGAAAAACGCTGAATCCTTAACCTCTTAAGGACGCAGGGCGTATGGATACGCCCTGCATCCCGAGTCCTTAAGGACGCAGGGCGTATCCATACGCCAGTGGGAATTCCGGTCCCCACCGCTAGCCGATTGGGGACCGGAGCCGGATGCCTGCTGAAATCGTTCAGCAGGCATCCCGGCATATCGCCCAGGGGGGTCATTATGCCCCCCCATGTCGGCGATCGCCGCAGATCGCTGGACAATTCAGTTCAGCGATCTGCGGCGATTCCGGGTCAATCGGGTCTCCAGTGACCCGGAATTACTGGCTGTTCGGGGCCGTCTCTGACTACTGGATTACCGGCCGACCAATCAGGGCGCCTGCTGCGGGTGTCACTCCCGCACCCGCTCCGCCCCTCTTCCGGAGGACGTGAGCGGGTGCTGGGGACCCCGATCCCCGGCGTCAATATTGGGATCGGGGCCCCAGGAGCGACGGCGGCGGCGAGGGACAGTCCTGTGATGAAGCAGCAGCAGGAGGTGAGTTACAGCCTCCTGCTGTTGCTTAGCAACAGCTCCCAGCATGCAAAAAGGGCATGCTGGGAGCTGTAGTTATGCAACAGCAGGAGGCAGACCACCACAACTCCCAGCATTCCCTTAGGGGCATGCTGGGACTTATGGTTTTGCAACAGCTGGAGGCACATTTTTTCTATGGAAAAGTGTACCTTCAGCTGTTGTATAACTACAACTCCCAGCTTGCACAAACAGCTAAAGTGCATGCTGGGAGTTGTAGTGGTGCATCTGCTAGTTGCATAACTACAACTCCCAGCATGCCCGTTGGCTGTCGGTGACTGCTGAGAGTTGTAGTTTTGCAACAGCTGAAGGCACACTGGTTGTGAAACTTAGAGTTTTTTTTTTACCTAACTCAGTGTTTCACGACCGGTGTGCCTCCAGCTGTTGCAAACTACAACTCCCAGCAGTCACCTTACACCATGCACCGTACATGCTGGGAGTTGTAGTTTTGCAACAGCTGGAGGCACACTGGTTTTGAAACACTGAGTAAGGTCACAAATTCCGTGATACATAACCAGTGTGCCTACAGCTGTTGCAAAACTAAAACTCTCAGCATGTACAGTCTGTCAGCGCATGCTGGGAGTTGTAGTTTTGCAACAGCTGGATGTCCCCCCCAATGTGAATGTACAGGGTACACTCACATGGGCGGAGGCTTACAGTAAGTATCGGGCTGCAAGTTTGAGCTGCAGCAAATTTTCTGCAACAGCTCAAACTGCCAGCGAGAAATTACTGTGAACCCCCGCCCGTGCGACTGTACCCTAAAAACACTACACTACACTAACACAAAAAATAAAATAAAAAGTAAAAAAACACTACATATACACATACCCCTACACAGCCCCCCTCCCCTCCCCAATAAAAATGAAAAACGTCTGGTACGCCACGGTTTCCAAAACGGAGCCTCCAGCTGTTGCAAAACAACAACTCCCAGTATTGTCGGACAGCCGTTGACTGTCCAGGCATGCTGGGAGTTTTGCAACAGCTGGAGGCACCCTGTTTGGGAATCACTGGCGTAGAATACCCCTATGTCCACCCCTATGCAATTCCTAATTTAGGCCTCAAATGCGCATGGCGCTCTCACTTTGGAGCCCTTTCGTATCTCAAGGCAACAGTTAAGGGTCACATATGGGGTATCACCGTACTCGGGAGAAATTGGGCTTCAAATTTTGGGGGGTATTTTCTGCTTTTACCCTTTTTAAAAATGTAAAGTTTTTGGGAAAAGAAGCATTTTAGGTAATTTTTTTTTATTTTTTTTACATATGCAATAGTCGTGAAACGCCTGTGGGGTATTAAGGTTCACTTAACCCCTTGTTACATTCCCCGAGGGCTCTAGTTTCCAAAATGGTATGCCATGTGGGCTTTTTTTGCGGTCCTGGCACCATAGGGGCTTCCTAAATGCGGCATGCCCCCAGAGCAAAATTTCCTTCAAAAAAGCCAAATGTGACTCCTTCTCTTCTGAGACTTGTAGTGCGCCAGCAGAGCACTTTTCACCCCCATATGGGGTGTTTTCTGAATCGGGAGAAATTGGGCTTCAAATTTTGGGGGGTATTTTCTGCTTTAACCCTTTGTATAAATGTAAATTTTTTGGGAAACCAAGCATTTTAGGTAAATGTTTTTATTTTTTTTTACATATGCAAAAGTCGTGAAACACCTGTAGCGTATTAAGGTTCATTTTACCCCTTGTTACGTTCCCTGAGGGGTCTAGTTTCCAAAATGGTATGCCATGTGGTTTTTTTTTTTGCTGTCCTGGCACCATAGGGGCTTCCTAAATGCGGCATGCCCCCAGAGCAAAATTTCCTTCAAAAAAGCCAAATGTGACATCCTTCTCTTCTGAGACCTGTAGTGCGCCAGCAGAGCATTTTTCACCCCCATATGGGGTGTTTTCTGAATCGGGAGAAATTGGGCTTCAAATTTTGGGGGGGTATTTTCTGCTATTACCCTTTTTAAAAATTTAAGGGAAACCAAGCATTTTAGGTAAAAATTTTTTTTTTTTTTTTTACATATGCAAAAGTCGTGAATCACCTGTGGGGTATTAAGGTTCACATTACCCCTTGTTACGTTCCCCGAGGGGTCTAGTTTCCAAAATGGTATGCCATGTGGGGGGTTTTGCTGTTCTGGCACCATAGGGGCTTCCTAAAGGTGACATGCCCCCCAAAAACCATTTGACGCTCCTTCCCTTCTGAGCCCTCTACTGCGCCCGCCGAACCCTTTACATAGACATATGAGGTATGTCCTTACTCGAGAGAAATTGGGTTTCAAATACAAGTAAAAATTTTCTCCTTTTTACCCCTTGCAAAAATTCAAAAATTGGGTCTACAAGAACATGCGAGTGTAAAAAATGAAGATTGTGAATTTTCTCCTTCACTTTGCTGCTATTCCTGTGAAACCCGTAAAGGGTTAAAACGCTTACTGAATGTCATTTTGAATACTTTCGGGGGTGCAGTTTTTATAATGGGGTCATTTATGGGGTATTTCTAATATGAAGACCCTTCAAATCCACTTCAAACCTGAACTGGTCCCTGAAAAAAAGAGTTTCAAAATTTTGTGAAAAATTGGAAAATTGCTGCGGAACTTTGAAGCCCTCTGGTGTCTTCCAAAAGTAAAAACTCATCAATTTTATGATGCAAATATAAAGTAGACATATTGTATATGTGAATAAAAAAAATATATTTGGAATATCCATTTTCCTTACAAGCAGAGAGCTTCAAAGTTAGAAAAATGCTAAATTTTCAAATTTTTCATCAAATTTGGGGATTTTTCACCAAGAAAGGATGCAAATTATCAAAAAATTTTACCACTACGTTAAAGTAGAATATGTCACGAAAAAACAATCTCGGAATCAGAATGATAACTAAAAGCATTCCAGAGTTATTAATGTTTAAAGTGACAGTGGTCAGATTTGCAAAAAATGGCCGAGTCCTTAAGGTGAAAAAGGGCTCAGTCCTTAAGGGGTTAAAGGATTAAAGGTCGTGCGTTGTTTGCAGACTTTGCTTTCAGCTGATCATTATAAATTTTGGATATGTTTTTGCACTTGTACCAATGAATGCAGATGTAGATGGCTCTGACGCACTAATTACTTAAGCAAATAGTACAAGGATTCTCACGGAGGGTGAACTGTGGCAAAAGAAACAATAGAACTTCACTCCAATTACTTTTATGGAAAACTGAGGAACGACAGTGTTTTTTCTATTGAGGGGTGTGAATGGCTTATACACACCACCTGACTCTGTAATCCCGCCCATCACCTAAAATTCACTCCCATTTTTAGAAATTAAGTTCATGCCCATCTGACGAATTCCCTGAATTGTCAGACAAATTTCAAACTCACACATCTCAGTAATGGAAGGGCGTATCAAGGAACTGTAAAAAGGTGTGTGATCAGGGCAGCCTATGCTATTTAATCACAGTAAAATACAATTATTGAGGGTTGGCCACATGTCATCTTTAACCCTTGCAGTGGAACTTGCAGTGGTACTAGGTTGCAAGCTGATTTTGCTTGCAGTAAGGACTACTAGACTCTTGTGGCCTATTTGTAGAATTTAAGCCTGACTATTAGCTGTACCTTAGACTCACAACTCTCAGCTTCCTCATGTAGTGTGTGAGGAGCTTTCAAACTGACATGCTCTCTGACCAAATGCCAAGCTCTGACTTATCTACTCAAGAAATAAAGATCCACCTCTCTCCCAGGGGTGGAGTTGGGATAACTTCTGCATTTATTGGGCAGGAGCTTATCTGTGACTAAATTCTGTTTTCTGTACAGTTTGCAAATGCAATGAGGACAAACTTTAGATTTAGCCCTCTGCATGCTGGGGAACTCAGCTGGGGAGTGTGTGCACGTTATGGCATGAAAATACATATGCAATGTAGAAAATACAGTTGCACAGGCCTTCAGCACTTGATACACACATTTTACTGTGAGAGCATTCAATTCTGTAGTCCTGATATGCTGAGCACCAGAGGTGTAACTTTTTGGGATGCAGAGGGTAAGGTTACTCCAGGCCCAGCATTCTCAGGGGCCCTTAAGGTCTCCCTTTCCGATAGCAGTAGTCCAGTTCTATGAATGAGTAACTATGGCTAGGGGCCCTGTAACAAGGACAACTGTAGTGGTACCGTTTTACATATGCCCGTGCCCGGGCCTAAAAAATAAACAAAATAAACTTATACATACCTTCCTACGAGCACCCATTGGTCTGGTACAGGCCTCACGGTCCGGCAGTGCTGACGTCATTCCACTTCCTGGGGACGGGGATGCCGCAGAGCCGTCGGCGTATCACTGGCAGTAGCGATATCCCGCCCCGGCTGGTGATAGGCTGAGCCGACTGTCATGTAAGGAGCTCTGGCCGGCTTCTTACATGACAGTCAGCTCAGCCTATCACCAGCCGGGGCGGGACATCACTGCAGCTGGTGATACGCCGACGGCTCTGCGGCTTCCCCGTCCCCAGGAAGTGGAATGACATCAGCACTGCCGGACCATGAGGCCTGTGCTGGACCAACGGGGGCTCGTAGGAAGGTATGTAAGAGTTTATTTTGTTTATTTTTGAGGCCCGGGCACGGGCATATGTAAAACGGTACCACTACAGTTGTCCTTTAAGTTATGCTACTGCTGAGCAATGTACTGCTAGTCATGTTAATACAGGCGAGCTCAGTTCATGTGATCACTGGAGGGCCCAGCAATTGGACCTACACTGGTAACTATCACCTATACTGCTTATCATTGATGAATGTTATCTGTGGGAGACCCCTTTAAAATGAAATAGCTTTTTGTGTGTTTACAACGTATGCCCCTATGTCCTTTGTTCAATAGACACTTATATGCCAAATTGTATATATTTAGAATATTCATAATGTACTATTTAAATTTATATATACTCAAACGGGATGGGAAAGACAGCTTTTAAGGATAATATATATTTGTGACATGAAAACGTTGTTCCAAGTCTACATGACATTGATGCAAAATGTGCTGATAGCATGATAGCCTGGGGTGTAGGGTATATGGGGTGTAGCTGTGCAGTGATGAAAACTGTCGTGACGCCAGGGTGCGGGTTTTCTCTGTATGCTTGTCCTACCGCCACCCATCCCAAGAGCGATAGGGAGACAGTAAATAAATGATTGTCCACAATCGGAGATTTTCATAAAACTGTCGGAACTTTTACTGCAGCTTTTATGCAGACAGTAAATAAATGATTGTCCACAACCGGAGATTTTCAGAAAACTGTCGGAACTTTTACTGCAGCTTTTATGCAGACTTAAACAGGAACGGTCCATATAACATAGTCTATCTGAAGTTTGACAGCTGGTTGGGACCTCGTGAGTTTCTAGAGCTTAGTAGATTTATATGCGCTGTTCCACTGGATTTAGGGGATTGATATTAGGTCCAGTAGTCACGCTAGCTTTAGCGGGGATTAATATTTAAACTTATTTTGCAAGTTGCAGAATTTTCAGGCTTCAGGCCTGGTCTTTGTAAGTTGCACGGATCCACTCTCTCTCTCTCTGTTAGTCCGGAACCCAAGAGATATGCTGTTACTGCTTTGCAGTACAGGAACAAGAGAGCGAGGATTGGCTGGCAGCTGCCTTATATGGGCAGGGGCTGGCCTTAAGGTCATTGGTCCATACCATATGTCAATTCTCCTTACAAAGGATTATGGTCTGACATGTGACTATACCATGTGACCTTGGAAGGTCCTTAAGCATAACCTAAAGAAGTAACATTAGTCATGTGACCTAAGGTCCTGCGACACTATATAGACAATTAAATATATAATTACTTATACATGTAAACATCATAAAATTAAAGAAGGAAGAGGTGACAAGGGGTTATCCCACCAGGAGGATGCTACTGGAATGAAGTAACTCTGACTTTGGGGACCAGCATACAAGGTACGGTATACCATACGGTACCGGGATACCACAATAGGATGAGAAAACCGTCAGCAGAATTACACATTTTATTCCTTGTTAGTTGGGTTATTAAGACTTTAAATGCTGCTGTATTATTTTATTAGTATCTCCTCAGTGGGGCTGAAAGTAATGTAATACTGACATTATACAGGACATCCTGGTGACAGAAAGATGTCTAACTTTGTGTATTACAATTGGCACACTATTGTCTGTGCATGTCTTTAGTATACAACATAAAATTGTGTAAGCCGTCTGGTTTTGTCCTAGGAATATCTGTTCATTTATAGAAAATGAGATGTTTACAGGAGGATTAGAATACCTTTTTGTCTATGTCCCATATTTTCCAGCTATTTTGCTGTTTACTAATGTTGCTTTGCACAGTTGTTTAAAGCTTTTGTTAGCATAATGATACAGTTGTTAGAGAAGGTTTACAGTATTATAGCTCAAAGAATGATGAGAGAGACTTTGTTTTTCCCCAACATCCCCATAGCATAATGAGAAAGACAAGAAACCTAGTAATGTTGGCAGAAACCATTTTGAGCTCTGACTCATGTCTTTGTTTCGAGATTTTATTGGCTGGGATTGCCAAAAAAGGTAGAATTAAAACTTTTCCGATTTCATTGGAAAATATGCAAAAGAACACAGTGTTTAACCATATAATAAAACAAAATATACACATACTTCATGCTGGCCTATATAGTTGGCTCAAACTACATTGTTTTCATAGGTACGGTATATTCATTTTACACTAGTCCTTTTTGTGCTTTTGCATTTATTTTTATATTATAGTAATTACTTTTAGAACTAGATTTGTGGAATTTATGATAATTCTTCGCTTATTTTATATTTTTATTTATTTAGAAACTTAAGCAAAACCCAAAATAATAACAGAATACTTACTACTTCTTAAAGGGTTATCCCTGTATTAGCAAATATTTTTAATTAGTGTATAAAAAAAATGCCCCTGTCATGAAACCTGTCAAAAGTTTTGAGCAGTTAGGGTCTGAGTGTTCAGACACCCACTGATCAGTAGAAGGAGGTGGGAAAAGCGCATGGCTGCGCGATGGGCTCTATAGACTTCTAACGGAGTCCATCTCCTCCAACAGAACAGAGATCACAATGAGCCAGGGAGCAAAGTGCACAGCTATCTAGCTGCGGGCACAGCTTAGACCCAACATGTTCAAAAGTTCTGCAAGCCAAAAACCTCCCCCAAGTCCAGATCGAATCCGGGTTCGGGGGCTCGGCTTGCTCAACTCTAGTGTAGTTTTTTTGTTTCAATAAACTAGCAAAAATTTCAATCATTCTGATTAGAGATGAGCGAACTTATAATAAATCTGATTCATCACGAACTTCTCGGCTCGGCAGTTGATGACTTATCCTGCGTAAATTAGTTCAGCCTTCAGGTGCTCCGGTGGGCTGGAAAAGGTGGATACATTCCTAGGAAAGAGTCTCCTAGGACTGTATCCACCTTTTCCAGCCCACCGGAGCACCTGAAAGCTGAACTAATTTATGCAGGAAAAGTCATCAACTGCCGAGCCGAGAAGTTCGTAAAGAATCGAATTTACTGTAAATTCGCTCATCTCTAATTTTGATTTCACTTTATCATTATGGAGGTATTGAGTACAGAATGAATACAGTTTTTTTGAGCCATACCAGAGATGTATCCAGCAAGAACGAGAAGTAGTCTTTCCTTTATTTTTCCCATGTTTTTTAAATCCACTTCTGTCTTTGGCTTAACCCCTTAAGGACTCAGCCCATTTTGGCCTTAAGGACTCAGACAATAAAATTTTTACGTTTTCATTTTTTCCTCCTCGCCTTCTAAAAATCATAACTCTTTTATATTTTCATCCACAGACTAGTATGAGGGCTTGTTTTTTGCGCGACCAGTTGTCCTTTGTAATGACATAACTCATTATATCATAAAATGTATGGCGCAACCAAAAAACACTATTTTTGTGGGGAAATTAAAACGAAAAACGCAATTTTGCTAATTTTGGAAGGTTTCTTTTTCACGCCGTACAATTTCTGGTAAAAATGACGTGTGTTCTTTATTCTGAGGGTCAATACGATTAAAATGATACCCATTATTACATACTTTTCTATTATTGTTGCGCTTAAAAAAAATCACAAACTTTTTAACCAAATTAATACGTTTTTAATCCCTTTATTTTGATGACCTCTAACTTTTTTATTTTTCCGTATAAGCGGCGGTATGGGGGCTTTTTTTTGCACCATGATCTATACTTTTTTTTGATACCACATTTGCATATAAAAAACTTTTAATACATTTTTAATAATTTTTTTTAAATAAAATGTATTAAAAAAGTAGCAATTTTGGACTTTTTTTTTTTTTCGTTCACGCCGTTCACCGTACGGGATCATTAACATTTTGTTTTAATAGTTCGGACATTTACGCACGCGGCAATACCAAATATGTCTATAAAATTTATTTTTTACGCTTTTTGGGGGTAAAATAGGAAAAAACGGACGTTTTACTTTTTTATTGGGGGAGGGGATTTTTCACTTTTTTTTTACTTTTACTTTTAAATTTTTTTACATTTTTTTTTACACTTGAATAGTCCTATTCAACTACTACTATTCATAGCAATACCATGATTGCTAATACTGATCTGTTCTATGTATAGGACATAGAACAGATCAGTGTTATCGGTCATCTTCTGCTCTGGTCTGCTCGATCTCAGACCAGAGCAGGAGACGCCGGGAGCCGGACGGAGGCAGGAGAGGAGACCTCCGTGCGGCGTTATGAATGATCGGATCCCTGCAGCAGCGCTGCGGGCGATCCGATCATTCATTCAAATCGCGCACTGCCGCAGATGCCGGGATCTGTATTGATCCCGGCACCTGAGGGGTTAATGGCGGACGCCCGCGAGATCGCGGGCGTCGGCCATTGCCGGCGGGTCCCTGGCTGCGATCAGCAGCCAGGATCAGCTGCGCATGACACGGGCATCGCTCCGATGCCCGCGGTTATGCTTAGGACGTAAATGTACGTCCTGGTGCGTTAAGTACCACCGCACCAGGACGTACATTTACGTCCTGCGTCCTTAAGGGGTTAAACAAATGTATCAAATACTGTACCAAAAACTGCCATAAAAATTGCATGTGTAACTTCAACTTAAAGGGGTACTCCGGTGAAAACCTTTTTTCTTTTAAATCAAATGGTGGCAGAAAGTTAAACATATTTGTAAATTACTTCTATTAAAAAATCTTAATCCTTCCTGTACTTATTAGCTGCTGAATACTACAGAGGAAATTATTTTCTTTTTGGAATGCTCTCTGATGACATCACGAGCACAGTTCCCTCTGTTGATGATATTATAATAAGAATAACACTTTATTTATTGTTGTCCTTAGTGGGATTTGAACCCAAGTCCCCGGCACTGCAAGGCAGCAGTGCCAACCACTGAGCCACCATGCTGCCCTTAGCATGCATCTGCTATGCATCTGCTATGCATGGTAGCTAAAATGGACAGAGATGTCAGCAGAGAGCACTGTGCTCGTGATATCATCAGTGTTCCAAAAAGAAAGGAATTTCCTCTGTAGCATTCAGCAGCTAATAAGTACTGGAAGGATAAAGATTTTTTAATAGAAGTAATTTACAAATATGTTTAACTTTCTGCCACCAGTTGATTTAAAAGAAAAAAGGTTTTCACCAGAGTACCCCTTTAAAGGGATATAACTTTGTGAGTTACATAAACAGTGCAGCTTGGGGGCTACACTGTTTGTGCAACTCTTCTTTAAAGGGGTACTCCGGTGGACAACTTTTTTTTTATCAACTGGTGCCAGATAGTTAAACAGATTTGTAAATTACTTTTATTAAAAAATCTTCATCCTTCTAGTACTTATTAGCTGCTGAATACTACAGAGGAAATTCTTTTCTTTTTGGAACACAGAGCTCTCTGCTGACATCATGACCACAGTGCTCTCTACTGACATCTCTGTCCATTTTAAGAACTGTCCAGAGTAGAAGCAAATCCCCATAGCAAACATATGCTGCTCTGGACAGTTCCTAAAATGGACAGAGATGTCAGCAGAGAGCACTGTGGTCATGATGTCAGCAGAGAGCTCTGTGTTCCAAAAAGAAAAGAATTTCCTCTGTAGTATTCAGCAGCTAATAAGTACAGGAAGGACTGATATTGTTTTATAGAAGTCATTTACAAATCTGTTTAACTTTCTGGCACCAGTTGATTTAAAAAAAAAAAAAGTTTTACACCGGAGTACCCCTTTAAAGTCAATCGTAGTTATGGATTTTGCGTAACTCATCTGCCTCAGCTGTTTTTGGCTCCCGAACCACCTCCTGCTGCCGAAAATAGTCCAGAGGGGGCCATCAAATCATTAGGGGACATGAGAATACCCCATTAAATGTATCAGGAATTTTGAAATAAAACCTTATGGCTAAAAGGGGTTGGCTAGATTATAGGACTGGCTGTTATTCTGATTTTACATGGTAGCGCAGGATATGTTATAACAGAAAGTATACTTTATTCTGGTCTAAAACATTTATCAACTGGATAGGTGATAAATGCTAAACAGAATACTAATTTCCATTATATAGTTTATGATACTAACAAAAATCTAAATTTACTATTTAAATGAATGCAGTAGTCCAAAAAACATTAAGCAGTAATGTAACCGAGGCGAAAAACCCCAAAACCAAACAATAATAATAATAATAATAATAATAATAAAATGAGAACAAAAATAAATGATAGTATCCTGCAATATTGTTATAGAAAATGTATTATGAAATGTGTTATTGTTGTGTCCTATGTTGGTAAAAGTTTCTTTAAATACCAGAACCATTTCTTGTTCTTTGTTTATTTTTTTAAATTTTTTTTTATTCAGTGGCCCTAGGGAAACAGCAGCTTGGATTGTTTCAGTAAATTACTGCTTAAATTGTCCATTGCAAAAACCATTCAAAACACCAATAAAATACTTTATGAATCTGTCACCAAGCTAGATGTAATCTTGTGCACTATCTTGCCTTACAACCATCTGCAAACACACATATATCTAGGTATGTGTGTGTTTGTATGTATATTGCTATGAACAGACACAGCATTTGTTTGCTGTTTTTTTCTTTTGTGTGAAGAAAATGTCACAAAAAACATTTTTGTCCTCTTTGATGAAGTTTTTATGGTGTTGTGCCCCAAAAATTGTATTTGTAGAGAAGTTTTTAATTTGACATTGTAAGCCATGCATTTTTCCCATTGCAAATCATGTGATTTGTTTTGATCATATGACACAAGGATTTCTACTGATGAATTTGGGGGGAAAATGGCAGAAGAAAACGTCTAAATACATGCACATGTGGCGTTATTTTTTTCTATATTGACTCCTAGTTAACATCTGGTGGTGGCATTTTTAACCCCCCCAAAAACTTTGTTGGGAGTATGGCTGCCATCACACAGGGCATTATAACATACCCTGCTCCAGACAGAGGAAGGCTAGAAGCCTAAAGGGGTACTCCGGTAGGAAAAAAAAACTGGTGCAGAAAAGTTAAACAGATTTGTAAATTATAACAAATATATCACTCGCGCTGGTGGAGATTGTGGGCTACTATACCCTGCTGCGTTAGCTCCAGTACGTATTCCTGAATGACGTACAAAAAAGAGTAATAAAATATAAATATAATAGGAGCACGCACTGGGAAATAGCTGGGAGAAATGACAATAGATAGAAAACAGAAATGATGTCCTACCTTTAGTATTGTAGTGCTTCATCATAATGGGACAATGTACAAAGGTTTCTGAAATATGGATGAGGATTGAAAAAATGAATGGAGGACAATAATATAGTGCAATAAGTAAATTAAATGGTATATATTAGTTGGATACCTGGAAAAACTGAATGAATAGTATGGCAGCCAAGAAAAAAATATATATAAATGCTTCCGTGGTGGGCCCGTTAGTAGGTTGCTCCAGCGCTGCAAAAATGTAGTGTAATGGTATCAGCACTTCCTTAAAAGAGTTGTGATATAATGTCCTGATATGATTATGTACCTGGAGTCTGTAGATGGTTGGAACAGTCACCTTCCAGGATAGAGGTCTTTAGAACAAGTGTAGTGGGAGAACGCTCCGGCCGGTAGCGTCTCAACCGGCTTCCGTCCTCGTGGCAAAGAGCTCGATGGTGTGAGCGGCTAATAGTGACGTCACTAAGGGGGCACAGAGAGTCCACAAAGATATCGACACGTTTCGAAAACACTCGGGTTTCCTTCATCGGGAATGCTACCGGCCGGAGCGTTCTCCCGCTACACCTGTTCTAAAGACCTCTATCCTGGAAGGTGACTGTTCCAACCATCTACAGACTCCAGGTACATAATCATATCAGGACATTATATCACAACTCTTTTAAGGAAGTGCTGATACCATTACACTACATTTTTGCAGCGCTGGAGCAACCTACTAACGGGCCCACCACGGAAGCATTTATATATATTTTTTTCTTGGCTGCCATACTATTCATTCAGTTTTTCCAGGTATCCAACTAATATATACCATTTCATTTACTTATTGCACTATATTATTGTCCTCCATTCATTTTTTCAATCCTCATCCATATTTCAGAATCCTTTGTACATTGTCCCATTATTATGAAGCACTACAATACTTAAGGGAGGACATCATTTCTGTTTTCTATCTATTGTCATTTCTCCCAGCTATTTCCCAGCGCGTGCTCCTATTATATTTAGATTTGTAAATTACTTCTATTTTAAAATATGAATCCTTGCAGTACTTATTACCTGCTGTATACTACAGAGGAAGTTGTATTTCTTTCTGGAGTTCTTTTCTGTCTGACCACAGTGCTCTCTGCTGACACCTCTGTCCATGCCAGGAACTGTCCAGAGTACAAGCAAATCCCCATAGCAAACCTATCCTGCTCTGGACACATCCTGATACGGACAGAGGTGGCAGCACTGTGGTCAGACTGAAAAGAACTCCAGAAAGAAATACAACTTCCTGTGGAGCATACAGCAGCTGTTAATTATTGGAAGGATTAAGATTTATAAATAGAAGTAATTTACAAATCTGTATAACTTTCTAGTACCAGTTGATTTTAAAAAAAATTGCTTTCCGCTGGAGTACCCATTTAAAATGTTTAAATAGAAGTCATTTATAAAAATCTCTATGATTTTCTAGCACCAGTTGATTTGAAAACATTTTTTGCCACCAGCGTACCCTTTAGGTTAAAGGGGTACTCCACTGGAAAACATCTTTTTTTTTAAATCAACTGGTGCAAGAAAGTTTAACAGATTTGTAAATTACTTCTATTAAAAAATCTTAATCATTTCAGTACTTATCAGCTGCTGTTATGATCCACAGGAAGTTCTTTTATTTTTGAATTTCCTTTCTGTCTGACCACAGTGCTATCTGCTGACACATCTGTCCATGTCAGGAACTGTCCAGAGCGGGATAGATTTTCTATGGGGATTTGTTCCTACTCTGGACAGTTCCTTAAATTAACAGAGGTGTCAGCAGAGAGCACTGTGGTCAGGAAGAAAGGAAAATAAAAAATAAAAAAAAGAACTTCCTGTGTATCATAACAGCAACTGATAAGTACTGGAATGATTAAGATTTTTTTTAATAGAAGTAATTTACAAATCTGTTTAACTTTCAGGCACCAGTTGATTTAAAAAAAAAATAGTTTTCCAATGGAGTACCCCTTTAAACCTCAAATTTTAACTCTAGTTAATTTTTGAGTCCAAAATTCTGTAATCATAAATTTCATATAAACATTCTAACCATCTTTATTTTATATGAAAACTGCATTTGCTCATCCCAGCTTTCTTTATACAGTGTTAAATTGTGTTCCTATGTACACTGTCCTACACATATTTGATGTGCAGGAATTGAAGCTGCTGATTTTATGCTGCAGGTTTCAATGTAAACTAATTGACTGAACACAGCTTTAAAAGGGTACTCCGCCCCTAGCACAAGATGTCAGATCACAGGGGTCCTGCCGCTAGGGAACCCCGGGATCTCCGCTGCAGCAGCCCGCTATCATTACTGCACAGAGTGAACTCGCTATGTGCGTAATGACGGACAATACAGGGGCCGGAGCATCGTGATGTCATGGCTCCGCTACCCCTCGTGACATCACGGCCTCAGAACAAGTCTTTGGGAGGGGGGCATGGTGGCCATGATGCCCCCTCCCATAGACTTGCATTAACCCCTTAAGGACCAGGCCATTTTACACCTTAGGACCAGAGCGTTTTTTGAACATCTGACCACTGTCACTTTAAGCATTAATAAATCTAAGACGCTTTTACCTATCATTCTGATTCCAAGATTGTTTTTTCGTGACATATTCTACTTTATGTTATTGGTAAAATTGTGTCGATACTTGCATCGTTTCTTAGTGAAAAATTCCAAAATTTGATGAAAAAATTGAAAATTTTGCATTTTTCTAACTTTGAAGCTCTCTGCTTGTAAGGAAAATGGATATTCCAAAAAAAAAAATTTTTATTCACATATACAATATGTCTACTTTATGTTTGCATCATAAAATTGACATGTTTTTACTTTTGGGAGACACCAGAGGGCTTCAAAGTTCAGCAGCAATTTTTCAATTTTTCTCAAAATTTCCAAAATCACAATTTTTCATTGACCAGTTCAGGTTTGAAGTGGATTTGAAGGGTCTTCATCTTAGAAATACCCCATAAATGACCCCATTATAAAAACTGCACCCCCCAAAGTATTCAAAATGACATTCAGTCAGCGTTTTAACCCTTTAGGTGTTTCACAGGAATAGCAGCAAAGTGAAGGAGAGAATTCACAATCTTAATTTTTTACACTTGCATGTTCTTGTAGACCCAATTTTTGAATTTTTACAAGGGGTAAAAGGAGAAAATGTATACTTATATTTGTAGACCAATTTCTCTCGAATAAGCACATACCTCATATGTCTATGTAAATTGTTCGGCGGGCGCAGTAGAGGGCTCAGAAGCGAAGGAGCTACGAGGGGATTTTGGAGAGTACGTTTTTCTGAAATGGTTTTTGGGGGGCATGTTGCATTTAGGAAGCCCCTATGGTGCCAGAACAGGAAAAAATACCCGCATGGCATACCATTTTGGAAACTAGACCCCTTGAGGAACGTAACAAGGAATAAAGTGAGCCTTAATACCCCACAGGTGTTTCACGACTTTTGCATATGTGAAAACATTTTAAAAAAATGTCACTAAAATGTGTGTTTCCCCCCCAAATTTCACATTTTTGCAAGGGTTAATAGCAGAAAATACCCCCCAAAATTTGTAACCCCATCTCTTCTGAGTATTGAGGTACCCCATAAGTTGACCTGAAGCGCACTACGGGCGAACTACAATGCTCAGAAGAGAAGGAGTCATATTTGGCTTTTTGAGAGCAAATTTTGCTCGGGGGGCATGTCGCATTTAGGAAGCCCTTTTGGTGCCAGGACAGCAAAATAACCCCCACATGGCATACCATTTTGGAAACTAGACCCCTTGAGGAACGTAATAAGGGGTACAGTGAGCATTTATCCCCCACTGGTATCTGTCAGATCTTTGGAACAGTGGTCTGTACAACATTTTTAATTTGCACAGCCCACTGTTCCAAAGATCTGTCAGACACCAGTGGGGTGTAAATTCTCACTGCACCCCTCATTACATTCCGTGAGGGGTGTAGTTTCCGAAATGGGGTCACATGTGGGGTTTTGTTTTTTTTGCGTTTGTCAAAACCGCTGTAACAATCAGCCAGCCCTGTGCAAATCACCTCAAATGTACATGGCGCACTCTCCCTTCTGGGCCTTGTTGTGCACCCCCAGAGCACTTTGCGCCGTAGTCGGGAGAAATTGCATTACAAATTTTGGGGGGCATTTTTCCCTTTTACCTCTTGTCAAAATGAAAAGTATGGAGCAACACCAGCATGTTAGTGTAAAAAAAATTTTTTTTTACACTAACATGCTGGTGTAGACCCCCAACTTCACCTTTTCATAAGGGGTGAAAGGAGAAAAAGCCCCCCAAAATTTGTTAGGCCATTTCTCCCGAGTACGGCGATACCCCATATGTGGCCCTAAACGGTTGCCTTGAAATACGACAGGGCTCCGAAGTGAGAGCGCCATGCGCATTTCAGGCCTGAATTAGGGATTTGCATAGGGGTGGACATAGGGGTATTCTACGCCAGTGATTTCCAAACAGGGTGCCTCCAGCTGTTGCAAAACTCCCAGCATGCCTGGACAGTCAACGGCTGTCCGGCAATACTAGGAGTTGTTGTTTTGCAACAGCTGGAGGCTCCATTTTGGAAACAGTGGCGTACCAGACATTTCATTTTTATTGGGGAGGGGGGCTGTGTAGGGGTATGTGTATATGTAGTGTTTTTTACTTTTTATTTTATTTTGTGTTAGTGTAGTGTTTTTAGGGTACAGTCACACGGGCGGGGGGTTACAGCGAGTTTGAGCTGCCGCGCAAAATTTGCTGCATCGCAAACTTGCAGCCTGATACTCACTGTAAGCCCCCTGCCCATGTGAATGTATCCTGTACATTCACAGGGGGGGGGGGGGGACCTCCAGCTGTTGCAAAACCACAACTCCCAGCATGCACAGTCTATCAGTGCATGCTGGTAGTTATAGTTTTGCAACAGCTGGAGGCACATGGGTTGGGAAACACTGAGTTAGGAAACACACAATGTTTCCCAACCAGTGTGCCTCCAGATGTTGCAAAACTACAACTCCCCAACATTCTCAGGCATGATGGGAGTAGTAGTTCGGCAACATCTTTAGAGCCAGATGTTGCCCAACTACAGCTCCCAGCATGCTTGGAGTTGTAGTTTTGCAACATCTGGATGACTACAGTTTGCAGACCACTAATACAGTGGTTCCCAATCTGTGCCCTTCCAGATGTTGCAAAACTACAACTCTCAGTATGCCAAAACTGTCCAGGCATGCTGGGAGTTGTAGTTCTGCAACATCTGAAGGGCCAAATGTTACAGAACTACAACTCCCAGCATGCCTGGACAGTAAGGGCATGCTGAGGATGTGTAGTTTTGCAACATCTGGAAGGGCACAGTGGTCTCCAAACTGTGGACCTCCAGATGTTGAAAAACTGCAACTCCCAGCATGCCCAGACGCCAAGGGCTGTCTGGGCATGCTGGGAGTTGTAGTTTACAGGGTCCCATTTCAGCAATGCATGTCGCTTTACGGCGACGTGCATTGCTGTAAAGGGCCCGACCGCGGCTTAAGATCCACTCACCTGTCGCCGCCTCTGCTATCTTCATCGCCGGGATCCGGGTCTTCAGGGACGAGGTAAGTACCGGGGCCGGGCCCCAGCACTCCCCCGTCGCGTCCTCCGGTCTTCCTCCCGTCCTCTCCGGACTTTCAGGGGCCGGGCAGGACGGGAGGAAGTAACTGCCTCCCCTCCTGCGATTGGTCAGTTAGTTAACCGACGGATCGCAGGGGATCGGAGGAGGTGGCAGGCTTGCCACCTCGCTCCTAGTCTTCAGCATGGTCCTGGCTGTCTGTGACAGCCGGGATCATGCAAAATTACCGGGCGGTCGGATCCCAGAGACCCGATCAGCCCGGTATCGCCGCAGATCGCAAGGGTGATTTCCCTTGCGATTTGCGGTGATCGCCGACATAGGGGGCCTACATGGCCCCCCTCGGCGTTTGCCCTGGATGCCTGCTGAAGGATTTCAGCAGGCACCCGGTTCCGATCTCTGCCCGGCGAGCGGCAGAGACCGGAAAACGCCATGAAGTTGTGGAACGTCATTGGTCCTTAAAGCCCAGGGTGCCATGTCGTTCCACAACGTCATTGGTCCTTAAGAGGTTAAGGGGGCGGGCCGTGACATCACAAGGGGGTGTAGCCGTGATGTCACGATGCTCCGTCCCCTGTATCGCCGGTCATTACGCACAGATCGAGTCCGCTCTGTGCAGTAAAGGTATCGGGCTGCTGCAGCAGAAATCCCGGGGGTCCCCAGCGGCGGGACCCCCGCAATCTGACATCTTTTCTCCTATCCTTTGGATAGGGGATACGATGCTAGCAGCAGAGAACCCCTTTAAATTTGCAGCTTTAAATCCTGCGTATCAAATATGCCCAGGATACTGTACATGTGAATATATCCCAGGTATACAGCGGTAAATCCGCCACTATTAGCACACACACAAAGCTACCTGGCTGCAGCTGGGAGCTTGCTCAGCAGTCCTTCTGTTACATACGCTGCGGATGCACCCCATGTGACCTGCCCTTAAGCAGTATTATGTTGATCAGTATTTATAGCAAAAACCAGGTGTAGAACAGACCAGTGGTAGCACGGCTTGGTGTTACCTAGTGCAGTTGAAAATTGTGTCACTCCCACCAACAACCCCCCATCTCGGTACAGCTCAAGTATTTTTTTTTTACCCATATAACATGGTGGATTTAAATTCTGCCCAGATTTCTCTGGGGTCTCTGCTTCTTTGTAGGCAGTTACAATTTAAAATTTTTAACAACAGGTTCCCTTGTTGACATGACGGTGCCCATGGTGTATTGCATAGTGGAAAATTATTTAGAGTATAATAACGGAACAAATTACCCCATTATAAAAACTGCACCCCTCAAATTATCCAAATGACATTCAGTAAGTGTGTTAACCCTTTAGGTGTTTCACAGTGTTTCACAGGAATAACAGCAAAGGAGAAAATTCAAAATCTTCATTTTTTACACTCGTATGCTCTTGTAGACCCGTTTTTTGAATTTTTACAAGGGGTAAAAGGAGAAAAATCCTCTTAAAATTTGTAACCCAATTTCTCTTGAGTAAGGAAATATCTAATATGTGTATGTCAAGTGTTCGGCGGGTGCTGTAGAGGGCTCAGAAGGGAAGGAGCGACAATGGGATTTTGGAGAGTGAGTTTTTCTGAAATAGATTTTGGGGGGCCTGTCACATTTAAGAAGCCCCTATGGTGCCAGAACCGCAGAAAAAAAAACACATGACATACCATTTTGGAAACTGACCCCCTCAAGGCACGTAATAAGGGGTCCAGTGAGCCTTAACACCCCACAGGTGTTTGACTACTTTTCGTTAAAGTCGGATGTGTAAATGAAATAAAAAGTTTTCACTAAAGTGCAGTTTTTTCCCCAAATTTAGAATTTTTAAAAAGGGTAATGGGAGAAAATGCCCCCCAAAATTTGCAACCCCATTGTCAGCGATACTGGGCAGCGGCACCTCAGCGGGATCCATGGCCGGATCTACTGTCAGGATCCGGACTGGTATGCGGGGAGGAAACGGGTAGTGGATCCTCTGTGCCAGAGAGGCGATGGCGTGGGCCGTACCAAGGGAACGGAATCTAAGGGATTACTGGTTTTCACCAGAGCCAGCTGCAAAGCAGGATGGACTTGCTGTGGCAGGTAACCCCCAGGTCGTTCCACCCGGTAGCGACTCAACCCCTCTGGTGGCTGAGACTGGTGCAGGACACAAGGACAAGGCAAAGGCAAGGTCAGACGTAGCAGAAGGTCAGGGCAGGTGGCAACAGTTCGTAGTCAGGGGCAACAGCAAGGGTCTGGATACACAGGCAATGGACTCACAAAAACGCTTTCACTGGCACAGGGCAACAAGATCCGGCGAGGACAGGAAGGGGAAGTGGGTTTATAAGTGTTAGGGAGTGATTGGAACAGATTAGGCCAGACACCAATTAATGGTGTATTGGTCCTTTAAATCTGAGAGACCCGGAGCGCGCGCGCCCTAGAGAGCGGGACTGCGCGTGCTGGGACTGAGCAGATGGAGGACAGGACAGGTGAACAGAACGGGATGCGACCCGCGGGCAGGCACGTCCCGCTGTGCAGATCGCATCCCCGCCGGGGGAATCAGAGCAGCGCTCCCGGTCAGCGAGTCTGACTGGGGCGCTGTGAACAGGAGCCGAATGCCACGAGCGCTCCGGGGGAGGAAAGGGACCCGGAGCGCTCAGCGTTGCAGTACCCCCCCCCCCTTAGGTCTCCCCCTTTTTTTGGAACCAAGGAATTTGTTGATAAGCTCCTTGTCCAAAATATTGGCCTCAGGCTCCCAGGACCTCTCTTCAGGACCACAATTCTCCCAGTCAATTAAAAAAAATCTTTTACCTCGGACAACTTTAGAGGCGAGGATCTCCTTCACAGAGAATACATCGGAGGAGCCAGAGACAGGAGCCGGAACAGTGACCTTGGGAGGAAAACGGTTACAAACAACAGGCTTGAGCAAAGAAACATGGAAAGAATTAGGGATACGGAGACAGGGGGAAGATGAAGTTGATAAGAGACAGGATTAATTTGTTTTTTGACTTTGAATGGGCCTAAAAATCGAGGGCCCAACTTGTAACTGGGTACCCGGAATCGTATGTACTTAGCTAAAAGCCATACCTTGTCACCGGGGGAAAAAAACAGGAGGAACCCTTCTATTCTTCTCAAATGTCAAATGTGGCCATTTGAAGAGACTTTCGAGTGTCACGCCAGATAGAGGAAAAATTTTGAGTCAGTTCATCCACGGTAGGAACTCCAGAAGAAGAGGGCATGGGGAGGGGTGTTACGCCGAGCGCTCCGGGTCCCCGCTCCTCCCCGGAGCGCTCGCAGCATCCTCTCATTCGCAGCGCCCCGGTCAGACCTGCTGACCGGGTGCGCTGCAATATCACTCTCAGCCGGGATGCGATTCGCGATGCGGGAGGCGCCCGCTCGCGATGCGCATCCCGGCTCCCGTACCTGACTTGTTCCCCGTCTGTCTTGTCCCGGCGTGCGCGGCCCCGCTCCTTAGGGCGCGCGCGCGCCGGGTCTCTGCAATTTAAAGGGCCACTGCGCCACTGATTGGCGCAGCAGGCTTAATCAGTGTGTTCACCTGTGCACTCCCTACTTATACCTCACTTCCCCTGCACTCCCTCGCCGGATCTTGTTGCCATTGTGCCAGTGAAAGCGTTTCCTTGTGTGTTCCTAGCCTGTGTTCCAGACCTCCTGCCGTTGCCCCTGACTACGATCCTTGCTGCCTGCCCTGACCTTCTGCTACGTCCGACCTTGCTCTTGTCTACTCCCTTGTACCGCGCTTATCTTCAGCAGTCAGAGAGGTTGTGCCGTTGCTGGTGGATACGACCTGGTTGCTACCGCCGCAGCAAGACCATCCCGCTTTGCGGCGGGCTCTGGTGAATACCAGTAGCAACTTAGAACCAGTCCACCAACACGGTCCACGCCAATCCCTCTCTGGCACAGAGGATCCACCTCCAGCCAGCCGAATCGTGACAAGGGGGGGGGGGAGAGGGTGACGGCCGTACACCACAAAAAATGGAGACTTAGATGAGGATTCAGAGTTTTTAAAATTGTAGGAAAATTCGGCCAAAGGCAGAAGGTCGACCCAATCATCTTGACGGGAAGAAACAAAATGTTGCAGGTAGTCACCAAGTATCTGGTTCACTATTTCCACTTGACCGTTGGATTGTGGGTGGTAAGCAGAAGAGAAATTTAATTTGATTTTTAATTGACTGTAGAGTGCCCTCCAGAATTTTGAAATAAATTGAACGCCTCTGTCAGAGACGATGTGCGTGGGAAGACCGTGGAGACGAAAAATTTTAAGAAAAAATAGTTTCGCCAATTGTGGCGCGGAAGGAAGACCTGGCAGAGGGACAAAATGAGCCATTTTAGAAAAACGATCAACGACCACCCAAATGACTGTGTTGCCGTGGGAAGAAGGGAGGTCAGTGATGAAGTCCATAGCAATATGGGACCCTGGTTGTTCGGGCACTGGCAGAGGAAGGAGAAGACCGGCAGGCCTCTGGCAAGGAGTTTTATCACGGGCACAAACTGTACAAGCCCGAACGAAATCAGTCACATCCTTCTCCAGGGAAGACCACTAATATAGTCGGGAAATTGACTGAATGGATTTTTTTATTCCAGCGTGGCCAGCAAAAAGAGAGGAGTGACCCCATTTGAGGATCTTTAGGCGAAGACGTGGAGGGACAAAAGTCTTTCCAGGAGGAATTTGCACCAGAGAGGCTGGGGCAGAGGAGATCAGGCACTCAGGAGGTATAATGTGTTGTAGAGGAGCTTCAGACTCGGAGGCATCGGTAGAACGTGATAGAGAATCAGCCCTGACATTCTTGTCAGCAGGACGGAAGTGAATGTCAAAATTGAAGCGGGCAAAAAACAACCATCTAGCCTGGCGAGGATTTAACCGCTGGGCGGACTGGAGGTAAGATACATTTTTATGGTCCGTGTAGATGGTGATGGGGCGAATGGAACCTTCCAAGTGATGTCTCCACTCCTCAAGCGCCAACTTAATGGCCAAAAGTTCATGGTCTCCAATAGAATAGTTTTTTTCTGCAGGAGAGAAGGTTTTGGAGAAAAAAACGCAAGTGATGTTTTTTCCAGAAGCGATTTTTTGAAGAAGAATGGCTCCAGCTCCGACCGAGGAGGCGTCAACCTCAAGGAAAAAAGGCTTCATAGGATCAGGCCTGGACAGGACTGGTGCCAAGGCGAAGGCGGTCTTAAGTCAGTTAAAAGCTTCATCCGCTTGGGGAGGCCAAGATCTTGGATTCACGTTTTTCTTAGTCAGTGCCACAATAGGAGCAACGATGGTGGAGAAGTGAGGAATGAACTGAAGATAATAGTTTGCGAATACAAGAAAGCGTTGGATAGCACGGAGTCCAGAGGGCCAGTCCAATACCGCGGAGAGCTTGTCAGGATCCATTTGAAGACCTAGACCAGAGACTATGTATCGTAGGAAAGGAACACTGCTGCGTTCAAAAAGACATTTTTCCAATTTGGCATACAGATGATTTTCACAAAGATGCTGGAGCACTTGACGGACATGGAGACGATGTTCCTCTAGGTTGGAGGAAAAGATTAGAATGTCATCTAAGTAGACTACAATGCAGGTATACAGCAAGTCCCGAAAAATTTCATTAACAAAATCTTGAAAGACTGCAGGGGCATTGCAAAGTCCAGACGGCATTACGAGATATTCAAAGTGTCCATCTCTAGTGTTAAATGCGGTTTTCCACTCATCACCCTCACAAATTCGAATGAGATTATATGCACCCCTTATATCAAGTTTGGTAAAAAATCTTTGCTCCACGCAGTCGGTCAAAGAGTTCAGGGATAAGTGGCAGAGGATAGCGGTTTTTCGCTGTGATTTTATTAAGACCGCGGTAGTCTATACAAGGGCATAGAGATCCGTCTTTTTTGGCCACAAAGAAGAATCCAGCTCCAGCTGGAGAAGAAGATTTCCGGATAAAACCTCTTTTTAGGTTTTCCTGAATGTATTAAGTCATGGCTTGTGTTTCTGGAGCAGAGAGTGGGTAAATTCTGTCACGGGGCGGTGTGGTACCAGGAAGCAGTCGTAGGGTTTGTGTGGTGGTTAGACCTCTGCTTGCTTTTTACAAAATACGTCAGAATAGCCCTGATAGGCCTTAGGAAGGCCTGGCAATGGTGTAGTGATGGAGACTTGGCTGGTAGGAACAGACTTGAGACATCGCTTGTGGCAGGAAGATCCCCAACTTTTAATGTCCCCAGTGGCCCAGTCGAGGGTAGGTGCGTGAGGAGCAAGGGCAAGCCAAGAAGAATTTCAGAGGTACAGTTGGGCAATACAAAAAATTCAATATTTTCATGATGGAGAACGCCAACGCTCATGAGCAGAGGTTCTGTGCAATAACGAACGGTGCAGACCAGTCTTTCTCCATTCACTGATGAAATGAAGAGAGGTTTGACGAGACGGGCAACAGGAATATTGAATCTGTTGATGAGAAAGGCTTCAATGAAATTTCCTGCTGAACCTGAGTCCAGAAAGGCCACAGCGGAGAAGGAAGTATTCGTAGAGAGCGGGTAGAGAAATCCGCACAGGTATAGTCAATCGTGGAGAGGTTGAATTCACACCTAGTAATGCCTCTACCACGTTAACTCGGTGCGTGCGTTTCGCTGACGTGGAGGACGAATAGGACAGTGTTTCAGGAAATGTTCGGTACTAGCACAGTACAGGCACAAATTTTCGTTCCTGTGGCGAGTCCTCTCTTGTTGGGTCAGGCGACACCGATCCACTTGCATAGCCTCCTCGGCGGAAGGCACAGGAACAGGTTGCAAAGGACACTGGAAGAGAGGTGCCAAGCGAGGAAACCGCCTGGTGCGAACAAGATCCTTTTCCTGGCGAAGCTCCTGGCGTCTTTCTAAGAAACGCATGTCAATGCAGGTGGCCCAATGGATGAGTTTAGACAGGGTAGCAGGAATCTCTCGTGTGGCCAGAACATCTTTGATGTGGCTGGATAAACCTTTCCTGAAGGTCGCGCAGAAGGCCTCATTGTTTAAGGCTAGCTCAGAGGCGAGGGTGCGGAACTGTATGGCGTATTCGCCCACTGAAGAGCTCCCTTGGAGGAGATTCAATAGAGCCGTCTCAGCTGAGGAAGCCCGGGCTGGCTCCTCAAAGACACTGCATACTTCGGAGGAGAAGAACTGAATAGTAGCAGTGGCAGGATCGTTGCGGTCCCAAAGCAGTGTGGCCCAGGACAAGGCCTTTCCAGACAGCAGGCTGACCACGAACGCCACCTTAGACCGTTCTGTGGGAAACTGGTCCGACATCATCTCCAGGTGTAGGGAACACTGGGACAGGAACCCACGGCACAGCTTAGAGTCCCCATCAAACTTATCAGGTAGGGACAGGCGTAGTCTAGAAGCGGCAACTCGCTGCGGAGGAGAAGCTGGAGCTGGTGGAGGAGATGGTTGTTGCTGTGGAGGCAGAAGCTGCTGTAGCATGGCAGTCAACTGAGTCAGTTGTTGTCCTTGTTGGGCGATCTGCTGAGATTGCTGAGCGACCACGGTGGTTAGGTCAGCGATACTGGCAGCGGCACCTCAGCGGGATCCATGGCCGGATCTACTGTCAGGATCCAGACTGGTATGCGGGGAGGACACGGGTAGTGGATCCTCTGTGCCAGAGAGGCGATGGCGTGGGCCGTACCAAGGGAATGGAATCTAAGGGATTACTGGTTTTCACCAGAGCCCGCTGCAAAGCGGGATGGACTTGCTGCGGCAGGTAACCCCCAGGTCGTTCCACCCGGTAGCGACTCAACCCCTCTGGCGGCTGAGACTGGCGCGGGACACAAGGACAAGGCAAAGGCAAGGTCAGACGTAGCAGAAGGTCAGGGCAGGTGGCAACGGTTCGTAGTCAGGGGCAACAGCAAGGGTCATGATACACAGGCAATGGACTCACAAAAACGCTTTCACTGGCACAAGGCAACAAGATCCTGCAAGGACAGGAAGGCGAAGGGGGTTTATAAGTGTTAGGGAGTGATTGGAACAGATTGGGCCAGACACCAATTAATGGTGCACTGGTCCTTTAAATCTGAGAGACCCGGCACACGCGTGCCCTAGAGAGCAGGACCGCGCACGCCGGGACTGAGCAGACGGAGGACGGGACGGGAGGATCGCATCCCGCTGGGGAATCAGAGCAGCGCTCCCGGTCAGCGAGTCAGAAAGGAGTGCTGCGAACAGGAGCCGAACGCCACGAGCGCTCTGGGGGAGGAGAGGGACCCGGAGCGCTCGGCGTTACACCCATCTCTTCTGAGTATGGAAATACCCCATGTTAGGACGTAAAATGCTCTGCGGGCAAACTACAATGCTCAGAAGAGAAGAAGTCACATTTAGCTTTTGGAAAGCAAGTTTTGCTGAAATATTTTTTGGGGGGCATGTCGCATTTAGGAAGCCCCTATGGTTCTAGAAGAGCAAATAAAAGCACATGGCATACTATTTTGGAAACTACACCCCTCAAGGAATGTAACAAGGGGTACAGGGAGCCTTAAAACCTCACAGGTGTTTGATGACTTTTTGTTAAAGTTGGATGTGCAAATGAAAAAAAAAATGTTTTCACAAAAATGCTGTTTTCCCCCCAAATTTTACATTTTTACAAGGGGCAATGGGAGGAAATTATCCCCAAAATTTGTAACCCCATTTCTTCTTCTATGGAAATACCCCATGTGTGGACGTCAAGTGCTCTGCGGGCGAACTACAATGCTCAGAAGAGGAGGAGCGCCATTGAGCTTTTGGAAAGAGAATTTGTATGGAATGGAAGTCAGGGGCCATGTGCGTTTTCAAAGCCCCCGTGGTGCCAGAACAGTGGACCCCCCACATGTGACCCCATTTTGGAAACTACACTCCTCACAAAATTTAATAAGGAGTACAGTGAGCATTTACACCCCACTGGCGTTTGACGGATCTTTAGAACAGTGGGCTGAGCAAATGAAAAATTACATTTTCACAGACCACTGTTCCAAACATCTGTCAGACACCTGTGGAGCGTAACTGGGGTGTAGTTTCCAAAATGGGATCACATGTGGGGGGGTCCATTGTTCTGGCACTATGGGGGCTTTGTAAACACATGTGGCCTTTAATTCCGGACAAATTTTCTCTTCAAAAGCACAATGGCGCTCCTTCTCTTCTGAGCATTGTAGTTCACCCGCAGATCACTTTATATTCACATATTGGGTATCTTCTTCCTCAGAAGAAATGGGGTTACAAATTTTGGGGGTCTTTCTTCCTATTCTCCCTTGTGAAAATGAAAAATGTAGGATAACACCAACATTTTCAAAAAAAAAGTCTTCATTTTCCTTTCCAACTTTAATGAAACTTCGTCAAACACCTGTGGGGTGTTAAGGCTCACTATACCCCTTATTACGTTCCGTGAGGGGTGTAGTTTCCAAAATGGCGTCACATGTGGGAAACTGTTTCCTTGAAATACGACAGGGCTCCGAAGTGAGAGAGCGCCATTCGCATTTGAGGACTAAATTAGGGATTCCATAGGGGTGGACATAGGGCTATTGTACGCCAGTGATTCCCAAACAGGGTGCCTCCAGCTGTTGCTAAACTTCCAGCATGCCTGGACAGTCAGTGGCTGTCCGGAAATGCTGGGAGTTGTCGTTTTGCAACAGCTGGAGGCTCCGTTTTGGAAACACGGCTGTACAATACTTTTTTCATTTTTATTGGGTGGGGGGCAGTGTAAGGGGTGTATATGTAGTGTTTTACTCTTTATTAGGCGTTAGTGTAGTGTAGTGTTTTTAGGGTACATTCACACTGGTGGGTTACGGTGAGTTTCCCGCTAGGAATTTGCACTGCGGCGAAAAATTTGCCGCAGCTCATACTTGAAGCAGGAAACTTACTGTAAACCCGCCTATGTGAATGTACGCTGTATGTTCACATGGGGGGCAAACCTCCAGCTGTTTCAAAACTACAACTCCCAGCATGTACTGACAGACCGTGCATGCTGGGAGTTGTAGTTTTGCAACAGCTGGAGGCACACTGGTTGGAAAACCTTCAGTTAGGTTCTGTTACCTAACTCAGTATTTTCCAACCAGTGTGCCTCCAGCTGTTGCAAAACTACAATTCCCAGCATGTACTGATCACAGAAGGGTATGCTGGGAGATGTAGTTATGCAACAGCTGGAGGTACGCAACTACAACTCTCAGCATGCCGAGACAGCTGTTTGGGCATGCTGGGAGTTGTAGTTTTACAACATCTGGAGGGCTACAGTTTAGAGACCACTGCACAGTATTCAAACTGCTGTGTGGGCATGCTGGGAGTTGTAGTTTTGCAAGATCTTGAGGGCAACAGTTTATAGACTACTGCACAGTGATCTCCAAACTGTAGCCCTCCAGCTGTTGCAAAACTACAAATCCCAGCATGCCCAAACAGAAAATAGCTGTCTGGGCATGCTGGGAGTTGTAGTTTTGCAACATCTGGAGGGCTACAGTTTAGAGACCACTGTAAAGTGGTCTCAAACAGTAGCCCTCCAGATGTTGCTAGGCAACTCACCAGCTTCCATAGGATCCAGGGAGCCGCATCGCCGTCCTCTTCTGCCGCTGATCTCCGCCTGCTGCCGCTGCCGAAGGGTAGGTGGCCTTTGGCGCCAGTCCTCCTCGGTTTCGCCATTCTGCCCCGCCAATTCTAAGTGGGCAGAATGGGGAAACCGAAAGTAAACCCCCCTCCCCCGATCTGCTATAGGTCGTCGCTTCTAGACGACCAATAGCAGGGACAGGAGGGGTGGCACCCCTGCCACCTCCCCCCTATCCCTTCAGGGTGATCATTGGTGTCTTGGACAACCCCGATCCCCCTTATTTTCCGTGTCACCATGGCACCATAGACCCGTATGAATCGGATGTGAATTCACTGTCTGATGACCCCCCTGGGCATTTGCACGGGGTGCCTGCTGATAGATATCAGCAGCTGCCCCAGTCTGGTCCAAAATTCCCACGGGTGTACGTGTATGCCCTTGGTCCTTAAGTACCAGGAAGCAAAGGCGGACCTGTACGCCCTTGGTCTTTAACCGGTTAATGCACTATATACTATACCTCGATTAATGAACTATATACTGTTCCACTATTAATGTCCTTTATACTGTGCCTCCTTTCAGGGGCAGACCAGCCAGTCCATTTGGACATGGTATGTGCAGTTGACACGCATACAGCTGAAAGCTTTTTCACAATGTGAGCTGCATCTGCAGCCTACACTGAGAGGATATATGATCTCTGCCGCCGCTGCGCCTGCACTGTGGAGAAAGAAGAACGCATCTGGCTGTAGTCCAGAGGAGATTGCTGCATGGGACAGGTGAGTGTCTTTTTTTGCTTTGTTTATTTTTTTGTTTCAATCTGTCACAAAGGGGGTAGGGAGGAGAAGGGGGGGGGTCTACATACCTGGCTACCTAACTATATACCTGGCAGCCTACCTACATATCTAACTACCTACCTACCTGGCCTACATACTTGGCTGCCTAAGTACTTACCTACATACCTGGCTTCCTAACTACCTAATTACATGCCTACCTTCATACATGGTTACCTACCTAGCTAGCTACCTACCTACCTACATGCCTGGCTACCTTTCTACCTGGCTAATTACCTACCAACATACCTGACTAACTACCTAATTACATACCTACCTACATACCTAGCTACCTAACTACCTAGCTAGTTACCTACCTACATGCCTGGCTAGTCGCCTACCTGGCTACCTAACTACCTAGTTAGCTACCTACCTGCCTGCCCTTTTACTGTGTAGGACAACAAGGAAGGCATTATTACAGTTTGGGGGCCTATAGATAGGAAGATTGTGTAGATGTGTGGAGAGCACTGGAAAAACGTTGTCCTGCATATGTTGAGTTTTGGCTGGAAGAAGTTGACATGGCGGTCTGATCAGAATGGAGAAGAAAAATAAAAAGGAATAAACCAATCAGAAAAGTTCTAAACTAAATCTAAACTAAATAACCCTAATTTTGATAATCTTTCTGGGTACTATAGTCCTCCCATTCCCCGTATTACTCTGGTTTTCCGTCTTTGAACCCTCTCACCCAGTCGTCCCAAGTGTACTCCCATTTAATACATAATCCCGAACCAGATTTTTTTTCCCCATGTGCATTACCTTACATTTATCAGTGTTGATCCTCATGTGCCACTTCCCAGCCCAAACCTCCAACCTATCCAGATCCATTTGTAACAGTGCACTGTCCTCTATAAAGTTTACTGCTTTACAGAGTTTAGTATCATCTGCAAAGATTGCTACTTTACTATTCAACTCCTCTACAAGGTCATTATTAAATATATTAAATAGAACAGGACTCAAGACTGACCCCTGTGGTACCCCACTAGTAACAGTCACTCAATAACCATCCTCTGTTTCCTATCACTGAGCCAGTTACTTAACCACTCGCACACATTTTCCCCCATTCCAAGCATTCTCATTTCATGCACCAATCTTTTATGTGGCACCATATCAAAGGCTTTGGACAAATCCAGATATACGACATCCAGCGATTGCCCCTGGTCCAGTCTGGAGCTCACCTCCTCATAAAAGCTCGACAGGACCGATCCCTCATAAAGCCATCCTGATATGGAGTCATACTTTTTTTTTATCAAGACCCTCAAACAATTTACATACAACAGAGGTTAAACTAACAGGTCTATAATTCCCAGGGTCACCTTTTGACCCCTTTTTAAATATTGCCGTGCGCCACATTTGCCGTGCGCCAGTCCTTGGGAACAGTCCCTGTTACTATAGAGTCCCTGAATATTAACCCCTTATCCCCTTAAGGACCCGGGGTTTTTCCGTTTTTGCATTTTCATTTTTTCCTCCTTACCTTTAAAAAATCATAACTCTTTCAATCTTTCACCTAAAAATCCATATGATGGCTTATTTTTTGCGCAACCAATTCTACTTTGTAATGACTTCAGTCATTTTACCCAAAAATCTACGGCGAAACGAAAAAAAAATCCATGTGAGACAAAATTGAAAAAAAAAACGCCATTTTGTAAGTTTTGGGGGCTTCCGTTTCTGCACAGTACATTTTTCGGTAACAATGACACCTTATCTTTATTCCGTAGGTCCATACAATTAAAATGATACCCTACTTATATAGGTTTGATTTTGTCGTACTTCTGGAAAAAATCTAAACTACATGTAGGAAAATTTATACGTTTAAAATTGTCATCTTCTGACCGCTATAAATTTTTTATTTTTCTGCATATGGGGCGGTATGAGGGCTCATTTTTTGCACCGTGATCTGAAGTTTTTAGCAGTACCATTTTTGCATTGATAGGACTTATTGACCAAAAATGCACTATTTTGGACTTTGGAATTTTTTTGCTCGCACGCCATTGACTGTGCGGTTTAATTAATGATATATTTTTATAATTCAGACATTTCCACATACGGCAATACCACATATGTTTATTTTTATTTACACTGGTTTTTTTTATGGGAAAAGAGGGGTGATTCAAACTTTTAATAGGGGAGGGGTTAAATGATCTTTATTCACTTTTTTTTCCACTTTTTTTTTTGCAGTGTTATAGCTCCCTTAGGGACCTATAACACTGCACACACTGATCTTTTACATTGATCACTGGTTTCTCATAGGAAACCAGTGATCGATGATTCTGCCGCTTGACTGCTCATGCCTGGATCTCAGGCACTGAGCAGTCATTCGGCGATCGGACAGCAAGGAGGCAGGTAGGGACCCTCCTTCTGTCCTGTAAGCTGTTCAGGATGCTGTGATTTCGCCGCGGCTATCCCGAACAGCCCACTGAGCTAACCGGCATACTTTCACTTTCACTTTAGACGCGGCGTTCCACTTTGAACGCCGCGTCTAAAGGGTTAATAGCGCGCGGCACCGCGATCACTGCTGCGCGCTATTAGCCACGGGTCCCGGCCGTTGTTAGAGGCCGGGCCCGACCCGCTATGACGGGAGATCGGGAGCGGACACGTAACGTTCCAGTGCGTCATGTGTCCTTAAGGGGTTAAAAATAGGGGTCTGTCTATTACATTTCTTAATTCCTTTAGAATACAAGGGTGAATGCCATTTTGACCTTGCGATTTTTCTATTTTGATTTTTTGTAGGCAGCACTGTACTTTTTCCTGGGTTAGACAGGTGACCTGTACTGGGGAGTTTACCTTATCTCACTGTATTTCACCTGGAATTTCATTTTCCTCGGTGAATACAGTGGAGAAGAATTTGTTATATATATAATTAATATATTTGCTTTTTCCTGATCCCCGTTTATAATTTCCTCATCATCATTTTTTAAAGGGCCAATTCTTTCATTTTTAACCTTTTTGCTATTTATATAGTTAAAGAACATTTTGGGGTTAGTTTTACTCTCTTTGGCCAAGAGTCTTTCTGTCTCAATTTTTGCGGCTTTTATCAGTTTATTTTTTTTTTACATATTTTACTTTTTTCTCTATAGCTTTTAAATGCTTCATCACTGCCGTCCTGTTTTAGTAGTTTAAATACGTTATTTTTGTCATTTATTGCCTTTTTATTCATCCATATTGGTTTTCTTTGATTTCTGACCCTTTTAGAATTTAGTATATTTTTAAAAGTCTCCCATTTAGTAACGGTATTCTTGTTTTTGAGGACATTTTACCAATTTGTATTGTTAAGGGCTTCTCTGAGTTGATCAAACTTTGCCTTCCTAAAGTTCATTGTTTTTGTGGCCCCTCGAGAGATTCCCTTATTGGAGAACAAACTATAATGTATTATATTATGATCACTATTTCCTAGGTGTCCTTACTCTGTCAGGTCTGTTGGTTAATATTAAGTCTAGTAGGGCGCCCCCTCTGGTCGTGCTCTGCACCATTTGGGACAGATAATTGTCTTTAGCTGTAGTCACAAACCTGTTTCCTTTATGAGATTCACAGGTCTGTCTCCCAGTTAATATCAGGATAGTTAAAGTCCCCCATTATTATCACCTCATTCTGATTTGCTGCCTTGTTTATTTGCTCTGTAATTGATCTTCTGGCTCTTCCATTATGTTTGGTGGCTTATAACAAACCCCTATCAGAATTTTTTTTTATTTTCATCTCCATATATTTCTACCAATAATGACTCCACTTTACCGTTTCCCTCCCATATATCCTCCCGCAGTGAGGCTGTCAGACTCGATTTCACATAAAGACAAACTCCTCCCCCTTTCCTTTCTGGACGATCCTTCCTGAATAGACTATAACCCTGTATGTTGACCGCCCAGTCACAGGTATCATCCAACCAAGTCTCTGTTATACCCACTATGTCATAATTTTCTTCAGACATCAACCACTCCAGTTCATCTGTTTTATTGGTCAGACTTCTGGCATTAGTCATCATGCAATTCAAAGGGGTATGTTTTTTCTTCCTATGAAGCCTATCCCTATAAACTATATCACTGATATATAAATAAGATGGGTAGTTTTAGGTCTCTCAGTAATTATTAAAAAGAGTGACTAAAGAGAACCTTTAAAACTTAACTTTTAATGTGCGCATTTATAAAATAAGTGTACAAAAAACATATAAGGTATCAAAAAATGTATAAAAATTGCATTAATTCGCCATCAGTGAACAGATGCAAAATTATGTACTGTATTATATCACAAATGTGAAAAGGATCCGTTACTGTTGCACAACACCTGATGCTTCACACCTTATAGTTTCACATATGGGAGATAATACAGAATTGTCATTGGTAGTGGAGCATATCACTATGCACTCACAATGGATTACATTCAGGATCTACTCCTATATCAACAACTACAACACAATGGAATAGGTAATTATGTTGACCAATATTACCACATGATATTTGATATTAAAACACTCCAGTGTATTGTCAGGGCATAAAGCAAAGCGCTTTATACGGAAAAAGAAGGATCAAATAAAAATATCAACAGGGTTGATCCTTTGAGGTGGACATATAAAAACCCCTCAAAAAGAGTACATTTGTAGATAATTTACGTTGTGCAATAATAAAACCCACTATTAACGGTTAGATAAAATATAAAAATGATTTATTATATCACACAAGATTAATACAGTTGAATTAATTGACACAAAACCACATAACAATATATATGTATGCAACACTCAGATTTGGCCACAAGGTAA
Source organism: Hyla sarda (assembly GCF_029499605.1). NCBI lineage: Eukaryota > Metazoa > Chordata > Amphibia > Anura > Hylidae > Hyla > Hyla sarda. Next base: position 308,432,960 of record NC_079189.1, read on the forward strand.
TTGCCCTATCACCTGGAGAACAATAGAGGGCAGATGACTAATTGGTCATACAATACAACATGGGAGATTTATGCAATGTATAGACAATTATGTATACCAGATTTTTGCTCTGACAATACAACCAATCTTAGATATTTGGTAGTATAGTCCTCCCAATTACCTGGCTTGAGATTCATTTCCCATAATATGGATTCCAAGGCAGAGATTTTCCTCATGTTAAGTCAAGTTAGATGCAATATTTGGCAATATGAATTTTTACCAAACAGCACTGATACTGAATTAGCTTATTTAACTATACACCTCCGCAAGAAAGCAGGGCACGAATAAATTTCAAGTCAGTTAATTTATCAATATTTCAGATAATAAAATCTATACATTATCACATATCTAGGGTTTTAGCTTCCAATGTAGTATGCTAGGAAATTATTTTCTTATGAAGAGCTCTGTGTCTTGTGACGAGATTTTCTGATAGGTTCCCTTAGAGATATGTGTATCTCCTCCTGATCTGGACACAGGTTTCTAACTTATTTCTTATATGACCTAACCACCCATAACAAACATGATGTCCTTCGGTGGGTGTGCCTATTGTAGATTGGGACCTAGTTATTCCTAGGTGAACTACAGAGGGAAGTCTAGGATAAGAAATGGACCCTGCTGCAGTACTGCTAGCTCTGAAATGGCATCCCCCTCATCTGCCAATCGGGCAAACTTGTTGGGGTGTGTCAGTCAGGACTAGTCTCCCTTGCACTTTTCCCTCTACCCTGTTTTCTAACTGTAACCCAGCTAGCTGCCTGACTGTCCTGCACCTCAGTCCCACTATCCTCCCCCACCTCTACCCCCAGAGGGTACTTGCTCAGCGAGCAGGAGGCTCTTCTCCAAGTTGTCAATGCATCTCAATGTTGCCAGTTGCTCCTTTAGATCCAAGATCTGGGCTTCCAAATGAACAACTTGCACACATCTCACACAACAATTTGCACCATCAAACTGTTGTTCAAGGATTGCATACAGTGTGCAAGATGCACACTGGACTGCCTTTTCCAACATTGAGGCCATTCTAGATTTGGGGATTGCAAAAATGACCAGTAAAAAAATAAAATATTTAAATTAAACTCCCTGAATTTAAAGTCTATTAATTTTAAGTCTCTCACTTTTATACTGACACTCACTTGTATACTTCACACTCTTGTATAAAGACACACAATCACTAGCTCAAACAATCACTTATTGTACTTGCTTTTATAGTTACCAGGTATAGACTCTCTCTTCCACTGCCTGGAAGTGAATGCAAAGGGCTAGCTGGCTGCAAACAGCTGCAATTTATCAGCTGCTAAATTAACTACTCCACCCACTCTCCACCTGTATTCCTCCCAGACAGAGGGGAAAAAAACACAGAAATGCACTCAATGCTCACAATACTTCTTACAGTATTCCCTTAATTTTAAGTCCCTCTCCCTTTTATACTTACACTCACTTGTATACTTCATACTCTTGTATAAAGACACATTCACTAGCTCAAACAATCACTTATTGTACTTGCTTTCATAGTTACCAGATATCACCTCTCTCCCACCCATACAGATATCACCCAGACAGAGGAACAACAACAACAAAAAAAACAGAAATGCACTCAATGCTCACAATACTTCTTACAGTATTCCCTTAATTTTAAGTCCCTCTCACTTTTATACTACCACTCACTTGTATACTTTACACTCTTACACTCAAACTATGGCTTTGTATACTTGCTTTTAAAGTTACCACCTATATCTTCCACTGCGTGTGTAGGGGTCCGGAATGAGGGATTTGGGTGCAATAGGGACAGAGTATAGGTGTGGTATCAGGAGTACCAGGAGTAGTACCAACAAGGAAAATAGGCAATATCCATTTGGCAATATTCGTTCAGCATAAGGCTATATTCACTCGTTATAAAGATATTTTCACACAGTATAATGGTATGTTCACAGAGTGTAAAAAAATAAAATAATAATAATCCAAAAAAGCTCCCCATAAAAAACCTTAAAAAAAAAAAAAAGTTCCCAGCTTTAAATGGCTTCACTGGAAAATGTTCAGAAACAGTGCTGAAAATGCAGCACAAAATGAGCTTCAAAAGAAGAGCTGTTTACTTCAATGGGGAACTGCATAATCTGGCCTGAAAAAGGAAGTTCTGAAAAAAGAAGTGCCAGATTATGCTCATTTTTACGCTGTGACCTGCACTTTTTATCAGTATCATTTTGGTGTTGATTAGAATTTGATTCTTTGTTATTACATTTTATTAGGATGTAATGTTACAAAAAATGAGTAATTCTCTCATTTAGTATTTTTTTGGTTTATTTTGTTCATGGTGTGGGATTAATAAATAACATTATATTTAAAGTTTAAATATATAGTATAATAAAGTATTCTATATATTTTATCTATTTATTTATTTATTTATTGTATATTACTTTCGATTCATATATTTGAAAAGTGGGAAGAAGTGTTTGATTTAAAATGTTTTTTAATTATTTTATATTTTCAAAAACTTTTTTTATTCGGCCAGTCAGACTTTTAAAAGCAATCATTAGATTGCTTTAACCTGTTGGGGACCACAAGTGTATAAGTACGCCCTTGTGCCCTGGTACTTAACCCCTTAAGGACCCTTGACGTACACGTACGTCATGACACCCTAGTACTACTAGTACTGCCGCACGCCGGACGGGGATCGGACCGGGATGCCTGCTGAAATCATTCAGCAGGCATCCCGTGTACACGCCCAGGGGGGTCATCAGACCCCCCCCATGTCGGCGATCGCGGCAAATCGCAAGTGAATTTACACTTGCGATTTGCACAATTCCGGGTCATTACGGGTCTATGGTGACCCGGTGACCCGGAATATAAGGGGGATCGCGGTTGTCTAAGACACCCATGATCCCCCTGAAGGGAAAGGAGTGAGGTGGCAGGGGTGCCACCCCTCCTATCCCTGCTATTGGTGGTCTAGACGCAACCAAAAATAGCAGATCGGGGCGGGGGGGGGGTTAACTTTCATTTTCCCCGTCCTGCCCACCCACAATAGGTGGGGCAGGACGGGGAAATGATGGGGACCGGCGCCAAAGATCCACTTACCGATCCGGGCGGGCGTTGGAGGCTGCGGGCGACGGAGATCGGCGGGCGGCGATGACGTGCAGCAGGATCCAACGGAAGCCGGTGAGTTGCCTAGCAACATCTGGAGGGTACAGTTTGAGACCATTATACAGTGGTCTCTAACTGTAGCACTCCAGATGTTGCAAAACTACAGCTACCAGCATGCCCAGACCGCTGTTTGGGCATGCTGGAATATGTAGTTTTGCAACAGCTGGAGGGCTCCAGTTTGAGACCACTATATAGTGGTCCCTAAACTGTAGCCCTCCAGATCTTGCAAACTACAACTCCTAGCATGCTCAAACAACTGTTTGCTGTCTGGGCATGCTGGGATTTGTAGTTTTGCAACAGCTGGAGGACCACAGTTTGGAGATCACTTTGCAGTGTTCTCTAAAACTGTAGCCCTCCAGATGTTGCAAAACTGCAAATCCCAGCATGCCCAAACAGCAAACAGCTGTCTCGGCATGCCGGGAGTTGTAGTTGCGCACCTCCAGCTATTGCATAACTACATCTCCCAGCATGCCCTTCGGCGATCAGTAAATGCTGGGAGTTGTAGTTTTGCAACAGCTGGAGGCACACTGGTTGGAAAATACTGAGTTAGGTAACAGAACCTAACTGAAGGTTTTCCAACCAGTGTGTCTCCAGCTGTTGCAAAAGTACAACTCCCAGCATGCACGGTCTGTCAGTACATGCTGGGAGTTGTAGTTTTGAAACAGCTGGAGGTTTGCCCCCCATGTGAATGTACATGGTACATTCACACGGGCAGGTTTACAGTAAGTTTCCTGCTTCAAGTTTGGGCTGCGGCAAATTTTTCACTGCAGCGCAAACTCCTAGCGGGAAACTCACCGTAACACGCCAGTGCTGTACCCTAAAAACACTACACTAACACATAATAAAGAGTAAAACACTACATATACACCCCTTACACTGTGTGTGTCCCCCCCAATAAAAATGAAAAACTTATTGTATGGCAGTGTTTCCAAAACGGAGCCTCCAGCTGTTGCAAAACAACAACTCCCAGCATTTCCGGACAGCCACTGACTGTCCAGGCAATTTAGCAACAGCTGGAGGCACCCTGTTTGGGAATCACTGGCGTACAATACCCCTATGTCCACCCCTATGCAATCCCTAATTTAGTCCTCAAATGCGCATAGCACTCTCTCACTCCAGAGCCCTGTCGTATTTCAAGGAAACAGTTTAGGGCCACATATGGGGTATTTCCGTACTTGGGAGAAATTGCACTACAAATTTTGGGGGGCTTTTTCTCCTTTTACCGCTTATGAAAAGCAAAAGTTGGGGGCTACACCAGCTTGTTAGTGTAAAAAAATTAAAAATGTTACACTAACATGCTGGTGTTGCCCCATACTTTTTATTTTCACAAGCATTAAAAGGAAAAAAGACCCCCAAAATTTGTAACGCAATTTCTCCTGAGTACAGAAATACCCCAGATGTGGGCGTAAAATGCTCTGCGGGCACACAACAAGGCTCAGGAGTGAGAGCGCACCATGTACATTTGAGGTCTAAATTGGTGATTTGCACAGGGGTGGCTGATTTTACAGCGGTTCTGACATAAACGCAAAAAAATAAATACCCACATGTGATCCCATTTTGGAAACTACACCCCTCACGTAATGTAATAAGGGGAACAGTGAGCATTTATGCCCCACAGGTGTCCGACAGATTTTTGGAACAGTGGTCCATGAAAATGAAAAATGTAATTTTTCATTTGCACAGCCCACTGTTCCAAAGATCTGTCAAACGCCAGTGGGGTGTAAATACTCACTGCACCCCTTATTAAATTCTGTGAGGGGTGTAGTTTCCAAAATAGGGTCACATGTGGGGGGGGGTCCACTGTTCTGGCACCACGGGGGGCTTTGTAAACGTACATGGCCCTTGACTTCCATTCCAAACAATTATTTCCCAAAAGCTCAATGGCGCTCCTTCTCTTCTGAGCATTGTAGTGCGCCAGCAGATCACTTGACGTCCACACATGGGGTATTTCCATACTCAGAAGAGATGGGGGTTCAAATTTTGGGAGCATTTTGTCCTATTACCCCTTGTAAAAATTTTAAATTTGAGGGAAAACCAGCATTTTTGTGGAAAAAAAAAATCATTTACACATCCAACTTTCAGGAAAAGTCGTCAAACACCTATGGGGTGTTAAGGCTCACTGGACCCCTTATTATGTGCCTTGAGGGGTGTAGTATTAAAAATAGTATGCCATGTGTTGTTTTTTTTTGCTGTCCTGGAACCATAGTGGCTTCCTAAATGGGACATGCCCCCCAAAAAACATTTCAGCAAATTTTGCTTTTCAAAAGCTAAATGTGACTCCTTCTCTTCTGAGCATTTTAGTTTGCCCGCAAAGCATTTTACGTCCTAACATGGGGTATTTTCATACTCAGAAGAGATGGGGTTACAATTTTTGGGGGTCATTTTGTCCTATTACCCCTTGTAAAAAAAAACTAGCATTTTAGTGAAAAAAAAAAAATTTTTACATCCAACTTTAACGAAAAGTCGTCAAACATCTGTGGGGTGTTAAGGCTCACTGGACCCCTTGTTACGTGCCTTGAGGGGTGTAGTTTCCAAAATAGTATGCCATGTGGTTTTTTTTTTTGCTGTTCTGGCACCAGAGGGGCTTCCTAAATGTGACATGCCCCTCAAAAACCATTTCAGAAAAACTCACTCTCCAAAATCTCACTGTCGCTCCTTCCCTTCTGAGCCCTCTACTGCGCCCGCCGAACACTTGACATACACATATGAGGTATTTTCTTACTCGAGAGAAATTGGGTTACACATTTTAGGAAGATTTCTATCCTTTTAACCCTTGTAAAAATTCAATAACTGGGTCTACAAGAACATGCCAGTGTAAAAAATGAAGATTTTGAATTTTATCCTTCAATTTGCTGCTATTCCTGTGAAACACCTAAAGGGTTAACAAACCTTTTGAATAACATTTTGAATACTTTGAGGGGTGCACATTTTATAATGGGGTCATTTGTGGGGTATTTCTAATAAGAAGACCCTTCAAATCCACTTCAAAACAGAACTGGTCCCTGAAAAATTTAGATTTTGAAAATGTTGTGAAAAATTGGAAAATTGCTGCTATACTTTGAAGCCCTCTGATGTCTTCCAAAAATAAAAACATGTCAACTTTATGATGCAAACATAAATTAGACATATTGTATAGGTGAATCAATATATAATTTATTTGGAATATTCCTTTTTATTATAAGCAGAGAGCTTCAAAGTTAAAAAAATGCAAAATTTTCAATTTTTTCATCAAATTTTGGAATTTTTCACCAAGAAACGATGCAAGTATCGACAAAATTTTACCACTAACATAAAGTAGAATATGTCACGAAAAAACATTCTCGGAATTAGAATGAAAGGTAAAAGCATTCCAGAGTTATTAATGTTTAAAGTGACAGTGATCAGATGTGCAAAAAATGGCTGTGTCCTACAGTGAAAATTGGCTGGGTCCTTAAGGGGTTAAGGACCAAGGGCATATCTGTACGCCCGTGGGAATTTCGATTCCCGCCGCTAGCAGGCACCCCGTGCAAATGCCTGAGGGGGGTCCTGAGACCCCCCCATGTCAGCGATCGCCACAAATCGATGATCAATTCAGGAGAGGGCAGGCAAGTGGAGGCAGTGGCGGCGGCGGTGTCAGATGCAGCTGTGAAGATTGCCGTAAAGTGATCTTCACTGCTGTATCAAGGAGTTTCAAAACTATAACTCCCAGCATGCACAGACAGCCTGTCTAGGCATACTGGGAGTTGTAGTTTTGCAACACCTGGAGGGCCACTGTTTGTAGACCACTGTCCTTCCAGATGTTACAAAACTACAACTCTCAGCATGCCCAGATAGTCCAGGCATGCTGGAAGTTGTAGTTCGGCAACATCTGGCCCTTCAAATGTTGCTGAACTACAACTCCCAGCATGCCAGGGCAGTCTGGGCATGCTTGGAGTAGAAGTTTTGCAACATCTGGAGGGCTACAGTTTGGAGACCAGTACACAGTGGTCTCCAAACTGTTCTCCTCCAGTTATTGCATAACTACAACTCCCAACACGTCCTTCGGTTGTCTGGGCATGCTGGGAGTTGTAGTATTGCAACAACTGGAGGTACACTGGTTGGGAAACATTGTCTGTTTCCTAACTCAGTGTTTCCCAACCTGTGTGCCTCCTGCTGTTGCAAAACTATAACTCCCAGCATGCACTGACAGACCATGCATGCTGGGAGTTGTAGATTTGCAACAGCTGGAGGCACATGGGTTGGGAAACACTGAGTTAGGAAACAGACAGTGATGCGGAAACACTGCGGTAGTCTGTTACCTAACTCAGTGTTTCCCAATCCCAACCATTGTGCCTCTAGCTGTTTCATAACTACAACTGCCAGCATGCACTGTCTGTCAGTGCATGCTGGGAGTTGTAGCTTTGCCCTAGATGTACAGGGTACATTCACATGGGCAGAGATTTAGAGCAAGTTTCCCGCATCAAGTTTGAGATGCAGCAAATTTTCCGCTGTAGTGGGAAACTCGCTGTAAATCCCTGCCCGTGTGAATGTACCCTAAAAACACTACACCAACCCTAAATAAAGAGTAATACACCACATATACACTACACTCTTACACTGTTGCACCCCCCCCCCCCCAATAAAAACTAAAAATTTCTTGTATGTCAGTTTTTTCAAAACGGGGCCTCCAGCTGTTGCAAAATAACGACTCCCAGTATTACCTGACAGACATTGATTGTCCAGGCATGTTGAGAGTTTTGCAACAGCTGGAGGCACCTTGTTTTGGGAAAACTGGCGTACAGTATTTTTGGTGGAGGAAGCAAGTGTTACTCTTGCATCCGGGTACACCCCTATGAAAATCCCTAATTTAGGCCTCAAATGCGCATGGCGCTCTCTCAATTCGGAGCCCTGTCGTATTTCAAGGCAACAGTTTAGGTCCACAAATGGGGTATCTCCGTATTCGGGAGAAATTACGCTACAAAGTTTTCATGGCTTTTTCTCCTTTTACCCCTTATGAAAAGGTAAAGTTGGGGTCTACATGAGCATACAAGTGTAAAAGGACAAAAAGAGGTAAAAGGACAAAAAATCCCCCAAATTTGTAACACAATTTCTCCCAAGTATGGAAATATCCCATATGTGGATGTAAAATGCTTTGTGAGGTGCACAACATGGCTCAGGAGTGAGAGCGCATTATGTACATTTGAGGCCTAAACTGGTGATTTGCACAGGGGTGGCTGCTGGTTACAGCGGTTCTGACTTAAATGTAAAACAATAAATATCCACATGTGACCCCATTTTGGAACATAACAAGGGGTATAGTGAGCCTTAACACCCCACAGATGACTGACAGATTTTTAGAACAGTGGTCCGTGAAAATGAAAAATAAATTTTTTTATTTGCACAGCCCACTATTACAAAGATCAGTCAAACGCCAGAGGGGGGTAAATGCTCACTTCACCCCTTGTTACGTTCCTTGAGGGGTGTAGTTTCCCAAATAGTATGCCATGTGGGGTGTTTTTCACTGTTCTGGCACCATGGGGGCTTCCTAAATGTGACATGCCCTGCAAAAACCATTTCAGCAAAATTTGTTTCCAAAATCCAAAGAGCCCCCCTCTAGTGCACCCACAAAGCACTTTACATCCACATATGAAGTATTCCCTTACTTGAGAGAAATGGGGTTTCAAATTTTGGGGGACATTTTCACCTATTACCCCTTGTGAAAATGAAACATTTGGGGTAACATAAGCATTTTAGTGAAAAAAAAATTTATTTTTCATTTTCATGTCTAACTTTATTGAAAATTTGTCAATCACGAGTGGGGTTTGGGGGCATTTTCTCCTTTTACCCCTTGTAAAAATAAAAAAATAAAATGGGTCTACAAGAACATGTTAGTGTAAAAAATTTGGAATTTTCACCTCCACTTTGCTGCTATTCCTGTGAAACACCTAAAGGGTTAACAAACTTTCTGAATGTCATTTTGAATACATTGAGGGGTGCAGTTTTCATAATAGGGTCCATTATGGGGTATTTCTAACACAACAACCCTCAAATTCACTTCAAAACTGATCTGGTCCCTGAAAAATTCAGATATTGAAATTTACTTGAGAAATTGGAAAATAGCTGCTGAACTTTGAAGCCCTCTGGTGTCTTCAAAAAGTTAAAATATGTCAACTTTATGATGGAAACATAAAGTAGACATATTGTATATGGGAATCAATATATAATGTCTATTTTCCTTGCAAGCAGAGTGCTTCAAAGTTGTAAAAATGCTAAATTTTGAAATTTTTCATGAAATTTTGAAATTTTTCAAGAAATTATGCAAGTATTGACGGAAATTTAACACTATCATAAAGTAGAATATGTCACGAAAAAACAATCTTGGAATCTAATTCATAAGTAAAAGCATCCCAGAGTTATTAATGCTTAAAGTGACAGTGGTCAGATGTGCAAAAAATGCTTTGGTCCTTAGGGTCAAAATGGGCTCGGTCCCCAAGGGGTTAACAGTTCCATGCCAGTCTTCTTTATGGCAATAAACTGCGAAATCAGCACTTTTCTAGTAGAGTCTAGTAGAGTCTAGTAGAGTCTGTAGAAGAAGATCTTCCTATGGCAGGCATGAAGATCTGGTTAAAGAAGGACACATGGTTTAAAATGGCTTTAGAACTATAAGCTTTTTCTGAAAATGAAACAAACATAAGGGAGAAACAAAATGAGCCCTACACTGTTAAAATGTTATACATCTGAGAGTATGAAAACAATACATAAAGGGTATTCATTGTAAGTGTTTAATTATATCTTAAAACTGTACAATTTTACCACATCAATTATTTTAATCCAAATTATTAGAGATTGTCAAATAATCTTATCTGTTCTCATGGTAATCCAATCCATGTTTCAAAGCAAAGGAAACTTATTTAGTCAAAGTCAAATAAAAAGAAAGATAGGATATTATTTTACCTTATACAAACTTGAGAAATTGGTGACAAAGACAGGAAAATAACATCTGAAGATAGATTTTATATAACAATATAATATGGTTTGGAAGCTACATTAAGCATGCTATTTTCTGTTTTCTGTTTAAGCATGCTATTTTCAAGAGAAATGAGGCAAATGTAGGTTACTTATTGATGGAGAATTATTCAGGCGTTGTTAGCTGAATACCACATTGAAATATTTTGTTACATCTGGCAGAGAATGTGAGATATGCACTTATCACATGTTATGAGCAAAGCATTGACCTTTGCTTGAAACGTATGTCCTACGCTTCCTTTTCTTTTTTGGATTGTTTGAGTTCAGTCTTCCCTGGCAAATTCGTATTAGCTTACATTAACAAATTAAGGCTGTGTTCAGATCAGATTTAATAAAAAATTCTAGACAAAATAGCACTTTGTGCAGTGCAATGGTCCCCATAATAGTCATAAGGGTCGGTTGAGTGTTAGTGTCCTTCATGTTCGCCTCCTATAATGGAGTAGGACAATGGAAATATCAATGCAGAAGCGAATAAACCATTACCCGGTTTATCAATCCAGTTTTGTAGCAAACTTTATGCCACTGTAAAATTTTCAATCATTTTGTACTCAAGTGATATATATCTAGAGTAATGGAATGAATAGGAGACCATACAATCCTTCTAGGACAAAATATCTCCATAATGATGCAATTACAGTAATAAAGAGTGCCTCAATATTTTCTTTTGTACCTTAAAGTAGGATGCATTGTTGGGGGGAAAGGGGGAGTTGTTGGTCAATTCATAGGGAACCTAACAGAAAAAGGTTATGAATAAGATGCCCAAATCCTTATTATGAGCACATACTCAAAATGGTGTATGTTTGATCCGGTTCAATATATTGAAACATTAGAGACAAGTTTCTTATCTAAATGAATTTTGAATTCCTTTACTCAGTTGCTATATCCCATTACATCACATAGTAAAAATATATCAAAGCAGTGAATAGATGGAAAGGAACTGTTTTCTTTCAAGCTTTGACACCATTGTTAACCCCTTCATGACCCAGCCCATTTTCACCTTCAGGACCTGGGCATTTTTTGAAAATCTGACCAATGTCACTTTAAACATTAATAACTCTGGGATGCTTTTACTTATCATTCTGATTCCGAGATTGTTTTTTCGTGACATATTCTACCTTATGTTATTGGTAAAATTTCACTGATATTTGCATCCTTTCTTGGTAAAAAATCTAAAAATTTCATGAAAATTTTGAAAATGTAGCATTTTTCTAACTTTGGAAAATGGATATTCCACATAAATTACATATTGATTCACATATACAATATGTCTACTTTATGTTTGCATAAAAAAATTGACAAGTTTTTACTTTTGGAAGACACCAGAGGGCTTCAAAGTTCCGCAGCAATTTTCCAATTTTTCTCAAGATTTTCAAAATCGTAATTTTTCAGGGACCAGTTCAGGTTGGAAGTGGATTTTAAGGGTCTTCATATTAGAAATACCCCATAAATGACCCCATTATAAAAACTGCACCCCCCAAAGTATTCAAAATGACATTCAGTAAGTGTTTTAACCCTTTAGGTGTTTCACAGGAATAGCAGCAAAGTGAAGGAGAAAATTCTAAATCTTCATTTTTTACACTCGCATTTTCTTGTAGACCCAATTTTTGAATTTTTACAAGGGGTAAAAGGAGAGAAATCACCCTAAAATTTGTAACCCAATTTCTCTCGAGTAAGGAAATACCTCATATGCGTATGTAAAGTGTTCGGCGGGCGCAGAAGGGAAGGAGCGACAATGGGATTTTGGAGAGTGAGTTTTTCTGAAAGGGTTTTTGGGGTGCATGTCCCATTTAGGAAGCCCCTATGGTGCCAGAACAGTGGACCCCCACATGTGACCCCATTTTGGAAACTATACCCCTCATGGAATTTAATAAGGGGTGCAGTGAGCATTTACACCCCACTGGCGTTTGACAGATATTTGAAACAGTGGACTGTGCAAATCAAAAATTTTATTTTTCATTTTCACAGACCACTGTTCCAAAAATCTGTCATACACCAGTGGGGTGTAAATGCTCACAGCACCCCTTATTACATTCCGTGAGGGGTGTAGTTTCCAAAATGGGGTCACATATGGATATTTATTGTTTTGCGTTTGTCAGAACTGCTGTAACAATCAGCCACCCCTGTGCAAATCGCCTCAAATGTACATGGTGCACTCTCCCTTCTGAGCCTTGTTGTGCGCCCCCAGAGCACTTTGCGCCCACATATGGGGTATCTCCGTACTCAGGAGAAATTGCGTTACAAATTTGAGGCCTGAATTAGGGATTTGCATAGGGGTGGACATAGGGGTATTCTATGCCAATGATTCCCAAACAGGGTGCCTCCAGCTGTTGCAAAATTCCCAGCATGCCTGGACAGTCAATGGCTGTCCGGCAATACTGGGAGTTATTATTTTGCAACAGCTGGAGGCTCCGTTTTGGAAACAGTAGCCTACCAAACGTTTTTCATTTTTTGGAGGAGGGGGGGCTGTGTAGGGATATGTGTATATGTAGTATTTTTTACTTTTTATTTTAGGTTAGTGTAGTGTAGTGTTTTTAGGGTACAGTCACATGGGCAGAGGTTCACAGCAAGTTTGCCGCTGGAAGTTTGAGCTGCAGCGCAAAATTTGCGCCATCTCAAACTTGCAGCACTCACTGTAAACCTCTGCCCATGTGAGTGTACCCTGTACATTCACATTGGGGGGAGGGGGCAAATATCCAACTGTTGCAAACTCCGAGCATGCCCTTTGGCTGTCCGTGCATGCTGGGAGTTGTAGTTTTGCAACAGCTGGAGGAACACTGGTTTGGAAACACTAAGTTAAGTAATAAACTTTCAAGTGTTTTGCAACCAAACTTAGTGTTTCCAAACCAGTGTGCCTCCAGCTGTTGCAAAACTACAACTCCCAGCATGCATGGTCTGTCAGTGCATGCTGGGAGTTATACTTTTGCAACAATTGCAACAGCTGGAGGCACTGAGGTAGGAAACGGACAATGTTTCCCAACTAGTGTGCCTCCAGTTGTTGCAAAACTACAACTCCCAGCATGCCCAGACTGCCCAGGCATGCTGGAAGTTGTAGTTCGGCAATATCTGAAGGATCAGATGTTGCCGAACTACAACTTCCAGCATGCTTGGGCAGTCTGGGCATGCTGGGAGTTGTAGTTTTGCAACATCTGGAGGTCCACAGTTTGGAGACCACTGTATAATGGTCTCCAATCTGTGCTCTTCCAGATGTTAGAGAACTACAACTCCCAGCATGCCTGGACAGACTGAGCATGCTGAGATTTGTAGTTTTGCAACATCTGGAAGAGCACAGATTGGAGACCATTATACAGTGGTCTCCAAACTGAGGACCTCCAGATGTTGCAAAACTACAACTCCCAGCATGCCCAGAAAGCCAAAGGCTGTCTGGGCATGCTGGGAGTTGCAGTTTTGAAACTCCCAGAGGCAGCAGTGAGATCGCTTTACGGGGATCTCACTGCTGCCAATGAAGATGCCGCACTGCTGCCGGAAACTCACCACCGGGACGCAGTGCCGCCGGGACCGCCTGGAGGACGCCGCTCGCGCCGGGACCGCTCGGGACACCGCTTGGACGGGTAAGTGACGCAGGGGGACGGGTCAGGGACACTTAGCAGAGTGGTGTGTGTCCCGATCCCCGTGATTCGGACTCACACACCGCGCTGCTAAGTATTCTCATAGCGAAACGCTGCTATCAGCTAGTCAGATTTGACCAGCTGATAGCAGCGATCGCTGGGGGGGGGTGGGGGATGAAACCCCCCGTGGTCGCATGGTAAGATGGCTGGCTATCAGTGATAGCCACCATCTTTCCGGGCGCTGCGGGATGCCGCGAGTAGCGGCAAAAATGTTCATGACGTACCTGTATGTCATGGGTCGGGAACACCTTGCCACCCATGACGTACAGGTATGTCATAGGTCGGGAAGGGGTTAAAGGGGTACTCCGGTGGAAAACATTTATTTTATTTTTTTAAATCAACTGGTGCCAGAAAGTTAAACAGATTTGTAAATTACTTTTATTAGAAAATCTTAATCCTTCCAGTACTTATTAGCTGCTGAATACTACAGAGGAAATTCTTTTCTCTTTAGAAGTTAAGAACTGTCCAGAGTAGGAGAAAATCTCCATAGCAAACATATGCTGCTCTGGTCAGTTCCTAAAATGGACAGAGATATCAGCAGAGAGCACTGTGGTCATGATGTCAGCAGAGAGCTCTGTGTTCCAAAAAGAAAAGAATTTCCTCTGTAGTATTCAGCAGCTAATAAGTACTGGAAGGATTAAGATTTTTTAATAGAAGTAATTTACAAATCTGTTTAACTTTCTGGCACCAGTTACACCAGTCCACCGGAGTACTCCTTTAACTTGTGGTTAAAAGACACATAGGAGGGTGTCTAACGCGCTTCCAAACATGTTACCATTGCTTATAAGAAAACAATTGATGTTAAAAAAAATGACCAAATCTCGATTATGTATCTAAAAATGTCTGCATACATACAACATGGCTAAATATATTTAAAATGACTGAACCATAAAGATGGCCACCATATCAAAGGCAACTCTGTATGAAACTGGAGGCATATGAAGGTACACAAAGGGGGAATTCACTGAGGTTTCTGGGACAGTTTTTTGGTCGATTTTGCACAATCTTGTATGGCCCCAATTTATTAATTCGTCTAAGACAAAAAAGTGTCTGATTTTTGTCTTAGACAGATAGCAACCAATCTCAACTTGTTTTGGAAAACAATATGGGGGTCATTTATCATTGTAGGTGTAAGTGAAGCATTTTTCTACACTTTTTTTGTGAGCTGGTGATGTGTAGGAGAACCAGATTTATTAAATGGTCACAGAGCATTTGATAAATTTTGTGCAGGTCAAATTTTCTGAAATGTCACTCTTCATATGCACCAAAAAGCTAAGCTAAGTCTGGGCTGGTGGAGTTTAGAGACTCTTCGGTGGTTTTGTGCCTTTCACAAAAAGGCACAGTTCATAAAACCCATCGATATGATGTGTATTGCCAAAAATCTGTGGATTACAACTCAAAATCAGCAGAAATGTGTAAACCAAAAGACACAAAAAAAAAAGGATACTTGCGCCAAAATAGCGCCAAATATAGACAGAAAAAAGGGTAAACACAATAATAAATGCCTTCCTATATGAGCTGTGATTGTTTGCCTTCTAATCAGACACATTATTGTCTCAGACAAATAAAAAATCTTGACCATTTCTGGCATTTTGTGTTGGGGTATTTTAGACACATTCATTATCTGCAACTTTTTTTGCTCAGTCTTACTTCACTCATTTGGTTGTGTAAAATCATCAAGACAAAACAGGGCAGTGATAAAGTGTTCAAAGTTCATAACATAATACTTTAATACATGTCCTATTGGCCTAAGGAAGCAAGTGGATTAAAAAATTTACAAATTATAAACGTCCTTATAAGGCTTGATATGGGTTTCGTATTATAGTTCTATATTGGTTCCACAGTTCCATAAAAACAATGATAGAACCATATTTGTGACCCTTTCTTGTATTTCTATAAGAAATTAGTGTTGCTCGCGAATATTCACAATGCAAATTTTATTCGCGAATATAGCACTATATATTCGTAATTCCCAATATTTTTTTTTTTTGTTTTGTTTTCACAGTACACATCACAGTGATCACCCCTCTCTGCTTCCAGCTTGTGTGGTGTAAAGAAGGCTCTAAAACTACTGTGTGAGACTGGCGTGCGAATTTTCGCATATGCGCAAATTAGCATATGCGAATTCTCGCATATGCGAATGTTTGCTTATGCTAATTTTCGCATATGCTAATTTGCGCATATGCTAATTTGCGCATACGCGACTTTTCGCATATGCGAAAATAAAGGCAAAATATTTCGAATATGCGAATTTAGCGAATATATGACGAATATTCATCCATATATTCACGAAATATCGCGAATTCGAATATGGCCTATGCCGCTAAACACTATAAGAAATCACATACACCTATTATAACACAATCATTCCAAATTAAAAAGGAAGAAACCTGTTATTATAACTACAACTCTATTATAAGCACAGGTAATGTGAAATTCTTCAGAAACTCACATCTGAGTCTATTGAGGCAAAAGCAGGGTATTAACTATTGATCTAACAGTCATGATATCACAATCCAAATAAAAGTGGATCTTGTAAAGGGTCATGATCCATATGTTACCTTAAAAACAATGACCCAGAAGCAACAATTTCTAGAAACAGAAAAAAATCTTCACTCTTTTATAACAAGCATTTACAGTAAGCTTAATGGTTTCAGAACATGCAATGGGCACAAAAGCTTAAAGGGGTACTCCACAAACGCAATGTGCGTGCTGTGGGGATTGGCCATGCCCCCTCATGATGTCAGGCCACGCCCCCTTAATGCAAGTCTATAGGAGGGGGCATGGCGGCCGTAACACCACCTCCCATACACTTGCATATCTAGATTTTAGTAAGGCTTTTGACACTGTCCCATATAGAAGACTTATCAATAAACTACAATCATTGAGCTTGGACTCCCATATTGTTAAGTGGATTAGGCAGTGGCTGAGTGACAGACAACAGAGGGTTGTAGTCAATGGAGTATATTCAGAGCAAGGTCTTGTTACTAGTGGGGTACCTCAGGGATCTGTCATGGGACCTATTTTGTTTAATATCTTCATTAGTGATATCGCAAAAGGTCTTGATGGTAAGGTATGTCTTTTTGCTGATGACACAAATATTTGTAGGGTTGATGTTCCTGGAGGAATCTGTCAAATGGAAAAGGATTTAGGCAAACTAGAAGAATGGTCAGAACTCTGGCAACTGAAATTCAATGTGGATAAGTGCAAGATAATGCACCCGGGGTGTAAAAACTCTCGGGAAGAATATAGAATATTTGACACAGTCTTGACCTCAGTATCTGAGGAAAGGGATTTAGGAGTAATTATTTCAGAAGACTTAAAGGTAGGAAGACAATGTAATAGAGCAGCGGGAAATGCTTGCAGAATGCTTGTATGTATAGGGAGAGGTATAAGCAGTAGAAAGAGAGAAGCGCTCATGCCGCTGTACAGAACACTGGTGAGACCTCATTTGGAGTTTTGTGCACAGTACTGGAGTCCGTATCTCCAAAAGGATACACAGAGTGGACAATTTATATGGCTACACCTTAATAAAATGGGAATGGTTGGTGATATTAACTTCCTGTTTGTGGCACATTAGTATATGTGAGGGGGAAACTTTTCAAGATGGGTGGTGACCATGGTGGCCATTTTGAATCCAACTTTTGTTTTTTCATTAGGAAGAGGGTCATGTAACACATCAAACTTATTGGGAATTTCACAAGAAAAACAATGATGTGCTTGATTTTAACGTAACTTTATTCTTTCATGAGTTATTTACAAGTTTCTGACCACTTATAAAATGTGTTCAATGTGCTGCCCATTGTGTTGGATTGTCAATGCAACCCTCTTCTCCCACTCTTCACACACTGATAGCAACACCGCAGGAGAAATGCTAGCACAGGCTTCCAGTTTCCATAGTTTCAGGTGCTGCAGAATGGGCAAAACAAAAATTGGAACAGGACCCTCAGTTTACGCAGAAGATTTTGTTCAGTGATGAGGTAAACCTTTATGTGAATGGTGAAGTTAACAAACAAAACCACCACTATTGGTCTGACACTAACTCACATTGGATAGATCCCCCCAAGACTGTTGGAACAAAAAAATTGATGGTATGGTGTGGTATATGGGGTACAAAGATAGTGGGGCCCTTCTTCATCCATGGAAACCTCAAGGCCACTGGATATGCGAAATTGCTACATGATTATGTGTTTCCCTCTTTATGCACTGAAGCTGGCATGTTCCCTGAGTTTTTCCAGCAAGATGGTGCACCACCACATTATGGGTGTCAGGTCCGAGCCTTCCTAGATGAACAGTTTCCTGGAAAGTGGATTGGTTGTCGTGGGCCAGTTGAATGGCCTCCAAAGTCTCCCGATCTGACCCCCTTAGACTTTTATCTTTGGGGTCATCTGAAGGCAGTTGTCTATGCTGTGTAAATACGAGATGTGCAGCACCTGAAACTACGGATACTGGAAGCCTGTGCTAGCATTTCTGCGGTGTTGCTATCAGTGTGTGAAGAGTGGGAGAAGAGGGTTGCATTGACAATCCAACACAATGGGCAGCACATTGAACACATTTTATAAGTGGTCAGAAAGTACTCACAATACAAAGATGATGGGGAGAGGACACATGTAGGGGGGGGGGTAAGCAGGAGGCGACAAGCAGCTGATGTTTCGCACGAGGATACGTGCTTTGTCTGGCCTGAGAGGCCAGACGAAACACGTATCCTTGTGCGAAACATCAGCTGCTTGTAGCCTCCGGCTTACCCCCCCCCCCCCACATGTGTCCTCTCCCCATCATCTTTGTATTGTGAGTATGTTATAATAAAGAAGAATAAGAAGACTTGAGTTACCGAAATCCTTTGTTCTCCGCATATTATAAACATTTTTAGGCCCAGGCTCAGGCCCAGCAGTATCGGTAAACAATAAATTGCCTGAATGACACAGCTTGGAGGTGGCTGAATCATAGGAAGACCCTATAGTGGCTGAATGACACAGCCAAGAGTCGGTTGAAGCATGAGGAGACTAAATAGTGGCAGAACGGCACAGCCTGGAGGTGGCTGAAGCAAGATGAGACCATTGAAATGTAACAGTTATAAATTTTAAATTGAGGATTTTTAAATAAAAAAAATGTAATTGAAATTTTAACTCCTAAGTTTTAGTGTCCTGGGCCCCGGTGTGTGGGTACAAAGGACCAAATCGAACAAGGAGTCACATGGCAGCACAATGACAGAGCCTGGAGGTGGCATCAGTATGAGGTGACCATATAGTGGCTGAATGACTGTCTGGAGTTTGTGGCAGCATGAAGAGACCATATAGTGTCTGAATGGCACAGCCTGTAGTTGGCTGAAGCATGAGGAGACCATATAGTGTCTGAATGGAACAGCCTGGAGGTGGCTGAAGCATGAGGAGAGACCATACAGTGGCTGAATGACACAGCCTGGAGTTAGCAGAAGGAGGAGACAATAGGGCCTCACAATCTCTAAGAATAAAAGAGGAATTTTGAAATTTCTTTACCTATTGCTACCATAAACATATATAGGTAATGTCATAGGCCCATCACTAAACCATGTAGTTGCTGAATGACACAGAGCTGGCAGCAGCATAAGTAGGCCCCAGGGCTTCACAATCCCTAAGAATAAAAGATGAATTTTAAAAGCTAGTGGTACCATAAAAATATTTAGGCCCAGGCCCAGCAGCATCAGTAAACCATATATTGGCTGAATGACACAGCCTGAAGGTGTCTGAAGCATAAGGAGACCATATAGTGTCTGAATGACACAGCCTGAAGGTGTCTGAAGCATGAGGATACCATATAGTGGCTGAATGACACAGTGTGGAGGTGTTGGCAGTATGAGGAGACCATATAGTTGCTGAATGACACAGCCTGGAGCTGGCAGCAGCATGAGTAGGCCCCAGGGCTTCACAATCCCTAAGATTAAAAAATGAATTTTGAAATTTAGTGCTACCATAAAATTTTTTAGGCCCAGCAGCATCAGTAAACCATATCTTGGCTGAATGACACAGCCTGAAGGTGTCTGAAGCATGAGGAGAAACCATATGGTGGATGAATGGCACAGCCTGGAGTTTGTGGCAGCATGAGGAGAGCATATTGCAGGGGTACTCAACTACTTTTAGTAGGGGTCCGCTTATCCAGGTCTGCCATTCGGTGAAGGTCCGAGCTAAATGCTAAGACCTAGCGGCCGCAGTGCCATGCCAGAAATATGTGGTGCCTGTTGTAAAACATTATTTATTAAGTCAAAATCGTTCTCCAACTTTCACACACTGTGCCCCAGGTATAATACTGTCACACACTGTGCCCCTGAATATCATACTACCACATGCTGTGTACCTAAAATAATGCTGTCAAACACCATGCCTCTGATATAACACTGCCATACACCCTGTTTCTGAGTATAATACTGCCATTTAAGCCTGCCCCCTATATGAACTGTTCTACAATGCCTTCTTCCCCCATATGAACTGTACCATGATGCCTCCCCCCCATATAAACTATGCCACTATGCCTGCCCCCCATGTGAACTCTCCAGCTGTTTCAAAACTACAACTCCCATCATGCAGACAGAAGATTATGATGGGAGCTGTAGTTGCAAAAAAACTGTAGAGTTAAAGGTTGTGAAATACCTGTAATACACTTACTTCCAGACTGGGAGCAAAAATAGGCCCAGGGATATTAGACTATGCAGCCCATTTATTTTTTACGGTGGGGGTCGCAGCAGTCAGACACCCATTAAAATTAAAAGGGCTGCATACTCTAAAATCACCTCGGTTTAAGTGGCGCTCTCTATCTGTTGCAAAGCTACAACTCCCATCATGCCAAGCGACTCCAGCTCTGATGGGACAGTCAGGCAGCATACACAATTGTATAATGACTCACAGGAGACATCTCTGTTGTCTTTACTTTTTTTCTTGTCTTCTTTCAGCACCATTTTCCTCTGCAGAGTCTGACACCCGAACATCATTTGTTACTTTGTTAGTAGATTCTCATCCTCTGTATGACAACAATAATCATTATAACCCTGCCAGACATCATGACCCATAAAAATAATACTGCCAGACACTGTTTCCTCTGTCAGAATCCCAACCTAGTACTCCCCAGACCCATTTCCCCTCCTCCTGCAGACCCCTAAGGGCTTCTCCACACTGTGGACATTTAGTTGGCAGAATGTCCGCTTGCTGCAGGCGCCACCGAAGCCATTGGCGGTAGGACTGCACGAATCTCTATAGATGACAATGCAGTCTGGTGGAATTCCACCTGCTAAATGGATGTCCACCTAAAGAACGAACATGTTTGTTCTTTGGGTGTACGTCCATTCTGCTGGGGGAATACCACTGTGGTGATTCCACAGTATGCACTGAGCAGCAGAATACCATTAAAAACAATTGGACTGCTGCAAGCAGATTTCGGCCAGAGGAATGTCCTCAATGTGGATGGGCCCCCTTAGTCCTCCTGCAGACTTCTCTGTCCCCCAAGACCCCTGCATCATTTATCTTTACAATTTTCTGTCCCCCCCAGACCCCTCTGTCCCCTTCTGCCTTAACACTCCCCACCGCATCATTCATCTCCCCCCCCAAGACCCCTGCATCATTCATCCCCCCCCCAAGACCAGACCCCTGCATCATTAATTCCACCCCCCCAAGACCAGACCCCTGCATCATTCATCTCTCCCCCCCAAGACCCCTGCATCATTCATCTCCCCCAAGACTCCTGCATCATTCATCTCCCCCTAAAGCCCCTGCATCATTCATCTCCCCCAAGACCCCTGCATCATTCATCTCCCATCCCCCAAGACCAGAACCCTGCATCATTCATTTCCCCCCCAAGACCAGACCTCTGCATCATTCATCTCCCCTCCAAGACCCCTGCATCATTCATCTCCCCTCCAAGACCCCTGCATCATTCATCTCCCCCCAAGACCCCTGCATCATTCATCTTCCTTTTCCCACCCCAAGACCCCTGCAGCATTCATCTCCCCCAAGACCCCTGCATCATTCATCTTCCCTTCCCCATCCCAAGACCCCTGCAGCATTCATCTCCCCCCCACCCCAAGACCCCTGCATCTTTCATCTCCACTCCCACAAGACCATACCCCTGCATCATTCATCTCCCCTCCAAGACCCCTGCATCATTGATCTCCCCCCCCCAAGACTCCTGCATCATTCATCTCCCCCTCACCCCAAGACCCCTGCATCATTCGTCTCTCCCCCTAAAGCCCCTGCATCATTCATCTTCCCCCAGGACCCCTGCATGATTCCTCTCCTCTCTCCCAAGACCAGACCCCTGCATCATTAATCCCCCCCAAGACCAGACCCCTGCATCATTCATCTCCCCTCCAAGACCACTGCATCATTCATATCCCTCCCAAGACCCCTGCATCACTCATCTTCCCTTGCCCACCCCACCCCAACACCCCTGCAGCATTCATCTCCTCCCCCCACCCCAAGACCTCTGCAGCATTCATCTCCCCCCCCCACCCCAAGACCCCTGCAGCATTCATCTTAGCCCCAACCCCAAGACTCCTGCAGCATTCATCTCCCCCCACACCAAGACCCCTGCAGCATTCATCTTCCCTTCCCCACCCCATGACCCCTGCAGCATTCCTCTTCCCCCCCACCCCAAGACCCCTGCAGCATTCATCTCCTCCCCCCACCCCAATACCCCTGCAGCATTCATCTCCCCCTACCCCAAGACCCCGGCAGCATTCATCTCAACCCCAACCCCAAGACCCCTGCAGCATTCATCTCCCCCCACCCCAAGACCCCTGCATCATTCATCTTCACTTCCCCACCCCAAGACCCCTGTAACATTCCTCTTCCCCCCACCCCAAGACCCCTGCAGCATTCCTCTAACCCCCCCCCCCACCCCACGACCCCTGCAGCATTCCTCTTCCCCCCCACCCCAAGACCCCTGCATCATTCCTCTTCCCCACCCCCACCCGGCCCTGCATACTTACTTACCTATCCCAACACTGCCTCTCTGTGCCAGGTCCCATGCTGCTCCACTGCTCTGGCCTCTTCTGGTCAGGCCTGGCCAGAGCAGATGATGCAGGCAGCGCTAATCGCGCTGCGTGCATCACAGGAGAAGCGCGGCCGGGCAGGGAGCAGATCGCTCCCTTGCTCCGGCGGCACTCAGCTATTCATTTGTATCAGTGTCTTAAACACACTGATACATATGAATGTCGGGACAGTGGATGCCTTCTCTTGCCGGTTATCTGAACCGTCCGGAGATCTGGATGACTGGTGGCTGCGGCCCGGATCTGGTCCGCCAGTTGAGTACCGCTGCCACATAGTATCTGAATGGCATAGCCTGGAGTTGGCAGAAGCATGAGGAGACCATTGAAATGTAAGATTTTGAAATAGAAATGTAAGATTTTGAAATTGAAATGTAGGATTTTGAAATAGAAATTTTAACTTCCAAGTTATGGTGTTGCGGGCCCCGGCGAGTGGGTACAAATGACCAAATTTAACATGGAGTCACATGTCACATGGCAGCACAATGAAAGAGCCTGGAGGTGGCTGAAGCATGAGGAGAGACCATATAGTGGCTGAATGGCACAGCCTGGAGTTTGTGGCAGCATGAGGAGACCATATAGTGGCTGAAAGACACAGTGTGGAGGTGTTGGCAGCATGGAGTTGGCAGAAGCATGAAAAGACCATTGAAATTTAAGATTTTGAAATTGAAATTTAAGATTTTGAAACTGAAATCTTAGCTAATACTCCCAAGTACACTTAAAACAGTTTCTGAGTACAACACCAGCCGGTGAGTACTTTTGCCTGAACTTTCACAGTATGTAGGCCCTTTACAGATTAACAGGTGCAAAATAGCACACTACTTAGATGTACGTATGTGGTATGCATTTATGAGGGCAGAAAATATGCGCTACAGTATGCTGAAAAAAACTTGTATTTTAGCATCAGTAAACCATATATTGGATGAATGACACAGCATGGAGGTGGCTGAAGCATGAGGATACCATATAGTGGCAGTAGAGACAGCCTAGAGGTGGCAGCAGCAGCATCAGGATGTTAAACGCTGCTAGACTGCGCTTTTCTCTGCTGTAACACACACACACAGGCTCTGCGTCCTATGATCCCTCTGCAGTGTATTGTAATGAAGTGAGGAGCCGAAATGATGGCTGCTGATTATATAGGGCTGTGACATCACAGGGGTGACTGGCCACTCATAGGCTGCATCCTGCATGTGATTCTGGGTCATCCCGCCAACTTCCCTTCCCGCCTTGTCTTTACAGCCCCATGTACTGACATGTGGATCCGCCATTTTAGATGCCCTGGAGCCTGCACCGAGTTTAATGAAGCGATTCGCGCAATAGAATCGCAGTGATATTCGCATTCATTGCAAATTGAATATTTCCTAAAATTCGTAATGAATTCGGGTTCGTCAGCTTCAATTCACTCATCTCTACTACCAAGGTCTTAAAGTGGTTATCCAACATAAGGTGACTTTAGAACTTACCTGCCAGACAGTAATGAACATGCTTAGGGAGGATCCATTCTAAATGGCTCTGTTGCGAGTCCACCAAAATGCTGCTGATTTCTTTTTTGAAATGACTATTTCCAGGTTGAGTTCCCTCCCTCTAACTTCAAGTCCTAAGATCCCTTATTTCTGTGAGGTCACCTTTCTCCCTTCCACACATCAGTCACCCCACCCATTGCAGCACAGCTGAGCTCCCTTCCATGTGTGCTGTGCTTGAAACTAGAATTCCCTGCAGCCCTGTGGAGAATTATCTTCCTCCCATCCAGCGGTTGCTGCACCCATTGTTGCACAGATATGCTCCTTTTCAACATCTGACTAGTGATGTAATGTCTCGGGCTGTACTGCAACCTGGGGAAAGCCTTTTTAACCCCTTAAAGACACAACCTATTTTGGCCTTTAGGTTACAGACAATTTCATTTTCGTTTTGGATTGTATTGGATTTTCATTTTTTCCTCCTTGCCTTCTAAGATCTCTTTTATTTTTCCATCCATAGACCCTTATAAGGATTTGTGTTTTGTGCCACCAGTTGTACTTTGTAATGACATCTTTAATTTTACCATATAATCTAAGGTGCAACCAAAAAAATATTATTTTTGTGGGGAAATTAAATAGAAAATTGCAATACTGAAATTTTTTGACAGTTTACTTTTTACACTGTACACTTTATGGTAAAACTGACATGATTTCTTTATTCTGTGTATCAATAGGATTAAAATGATATACATGTTTACATGCTTTTCTATTATTGTATTACTTAAAAAAAACAGTTTTAAACTAAATAAGTATGTTTAGAATTCTCTAATTCTCTATTCTGATCCCTATAACTTTCTCAATTGTGGCCTTATTTTTTATATTTACGTTGTTCACTGTAGGGGACCATTTACATTGTACTTGAATAATTTGGACATTTATGCATACTTCAATACCAAATTGGGATTATTTAAATCCTAAAAAAAAAAAGTTTTTATGTCCCCATTTGGTTTTATGTTTCCTGGCATTTCTGGCATAATCCTGGTGGAGTTTCTATATTTGAAAATGTCTAAATTATGACAGAAACTTGGAAAGTCTTCTGTCCTGAGTTCTCAATGTGAAGACACCTACTATCTGCATAGTTTGTATGAAAGGTGGTTAAAATGCTCACATGACAGACCTCTTATTTTATATAAATGGGAAGGGATACGGCAATAACAACGTTAAGTAACTTCTAAAACACCATTATGTTTGAAATGATGGTTGGTATCAAAGTTTACATCAAGGATTTGATCCAAGTAACTCAGCAGTTGATTCATTTATTAAATTAATTGCCAGAATAATAGGCTCCTTAATTTTCTTATGAGCCATGAAATATGTGCATTTTACTGGTTTAAGTGACAATTTCATTTTGAGGTATTTAGCGCTTTCATTGGGTCATTAACCATCATTATATATTGCAGTCAGTGTATTTGGCTGAGGAAACAGGGTCGTGATCTGGCATTTTCTAGCAATTATTGTTGCAAAGTTGACTTGTAATCACTTTCTTACAGTAGCTAGAATTTTAATTACCTAATGCTGTTCTATTATAAAACCAATTACTATTACTGTTCAGTACTTTTATTTATTGACGTGACACATGTGCTCCTTCTCCTTGAAAGTACTAGGCTGCAAAATACTTAAAACTTAGTTAAAGCCATTCCTTATCTTAGTGTCTAGATTTATTTACTAACATTCTTATGCAATTTTTACATTGTTGCTAAATTAAGATTACATTAGTTACATTACAACCGCCAGCTGGCCTTCATTGCTTGTCAGTATTTCTATTTGTTTGTTTAGCTCTAAATTTTGGACACATTGATAGAAGGGGTCATTTTCTTGACACTTTTCTGTTAGCAAAGATGGCACTCATGTACACCAAAAGCATAAAACTGGCAGAAGAATGTATGTGAATTTATTGAAAGTACTGTCAATTGGAGCATACTTACTAAAACCTAACAAATCTCACATTTATGCCAAATCACTCTGCAAACTGAAAACTGTTGGATGGGGGCAAACCACATACATAAAGAAATAGCCAGATGAATAATATATCTGGTATATACAAAATAACGGTTAGCTTTTATAAATTCTCTCTAGACAATTCAAGAAAACATCTCACATTAGATAGACATCTGCCACATACAAACATAGACAGCAGGGACCTCTTGAGCAGGAATATCAATTGTAACGTCCAGTGCTCTGGCCAGACACGCTGGCTGTGAACACTTTCCTCCCCTGCGGCAGCAGGACCATCCCACTTTGGGGCGGGCTCTGTTGAAAACCAGCGGCACCTTAGACTCTGCTCCCTGGCATGGCCCGCGTCATCTGCCACACAGGTCCAGCAGATCCACTACCTCCGTGTGTGTCCTGCCTACTGCCGTGAGTCTTACAGTAAGATCCAGCCATGGATCCCACTGAGGTACCTCTGCCAGAAGTTTTTGACCTCTCCTCCATCGTGGCTCAACTGTCGCAGCAGTCAATCCATCAGGCGCAACAACTGAATCAATTGTCTGCCTTGATGCAACAGCTTCTTGCCGTACGGCAGCAACAACAGCTTTGCTTATCCCTAATTACCTATCTCACCTAACGGAACAGGAAAGATCCTGTTGACGCATTGAGAGAATTTGTGCTTATATTGTGCCAGTCCGGAGCACTTTCTCAAAGACTGGTCCATACGTTCTCAGCGTCCGGGAGAAAGCTTGCATCTAGAACAAGTAGGTGAGACGACCCTTGGTGTGAATTCTACTTCTCCTCGTTTGACCACTCCGGTCCAAGTTTTCACTCCTGCCAAGACTTCATTCATAGCTTCTGCCTTTTTGGACTCAGGTTCCGCAGGTGACTTCATTGATGCCTCCCTGGTCCATAAACACTGGCTTCCAGTGACTCGCCTTCCAAAGCCCTTGTATATTACCTCTGTTAATGGACAAAAACTGAACTCTACAGTGCTATTTCACACAGAACCTCTCATCATGCAAGTGGGACCCTGCATAAGGAAAATATTGAGTTCTTTGTGCTGCCTCATTGTACTTCGGAGCCTCTTCTTGGTCTTTCTTGGCTTCAATGCCATTTTCTACAACTTGACTGGAAATCTGGTGAAATCACACACTGGGGACCGTTTTGCCCACATCATTGTTTTCTGCCTATCCAGCCTAAAGCTGTTTCTTCATCTCCACTTATGTCTGGTCTGCCTCTTCCATATCAAGACTATTCAGACGTGTTCTGCGAAAGGCAGGCTGAGACTCTTCCACCGCATCGTCCCTACGACTACACCATTAACTTACAGCCTGGAACCACGCCTCCTCGAGAAAGTATCAATCCATTATCTGTTCCAGAGATTCAAGCCTTGGCAAAATATATTCAAGAGAACCTAAAGATGGATCCTGACAAGCGGACTATGGAATTGGTTTGGCCTCGTCCTACTGGTCTACGGGCTATTCAACTCTTTTCGGGCTATTCAACTCTTTTTGGGATTTGCCAATTATTATCGTCAGTTCATTCCACATTTCTCTTCCTTGGTTGCTCCGATTGTGGCTCTCACTAAGAAGAACTCTAACCCCAAGACTTGGCCTCCTGAGGCCGAAGAGGCCTTCACTCGCTTAAAGTTAGCATTTTCCTCTGCTCTAGTGCTTTCAATACCTGATCCTGAGAAACCCTTTGCTTTGGAGGTAGATGCTTCATCCATAGGAGCTGGTGCCGTACTTACCCAGAAAAACTCCAAGGGCAAGATTGTAACCTGAGGTTTATTTTCTAAGACTTTCTCGCCTGCAGAGAGGAACTACTCTATTGGACACCGAGAACTCCTTGCTTTTAAGCTTGCATTGGAAGAGTGGCAACATTTATTAGAACGTTCTTCTCATCCGGTCTGTATTTATTCGGACCATAAGATTCTCCTATATCTCCAGTCTGCTCAGCGATTGAACCCTCACCAGGCTCGATGGTCTTTTTTCTTTTCCAGATTTAATTTTCCATCCTGCTAACAAGAACATCAGAGCCTATGCTCTTTCAGGGTCTTCCGATGTCGTAGGATTGGACTCCATGCCAAGGCATATTATTCCTCCTGAGCAATTCATCTCTGCAGCTCCTACCGATCTTCAGCAAGTTCCCTCTGGGAAGTCCTTTGTGCCTATTCAACTGAGATGTAAAGTCTTGAATTGGGGACATTCTTCTTTGCCTGCTGGTCACCCTGGTTCAACTAATCTCCCAGCATTACTGGTGGCCGTACCTTGAAAGCGATGTCTCCGATTTTGTTCGTTCCTGCATTACCTGTGCTCGTGACAAAACTCCTCGGCAAAAACCTGCGGGTCTCTTACAGCCTTTGCCAATTCTGGAAACTCCCTGGTCTCACATAGCAATGGACTTTTTGAACAGCACTAAATACTTAAGGCATGAACTCCATGCCTGACAGTGAATACCCCACACTGTGATCCTCTCTCCCCTTCTGCACGATGTTTTGTATGGGAGTATTTAATAAAGAAGCTACCCTGAAAAAAAGTTGCCTTGGTGAGTCTGCTGACTTTTTTCACCTTCTCCTTAAGTTTTACTATTTTGGTTGACTGTCTTTACTTTTCAATGAATATTCAGATGGACAGGAACATTGTTGCAAAATGAAATGTGAATGCTAGGCTCAGGAGGTATAAACAGCTTCATAATCAAAGACCCCCTCCCCTCAAACATGATTCATACGACCTAAGTCTTCTATCTCCTCCCCCTCCCCCCCCCAAACACTTATCCCCATTTGCCAATTCAGTGAAAAGCACAGCTAGTCAACCAAATAGTAAAATCCTTATATCCAAAGAATGGGGGGGGGGGGGGGGGCATAGAAAGTATGTGAAAACACTGTCGGATTAGGGCATCTGTGCCTTTTTCAATCCTTTTTCTTTTTGGACTGACCACAAGTCCTCTTTAAAGTTTATGGACATCTTTGCACTACTTAGCAACTTTCTAAACAGTTTTCATTAAAAATCCCCTATCATATAGCTTCTGCTTAGAGAAATATAAGAAAAATCTGTCTTTCTTTGAAATATAAGAAAAAAATGTTTTTCTGATCACTCAGTGTGAGAGACTCCAGAAGAATGTTGACCGTCTGTAAAACATAGTAAAATTAGATTTTTACTAAAATGTGTTTTTGCACATGTGGTGCATCATGGGGTGTGAACATGAGGTGTATGGGGTAGATGTTGTAGCCCAGGGACAGATGGTATTAACCCCTAAATGTTTGTGACGCCAGGGCCTGGTAACCACCCGAATGGTAGCACAGCTCTCCCTAGGTTAGGTAGAGTAATAATAGACTAAGAGCAGGTTAGGGTTAACGGTCGCTTTACTGAGGTAGACATATCGTAATAGTCTTAACAGCTAGGCCAGGATCCAAGAGAGGTTGTCAGTAACACAGAAGGGACCTTGCAGCTTGCTGGGATTTGCAGTGTTTGGACAGACTTCAACTCAGCCACACTGACTATAATAGACTTGACTTTAGATTTTACTGTAGGTAGTGACAGCAGACATAGATGACTTGACTGATTGACATGTGGCTGCTGGTTGGGCTTGAGGCCTCCAGATGTGCTGGACACTGGCTCTGAGATGTCTGGTCTTTATTGTATTCCAGCAGGAGTCATAAGAGAGAGATTGTAATGGCTGCCCCTCTTATAAAGGGGGGCTGGGCAAGAAACCAATAGGTAAAGCTGCAGGTCACTTGGTTAGCTGGTGCTCCCTGGGTAACAAACATGTGACAACAACATCATGTGACTAACTTAAAGGTCCTTTATACCTAATACACCTAATATACAGATAACACAATGAGGGAGACACTGCAGGAGAGCCCCTAGGACACAGAGGGACTCAACCTGACAGGGCCTAAGTACTGTATGGGACTATATCCCGTACTGGGACATCACACACAATAATAAGTACAAAGTAAGAATTAAAAAAAGGCCTTTCAATGGTGTCCATAGCCCTTAAATCTAAGTTGGGAGGAGGCTTTCATTGATAGGACTTGTTTTCCAGTACACAGAGGCTTTATAAGATTGAAGTTTCAAATGCTTTGTCATGTTCCTCAAACTATTCCTAAACAAATTTTGAAGTGTCATTGACATTAGGAAATAACTTGACTGATTGACATACGGAGCTCAGTGCTGGAAGCTAAGCCATGTTATCAGTCAATGCAGGAAGAGTTGGAGAAGAGCAGAGGAGTGCATGCTGCGGCTCAGCACAACCTCCTTGACTCATGAGCTATATGTACAAATAAAAAGAACCCATGAGCTCCTCTTATATATTTGCTTTAGTAAATACAATACAAAAAAAATAATGTTGGAGCATCTTCCTTATACAGTTTGTCAGCACTGATTGGACAGTGTGTGTACAGATGCACTCTATTGACAAAGGGAATACCTACTTGTCAATTTATTCATACATTTCAAGGAGGAATAAAAGAGGAATTGCATAATGCGGAGTTCTAGAAAAGAGTGATCCAGCACAGTTATCTTTAATGAGACTACACTTATTTACTACAACATACATGTCCGGAGAGCTGGCGGTCTTTAATAAAATGCAATGCAATTACAGAACATAAAGGAGTTTAAAACGAAATTTGTAAGAAAAGATAGAGAATTAATACTTTACCTTTGTTAATTTGTGCCTCGTATTTCAATGAATACAAAGCTAGGATTTAATGAGTCTCCAGTGATTTGGTGTCCCATGATTCTCGCCTCAGTTTGTCATCAGAGGAACCATCCTGTGCTATCAATAGTTCCGTTTTGATTACATCTTTTCTCACATTTGCCAGCTGCCTGGCAGCTTCCTGGATAATAACTATAATAAAATGTTATAATACCCTATTTAGAACCAAGCTGTATATTTTATAAATTCATATATAATAAGAATCCCAGTCTCCTCCGTATTCATACAACTTTACTTGTTGCAATGCATAAGGTTATCTCTGTGTGTTAAGTTGGAAGACATAAAACCAAAGCACCTTCCTAGCATTAAAATATGCTTCTGCTTCATGAAATGTGTATT
The DNA here is from genome assembly GCF_029499605.1 of Hyla sarda. NCBI lineage: Eukaryota > Metazoa > Chordata > Amphibia > Anura > Hylidae > Hyla > Hyla sarda. Next base: position 308,464,255 of record NC_079189.1, read on the forward strand.
CCCATCCTAGGCATTTGTGGCACATCAACAGTACTAGAATGAGTTGAGTGCTTAAGCGCTTTAGTGTGACCTTATGTCCAGCCTGAGGATATGTCACATACTCCTAAAAGTGCAGAGGTCATTGTGCAGGGAGGAGAGAGTAAAATAGAAAATTTGAAAAAAAATTCACATAAAAGAGTATGTTTAATGTAAAAACTTGATTTAAAGGGGTACTCCGCGGAGGTCCAGCAGCTGGGGACCCCCGGGATCTCGGCTGGGGCAAACTTGCTCTGTGCGTAATGACGGGCGATACAGTGGCTGGAGCATCGTGACATCACGGCTCCACCCCCCCCTGTGACATCACTGCCCGCCCCCTCAATACAAGTCTATGGGAGGGGGCGTTGCAGCCCCCTCCCATGGACTTGCATTAAGGGGGCGGGCAGTTAAGTCACAAGTGGGCAGAGCCGTGAAAACACGATGCTCTGTCCCCTGTATCGCCCGTCATTACGCACAGAGCGAGTTTGCTCTGTGCACTGATGACTGCGGGGTGCCGCAGCAGAGATCCCGGGGTCCGCGGCTGCGGGATCCCCACGATGAGACATCTTATCCCCTGTCCATTGGATAGGGGAAAAGATGTCTAGGGGAGGAGTACCCCTTTAAACCATAGGTCATAATTTGATGACACATTTCCTGTAATATATGTGTTACGCCTAGCGCTCCGGGTCCCCGCTCCTCCCCGGAGCGCTCACGGCGTCTTTCTCCCTGCAGCGCCCCGGTCAGTCCCGCTGACCGGGAGCGCTGCACTGTCATGGCCGTCGGGGATGCGATTCGCACAGCGGGACGCGCCCGCTCACGAATCGCATCCCAGGTCACTTACCCGTCCCGGTCCCCTGCTGTCATGTGCTGGCGTGCGCGGCTCCGCTCTCTAGGGCGCGCGCGCGCCAGCTCTCTGAGACTTAAAGGGCCAGTGCACCAATGATTGGTGCCTGGCCCAATTAGCTTAATTGGCTTCCACCTGCTCCCTGGCTATATCTGATCTCCTCCCTTGCACTCCCTTGCCGGATCTTGTTGCCTTGTGCCAGTGAAAGCGTTTAGTGTGTCCAAAGCCTGTGTTACCTGAACTTCTGCTATCCATCCTGACTACGAACCTTGCCGCCTGCCCCCGACCTTCTGCTACGTCTGACCTTGCCTCTGCCTAGTCCTTCTGTCCCACGCCTTCTCAGCAGTCAGCGAGGTTGAGCCGTTGCTAGTGGATACGACCTGGTTGCTACTGCCGCAGCAAGACCATCCCGCTTTGCGGCGGGCTCTGGTGAAAACCAGTAGCCTCTTAGAACCGGTCCACTAGCACGGTCCACGCCAATCCCTCGCTGACACAGCGGATCCACAACCCGTAAGCCGAATCGTGACATATGTGGAGCATTTGGAAACATTTCTTGATATGATTAGGGATGAGTGAATCGAATCTGATGAATCCAAATTCATTACAAATTTCTGAAAAAATTCGATTTGCAATGAATATTGGTGCGATTCGATAGAGCAAATCGCTTCTTTAAACTCCATTTAGTGTGGTCCAGACTCCAGGGCATCTAAAATGGTGGATCCACATGTGAGGACATGGGACAAGGAATCCTGGGAAGGCAGGAACAAGGGAAGGCAGGATGACCCTGAATCATATGCAGCATGCAGCCTATCAGCAGCATACTTTTTTAAGCGTACTGAAGCGCATTGTCCTCCCCTCATAAGTGCCTACCATATACGTACATCTAAGTGGTGTACTACTTTGTTCCTGTTAAAGCCTCAAGGGTCTAGATACTGTAAAAGGCCATGTAAAAGTACTTTTTTAAGCGTACTGTAGCGAATAGTTCTCCCCTCATAAGTGCATACCACATATTAACATCTAAGTGGTGTAGTATTTTGTTCCTGTTAAAGTCTCAAGGGCCTAGATACTGTGAAAGGCCGGGAAAAATTACTCATCGGCTGATGTTGTACACAAGTACTTTTTAAAGCATACTGGAGCGCATTGTCCTCCCCTCATTAGTACTGCATACCACATACGTACATCTAAGTGGTGTACTATTTTGTTCCTGTCAAAGTCTAAAGGGCCTAGATACTGCGAAAGGCCAGGCAAAAGTACACACCGGCTGGTGTTGTACACAAATACTTTTTCAAGCGTACTGTAGCGCATTGTCCTCCACTCATAAGTGCATACCACATACGTACATCTAAGTAGTGTACTATTTTGTTCCTGTCAAAGTCTCAAGGGACTAGATACTGTGAAAGGCCAGACAAAAGTACACACCTGTTGGTGTCATAGACAAGTACTGTTTTAAGTGTAGTGGAGCATATTGTACACCCCTCATATACGCACTAAGTATGTCAGGCAGAGAAGTGCCAGAACCTGCACAGAGGAGTGGCAGAGGCCTAAATGAGGAGTGGCACAGAGACCTGCACAGAGGAGTGGCAGAGGAGCAGGAGCAGCTAGAGGAGCTAGAGGGTTATGAGGAAGGCGAGACACATGACCCAGACATACCGTGGCAGTATGCAGTGGAGATGGAGGCAGGGAGTCCCTCCTAGTCACTTGCACAAATGGCACGATGCATGCTCACTTCCTTGCGTAGTGACCGCTAGTGTTGCTCGCGAATATTCGCAAATCGAATTTTATTCGCGAATATCGCATATTCGCGAATTCGCGAATATTCGCGAATATAGCACTATATATTCGTAATTACAAATATTCGTTTTTTTTATTTTTTTATTTTCACAGTGATCATCCCTCTCTGCTTCCAGCTTATGTGGTGTAAGAAGGCTCTAATACTACTGTGTGAGACAGGTATGTGAATTTTCGCATATGCGAACATTTGCATATGCTAATTTTTGCATACGCGAATTTTCACTTATGCTAATTCTTGTATATGTTAATTTTCGCATATGTTAATTTTCGCACACGCAAATATTCACATATGCGAAAATAAAACAAGAATATTACGAATATGAGAATATTCGCGAATATGACGAATATTCGTCCATATATTCGCGAATATTCGTGAATTCGAATATGGCCTATGCCGCTCAACACTAGTGACCGCCGAATTGTCACCATTCGGCAGCGTGATGACTTCTGGATCTCCATCTTATTGGACCCTCGCTACCGGCACAAAATGGGAGCCTTTTTCACACCCACTGGGAGGGAGGACAAACTGACCTACTACAGAGATATCCTACATAGTCAGTTGGCCCATGCCTATCTGTGCCATTATCCATCCTCTCACAGGTCTGATTCGGGGGCCCACTGCGCTCACCTTCCACTGCCATGGCTGCTGGGGAGGGGTGAGGTGGCAGGAGCAGTACCAACTCCATCAGCAGCAGCCTGAGTCTACAGTTGCTGTTGGGTAGCTATCTTCACCTGCATAGTGAAGCAACTCATCAGTAGCAGGTAGACCTGGGGCAGGACCTGACCCAGCAGGTGATGGCATACCTTGACATGCCCATGCCAACACACCTTGAAGATCCGCTGGACTTCTGGACAGCCAAACTTGATTTGTGGCCGCAACTAGCAGAGTTTGCCCTGGAAAAGCTGTCCTGCTCAGCCAGTAGTGTGCCATCAGACAGGGTGTTTAGTGCAGCGGGGGCCATAGTAACCCCAAGGAGAACTTGTCTGTCCACGAAAAATGTGTAAAGACTGACCTTTTTTTGAAGATCAATCAGGCATGGATCAGCCAGGATTTCCACCCACCAATGCCTGATGCATCAGAGTAGATTGACCATGGTGCCACACCAACACTTCACAAATATGGATAGTGCTAAACATATTTAAGGTGCTGCTCCCAGGTACAGACATTTCTCGCCATCAGACCACAAGTAAATATTGAGGATATGCATTAGCTAAAACTTAACTTTTCTTAGGAGAAAAAATATGTACTCAAAATTTTGTTGAAATAAAACAAAAGGAAAGGTATGCAAAAAACACCATGTACCACCTACACCACCAAGTATTGATGTGATGCAAAGACCTCTAAAAGGTGGAAGGGAACAAAGTATGGTCCATTGTAACCGGTGGGGGTAAAAAATTCCCCTGTAAGGCCCTACTCTCACATTATTAATTCCCTTCTTGGCAAGTGTTACTTGCCCTAAAAAGGGTGGCCCCACACAGGAACCTCTTCCTATTTCCCCCTACAAACACTGCCATTTCTCACGTTTTTTAGGTGGAAAAAGAGAGAGTTTCCTGTGTGGGGGTCCTCCTTTTTAGGGGGAGTAACACTTGCCAAGAAGACAATTGGGCGAGAGTAGGGCCTTACAGGTGAAGTTTTTACCCCCATATGTTGTTCCCTTCCACCTTTTAGAGGTCTTTGCATCACATCAATACTTGGTGGTGTAGGTAGCATATAGTGTTATTTGCACACCTTTCCATTTATTTGAGTTTAAAAAAAAATTGAGTCCATATATTTATCCTAAGCATATTATTAAAAGTTAAGTTTTACGTAATGAATATCATTGTCAGGGTCCGGATGGGTATACAGTGAGGATACTGGTGGTGGATCCTCTGTGTCAGTGGGGTGATGACGTGGGCCGTACCAGGGGAACGGAGTCTAAGGGGTTACTGGTTTTCACCATAGCCCGCCGCAAAGCGGGATGGACTTGCAGCGGCAGGTAACCCACAGGTCGTTCAACCCGATAGCGACTCAACCCCAGCTGACGGCTGAGACAGGCGCGGTACAAGGGATTAGGCAAGAGCAAGGTCGGACGTAGCAGAAGGTCAGGGCAGGCAGCAAGGATCGTAGTCAGGGGCAACGGCAGAGGGTCTGGAACACTGGCTTGGAACATACACAAGAAACGCTTTCACTGGCACTGAGGCAACAAGATCCGGCGATACTAGGAAGGGGAAGTGGGTTTTTATAATGAGGACACAGGTGTAATTACTGATTGGGCCAGGCGCCATTATTTAATTAATGGCGCGCTGGCCCTTTAAATCTCAGAGAGCCGGCGTGCGCGCGCCCTAGGGAGCGGGGCCGCGCGCGCCGGGACTGAGCCGACGGAGGACGGGACAGGTGAGGGGATTGGGATGCGAGTCACATCCCCACCGGTGACACTAATGCAGCGCTCCCGGTCAGCGGGTCTGACCGGGGCGCTGCATTGAGGTGAACGCCGCGAGCGCTCCGGGGAGGAGCAGGGACCCGGAGCCCTCGGCGTAACAATCATCAATACTTTTTCTTTTGCCTATCTGTCTCAGCTACTATTCTGATCCTGCCACCCGGCTGATGCCACACATCTGATGCCAAGTTCTCCTTTTTTCACCCACCTTCTTCACCGGGTTCTGGTATTGCCACCAACCTCACCACTCTGTCACTGGGTCACTTTCAGGACTCCTGCTGCTGCTGCCACCATATGTTCTCCTCATGCTGATGCCACCTCCATGCTGTCTCATTCTGCCACCATTGGTTCTCCTCATGCTGATGCCAGCTCCAAGCTGTTTCATTCTGCCACCATATGGTCTCCTCATGCTGCTGCCAACTCCAGGCTGTGTCATTCAGCCACTATATGGTCTCGTCATGCTGCTGCCACCTCCACGCTGTGTCATTCAGCCACTATATGTTCTCCTCAGCTGCCTCCAACTCCAGGCTGTGTCATTCAGCCACTATATGCTGCCTCCAACTCCACGCTGTGTCATTCGGCCACTATAGGGTCTCCTCATGCTGCTGCCACCTCCACGCTGTGTCATTCAGCCACTGTATGTTCTCCTCATGCTGCCGCCAACTCCAGGCTGTGTCATTCAGCCACTATATGCTGACTCCAACTCCATGCTGTGTCATTCAAGCACTATATGGTCCCCTCTTGCTGCCGCCACCTCCACGCTGTGTCATTCAGCCACTATATGGTCTCCTAATGCTGCTGGGACATTACCTAAAAAATGTTATGGTAGCACTATTACCTGTGGAATTACCACAAGAATCCAATGAAACAGCTTGGAGCGATAACAATGAACCATAACTGATTAAATGAAACATTCACACTTTCACAGTCAGGGGGGTGCTGAGAGGCAGGGGCTGGAACAGGTGATATCTCGCCTGGCGGAGGACCGCCAGCATAATGCTCACCAGAATGGGTAATCAAAAAAATAAAATAATGTCAAATTAAATTAAATAAAAATTACATTATAAAAATCTCTTTATTCTCTTCAATTTTGATGCCACATGGTCTCCCTGCTGTCACATCCAGACACTCTGTGGCAGTGATTCTAATAGTAATGCCTGTAATTGGCATGTCATACTGAATAACAGTATTATTTCACTAACACAGCACACCTCCTATGCATGTTAGGACGAGGCAAAGTGTTCTACACCCCTATTGAGGCTATATGGTCTCCTCATGCTTCCGCCACCTCCAGGCTGTGTCATTCAGGCACTATATGCTGCCACCAACTCCTGGTTGTGTCATTCAGCCACTATGAGCACTCCTCATGCTGCCACCACCTCCACTCTGTGTCATTCAGGCACTATATGATCTCCTCATGCTGCCGCCACCTCAACGCTGTGTCATTCAACCACTATATGTTCTCCTCATGCTGCCGCCACCTCCATGCTGTGTCATTCAGCCACTATGTGTTCTCCTCATGCTGCCATCAACTCCAGGCTGGGTCATTCAGCCACTATATGGTCTCCTCATGCTGCCACAAACTCCAGGCTGTGTCATTCAGGCACTATATGCTGCCGCCAACTCCTGGTTGTGTCATTCAGCCACTATGAGCACTCCTCATGCTGCCACCACCTCCACTCTGTGTCATTCAGGCACTATATGATCTCGTCATGCTGCCGCCACCTCAACGCTGTGTCATTCAGCCACTATATGTTCTCCTCATGCTGCCGCCACCTCCATGCTGTGTCATTCAGCCACTATGTGTTCTCCTCATGCTGCCATCAACTCCAGGCTGGGTCATTCAGCCACTATGTGGTCTCCTCATGCAGCCGCCACCTCCACACTGTGTCATTCAGCCACTATATGGTCTCCTCATGCTTCCGCTACCTCCAGGCTGTGTCATTCAGCCACTATATGGTCTCCTCATGCTGCTGCCTACTCCACACTGTGTCATTCAGTCACTATTTGGTCTCCTCACACTGATGCCAGCACCAGGCTCTGTCATTGTGCCGCTCTGCAACAGTGATTCTAATAGCGATGCCTCTGATATGCATGTCATACTGAATAAAAGTATTATTTCACTAACCCAGCACACACCCTATGCTTATTACAGCAAGGCAAAGTTTTCTACGCCCCTATTGAGGCTCTCTGTAGGCCAGAAATAGCTGTTTTTAATAGCAATTTGACGACAAAAAATTTGGACCGAACCAAATTTTTTCGGAAAATTCGGCAAATCGTCTGATTAAAATTTTTCAAAAATTTGCTCATCTCTAGATATGATCTCACATCTGGTGTGAGCAGCTATATATAAATTTGTGCCTTAGCAGAGAAAAATCCTGTTTGTTACGTTTTTTATCAGCTAAAGTCTTACAAAATAAGAGACATCTAACAGAACCCCAATGAACCCCATTTAAAGTTAATGGGACCTGTCGGGAATCTGTTTATGTCAGTTGTGACACCCTCCGTATAAGGCTTTAGATACATTTTGTTTTCTACTATGTTTACTTGAAAGCTCGCGCCTACTTTTCCAGTCAATTTTATTTTTTTCCAATGTGGAAAAAACAGAAAGTTGCAAAAAAAATTCCATTTATGTAACGTGTGAAATGCGCCTTAAAAATATGACAAACTGTATAATAAATATTGGCGATTGTCTGGAAGTTTTATTTCTGCAAATGAAACCACAGTCAGGAACTATTTAATAACTGAATATAAATTTCTCCGATATAGTCAAAATTCAAACACATAGCCAGATATCTGAGAAGGTAATACCCTCTATAATGTTATTATAGTGATAACAAGAAGCACATTTATAATGTCCCTGAAGGGTGAAGTATTTTTATGTATTTAGAGATAGGTCTGATTTTATTAATAATGCTCTTATGATATCACCATGTTTATAGGGTATAATAGGCTATAAGAAACTAATGTTCCCAATAAACATTCTGCAGTTAAAGATATGACAATTTTATTGCATTGCATTAGTCAGCGTGACTTTTTTTTAAAATTCTTTTTACTTCCTATTAAATGTCTAGGCCTCTCCTCCTTAACTACAGGACACCTTTAGGTTATTGTACTGTAATTTTAGTAGATCATTATGTAATACATTGCTGATGCTGAAGCATTTACTCTTTCCCATTGTAGCAAAGTTTAGCAATTTTAAATTTCTCCCCACCTTAAAAGAGCTTGTTTGGATTGTGAGACATGTTGTATTTTTAAATTATATTAAAAAATATAACCATCACCAGATAACCTTTCTCAGCTTCTGCTATAAAAGGCAAAATCTCTGGATCTGTAATCTATTTTGGAAAAAATTCTGTACACCTTATTGGAGAGTTGGGCTTGTGCGCCATGGTGGAGATACTGGCAGTGAACTGGCAAAACTTGTATTATTTTTAGTTAGCTGTAAAACACAGCTGGCACCTGCAATATATGGAAATTTCCTTTCACAAATGTCAGAAAGGGTTTGAAGATGAATTTCACAGAAAGCTGAAAATGGGCATATTCTACTGCTTATTTTTTTTCTACATATATCTTTATAAATTAAAGTCAGCTGACATTAGTCTGACGCATCAGAATAGTAAGTTACCGTATTTTCCGGCGACTTTTAAATCAGGTAAAATGTTCTCAAAAGTAGGGGGTCATCTTATACGCCGGGTGTTGCAGTCAGCCGGGATGCCTGGGGTATGGATTATCCGGTTACCTTTCTGCGGCCCTGCATTAACTTTACAAATGCAGGGGCCCCCGAGAGGTAGCGCACGCAGGGGCGTCACTGACGTCCCATGTTGACGCCCATAGAAACGGCGGAGAGGAGCAGCGGGGATGCACGTGCATAGTAAGTTACCAGCAGCACGTCCTCTTCGGTGCTCCGACCACTGCTCCTCCGGAGGAGCTGTGGTCGGAGCACTGAGGTGAGGCAGTACACAGGCATACAGCCTCCAGCCATACACTGTGTATGGCTGAAGGCTGTATGTCTGCGGGGGGCCACTGCCTATCTAATGTGGGGGAACTACAACCTAATGTAGGAGGAGCTATACTGCCAACCTAAGGTGGGGGAACTACAACTTAATGTGGGGGAACTATACTGCCAACCTAATGTGGTGGAACTACAACCTAATGTGGGGGAACTACCGTGTACTGCCAACCTAATATGGGGGAACTACAACCTAATGTGGGGGAACTATACTGCCAACCTAATGTGGGGGAACTATACTGCCAACCTAATGTGGGGGAACTATACTGCCAACCTAATGTGGGGGAACTATGCTGACAACCTAATATGGGGGAACTACAACCTAATGTGGGGAAATTAAACTGCCAACCTAATGTGGGGGAACTATACTGAAAACCTAATGTGGGGGAACTATGCTGACAACCTAATGTGGGGGAACTATGCTGACAACCTAATGTGGGGGAACTATACTGCCAGACTAATGTGGGGGAACTATGCTGACCACCTAATGTGGGGGGAACTATGCTGACAACCTAATGTGGGGGAACTATGCTGACAACCTAATGTAGGGAGAACTATTCTAACAACCTAATGTGGGGGGAACTATGCTGACAACCTAATGTAGGGGGAACTATGCTGCCTACCTAGTGTGAGGGAACTATGCTGCCTAACTAGTGTGAGGGAACTATGCTGCCTACTTAGTGTGATGGAACAATGGTAAAGTATCGTACATCACGGTAGAGGTGTAGTCTTATACGACGAGTATATCACAAACTCTATATTTTAACTGTAAAAGTTGTGGGTCGTCTTATATGCCCAGTTGTCTTATACGCCAGAAAATACGGTGTATATATAAACTGTTAGGTCCTGTAACATACACCTTTGAGAAATAAAAACAGTCCTGTGTATCCTATGGTGTATTGAAATTATTCTGCGACCTCCTTGACTGCAGCGCTCAACACACAACCCATGTTTTTTTTTTTGCTTGAGTCCATATACAGTTTACTCCGCATGCTCCCTGGGATTCGGGGATAGGGGCCCGAGCAGCAGACTGTATACCTCCACCTATACTCCAATCCCACCATAGAGTTGTGCCTGCCTTATCACACGACCTGTGAGGGTTGATACGACACCTTTGGTGTGGTGATATGTACCCCAGAGAGCGCCCCGCAATTTTTTCTGGTTATCTCCTGATATGTAATTGCTTAACTATTAAATATAGACCTATCTCCCTGTTATGCGCATATGTCAAACTGAGTACATGGTTAGCTTTTGAGTCAGTTTGCATTGCAGAAAGGTACATGGATATTGTGGGTTTCTGTTATGGTCGCACTAAAGAGCACGTAGCGCTACTGCTTCTCCTGGATAAGAGCTCACAAAAAATATTTGTGTCATGTAAATTTCCCCTGTCAGTGGTTGGCCATGGGCACACTTCTACCCCGCCGCCCCGTGCTGTCTCCGGCACGGGCGGCACTGCTGTTTCCTTACCTTACCTTGAGTGAGCTCATTCTCCTGTCCACTCGAATTGGTGTGCGCTTTGCCGAGAGGCAAGAGGAAATTTGTCTTGTGAGTGAACCTGCTCGAACTTGTCGTTTCCCTCGACTGGCAACAGTGTTCCAGCGGACTCCTCTGTCACCTTCCGTACCTCCTGTTGAAGAAGCTATGCAAGTGGACCGCGTTAATCTGTCACCGCATGAGAGGTCCCACTGACGTGAGGAAAATCTTTGCCTTTATTGTGCAAGTCCGGAACATTTCCTCAAAGCCTGTCCTCTTCGTTCAGGAAACGCATGCACCTAGGGCACGTTGGAGAGGCATCCCTAGGTGAGAATATCTCCTCTCCTCATTTGTCTATGACGGTCCAAATCTATACCTCTTCTGGGACTTCGTTTCAAGCCTCTGCTTTTTTGGACTCTTTTGGACTTTTTGAACTTTTTAAACTTCGTGGTACAATACCGCATGGATCCTCAGACCATGCATACGAGGAGTTTACACATGTAGAAGATCATGTTCTATGTGCTTTCTTATTGTACTTCTGCAATTCTCTTGGGTTTACCTTGGTTGCAACTTCATGCACCTGTTCTCAATTGGCAAACAGGAGAAATTTCTCACTTGGGTCAAGGCTGTCAGAAACACTGCCTGTTGGCACAACAATTGAAGTGCTCTCTTCCTTCACCTTCTTCTCTGCTGGGTCTGCCCTCTCCTTATCAGGACTTTGTTGATGTGTTTTGTGAAAAATAGACCGAAAGTCTTTCTCCACATCGACCCTATGATTGTCTTATTGAGCTTCTGCCTGGCACTACACCTCCCCGGGGAAGAATCTACCCTCTTTCGGTGCCAGAAACTCAAGCTATGTCTCTGTATATTAAGGAGAACCTCCAGAGAGGTTTTATCCGGAAATCCTCCTCTCCTGCCGGAGTTGGATTATTTTTCGTGGAGAAGAAGGACGGCTCTCTTCGCCCTTGCATTGACTACTGTGGTCTCAATAAAATTACCATCAAGAATCAGTATCCTTTACCTCTCATTTCTGAGCTCTGCGACTGTCTGTGGGGCGCCAAGGTCTTCACCAAATAGGACCTGCAAGGAGCATAGAATTTAATCAGGATTCGAGAGGGAGACGAGTGGAAGACGGCTTTTAATACACGTGATGGACACTTTGGGTACTTAGTGATGCCGTTTGGATTCTGTAATGCCCCGGCAGTCTTCAAGGAATTTGTAAATGACATCTTCCGGGATCTTCTTTACACGTGTGTCGTGGTTTGTCTTGATGGCATCTTGATCTTCTCTCCCAACTTGGAGGTGCATCGCACTCATGTGCACCAGGTCTTACGTCGCCTGCGGAATAATCATCTTTATGCCAAACTCGAGAAATGTCTCTTTGAGAAGACGAGTCTTCCATTCCTGGGTTACATTGTCTTTAGCCAAGGACTCCAGATGGATCCAGTCAAGTTGTCTTTGGTACTCAATTGGCCACGACCTTCTGGCCTTCGGGCCATAGAACGTTTTCTTGGATTCGCCAATTATTATAGACAATTCATTCCACATTTCTCTTCCTTGATTGCTCCAGTTGTGGCTCTCACCAAGGAAAACAGTAATTCCAAGTCTTGGTCCTCAGAAGAAGAAGATTCTTTTACCCAATTGAAGTCTGCCTTTTCTTCTGCAAATGTTCTGTCTAGACCTGACCCAGAAAAGCCATTCTATGTAGAAGTAGATGCCTCATCAGTAGGAGCCGGTGCCATCTTAACTCAAAAGGCCTCTAGGAGTAAGATGGGGACTTGTGGTTTATTTTCTAAGATGTTCAGGCCTGCTGAGAGGAACTATTCTATTGGAGACCAGGAACGATTGGCAATTAAGCTTGCCTTAGAAGAGTGGCATCACTTATTGGAAGGTTCTACTCATCCTGTCAGTATCTACACGGACCATAAAAATCTTTTATATCTTCAGTCTGCACGGCATCCCAACCCCTGGCAGGCCAGATGGTCTATTTTCTTTTCACGGTTAACTTCTTTATTAATTTTTGACCTGCGGACAAGAATGTTAGAGCTGATAGTCTCTATAGAGCTTCTAATGTAAAAGGTCTGGACTCTTCTGCCTGGCATATTGTTCCTCCTGAATGAATGATTAAATTTGGCGCCTGTTGTTCTTCACCAAGTTCCTCCAGGGAAGTATTTTGTGCCTCCTCGTCTGAGACGCATAGTGCTGTTTTGGGGCGGACATATCGCCTGTGCAGCCGGTTCAGCTGCACAGGGGCCCAGTGTGAGAGGGGGCCCGCTGCCCTCTGCAGGTCCGGCCCCAGAGGCGAGCATTAGGCCACATACCACCGTATACTCCCCGACCACAGCAAGTTTGACAGCAACCGGATGGACGCTGTGTTCAACCACCCCTGCAGCCAGTGGCGTCTCTGGGGGGGGGGGGGCGGGGGGGGTAGTGGGGCCAGAGGGGGCCACGGCCCCCCCTACATCATTCCCCCCCCCCCCTTGTGCCCCCCCTAGCAGCAGTAGGTCACTAGCAGCTCTCATGGCCATCAGTAAGGGGCCCGAGCCCCCGCTGCACCCGACGCCCCCCGGAGCCATCTACTCCGGCATCCTTTTTTTAAATAAATCTGCAGCCCTGTCACCACGCAGGGGCCGCACTATGCAGACTGGGAAGAGCAGACAGGAAGCTTCTCCCCCTCTCTCACTCCCCTGTATGCTGCTGCTGGACCTTGTGGAGCAGGCCCGCTGTGTGTATACAGGCCCGGACACCACCAGTATGGAAGACTTACCTGCCCAGTGCCCACTGCTGATGCTGGCCTTTTAAAGTAAGTAACTTGCTTGGGGGAGAGGGGGAAAGTTGTAGGAGACAGGGGGAGGTAGTTCAGTGTTTCCCAACCAGGGGGCCTCCAGCTGTTGCAAAACTACAACTCCCAGCATTCCTTTGGCTTTATGAGCATACTGGGAGTTGTAGTTTTGCAACAGCTGGAGGCCCCCAGGTTGGGAAACACTGATCTATCTATCAATCTATTATATATCTATCACCTATCTATCAATCTATCTATCTCATATCTATCCATCCATCTATCTATATCCATCTATTTATGCATCTATCTATCTATCTTTCTCATATCTATCTATCCTCATATCTATCTATCTGTCTATCTCATATCTATCTATCTATCTCATATCTATCTATCTATCTCATATCTATCTATCTCATATCTATCTATCTAACTCAGATAGATGAGAGATAGATAGATAAATCAATATGAGAGATAGGTAGATGGATGATATATAGATAGATAGATACATATATATATATATATAGAGAGAGAGAGAGAGAGAGAGAGAGAGAGAGAGAGAGAGAGAGAGATATGAGATAGATAGAAAGATAGATAAATAGATGATATATAGATAGAGAGATGATATATAGAAAGATACATAAATAGATGGATCGATAGATGATAGATAGATCGATAGATAGATGATAGATACATAGATATGATATAGATAGATAGATGATAGATAGATATGATATAGACAGATAGATAGATTAGATAGATAGATAGGTAGATAGATAGATAGATAGATAGATAGGAGATAGATGGATATGATATAGATATATGGATATGATATAGATACATGTATATGATATAGATAGATAGATCAGTTTCCCAACCAGGGGGCCTCCAGCTGTTGCAAAACTACAACTCCTGGTTGGGAAACACTGATCTATATCAATCATCTATCTATTATCTATCTATCTATCCAAAAAAAAAAAAAGCAAGAGACCAGCAGCACACAGAAAAATTAGTGCAAAAAAGGTGGAGATTTATTGCATTATCCTAGTGTACAAAAGAAGCAACGTTTCAGCGACCTCTCGTCGCCGTTCTCAAGGAGCTTGAGAATGGCGACGAGAGGTCGCTGAAACGTCGCTTCTTTTGTAGACTAGGATAATGCAATAAATCTCCACCTTTTTTGCACAAATTTTTCTGTGTGCTGCTGGTCTCTTGCTTTTTTTTAGTACAAGTGAACCTCTCAGCAAGGTCCACACCCAGCGTGCACCATTGCATTGGTTTTCTTAATTTTGTTGTGCTGCTCTTCTGGAGTTTTTTTTTATCTATCTATCTCCTATCTATCTATCTATCTGTCTCATATCTATCTATCTCATATCTATCTATCTCCTATCTATCTATCTCATATCTATCTATCTATAATCTATCTATCTATCTATCTGTCTCATATCTATCTATCTAATATCTATCTATCTATCCATCTATTTATATCCATCTATTTATGTATCTATCTATCTTTCTATTTATCTATCTATCTCATATCTATCTCAGATAGATGAGAGATAGATGAAAGATAGATAGATATGAGAGATAGATAGATGATATATAGATATATAGATAGATATGAGATAGATAGAAAGATAGATTAATAGATGATAGATAGATATGATATAGATAGATAGATGATAGATAGATATGATATAGATAAATAGATAGATTGATAGATAGATAGATAGATAGATATGAGATAGATGGATAGATAGATGATAGATAGATAGATAGATAGATAGATAGATAGATCAATGTTTCCCAACCAGGGGACCTCCAGATGTTGCAAAACTACAACTCCCAGTATGCTCATAAAGCCAAAGACATGCTGGGAGTTGTCGTTTTGGAATAGCTAGAGGCCCCCTGGTTCGGAAACACTGATCTATCTATCTCATATCTATCTATCTATCTATCTCATATCTATTATCTATCTATCTATGTATATATCATCTATCTATCTATCTACAAAACTAAAGATCCAGCGGCACTCCCAGATAAGGTGCAAAAACAAAGTGTTTTATTCCCCCATGTGTGTGTGACGTTTCGATAGCATCCCGCCATCTTTATCATACGTACAGTTGTACATTCTGTAGTCTCTGTGACATCACTGTGCTTCATAATAAACTGACATCACTGTGCTTCATAATAAACTGTGACATCACTGTGCTTCATAATAAACTGTGACATCACTGTGCTTCATAATAAACTGTGACATCACTGTGCTTCATAATAAACTGTGACATCACTGTGCTTCATAATAAACTGTGACATCACTGTGCTTCATAATAAACTGTGACATCACTGTGCTTCATAATAAACTGTGACATCACTGTGCTTCATAATAAACTGTGACATCACTGTGCTTCATAATAAACTGTGACATCACTGTGCTTCATAATAAACTGTGACATCACTGTGCTTCATAATAAACTGTGACATCACTGTGCTTCATAATAAACTGACATCACTGTGCTTCATAATAAACTGTGACATCACTGTGCTTCATAATAAACTGTGACATCACTGCGCTTCATAATAAACTGTGACATCACTGCGCTTCATAATAAACTGTGACATCACTGTGCTTCATAATAAACTGTGACATCACTGTGCTTCATAATAAACTGTGACATCACTGTGCTTCATAATAAACTGTGACATCACTGTGCTTCATAATAAACTGTGACATCACTGTGCTTCATAATAAACTGTGACATCACTGTGCTTCATAATAAACTGTGACATCACTGTGCTTCATAATAAACTGTGACATCACTGTGCTTCATAATAAACTGTGACATCACTGTGCTTCATAATAAACTGTGACATCACTGTGCTTCATAATAAACTGTGACATACAGGGATAATACACAGTGATGTCACAGTACAGAGATAATACACACAGCTATGTCACAGTACAGGGATAATACACAGTGATGTCACAGTACAGAGATAATACACACAGTGATGTCACAGTACAGGGAGGGATAATATACACAGTGATGTCATAGTACAGGGATAATACACAGTGACATCACAGTACAGGGATAATACACAGTGACGTCACAGTACAGGGATAATACACACAGTGGTGTCACAGTACAGGGATAATACACACAGTGATGTCACAGTACAGAGATAATACACACAGTGATGTCACAGTACAGGAATAATACACAGTGATGTCACAGTACAGGAATAATACACATTGATGTCACAGTACAGGGATAATATAAAGAGTGATGTCACAGTACAGGGATAATATACAGAGTGATGTCACAGTACAGGGATAATACACATTGATGTCACAGTACAGAGATAATACACAGTGATGTCACAGTACAGGGATAATACACAGTGATGTCACAGTATAACCATCTCACAGCCGGACCACCATGTAATTTCAGCAGAAAATAAAGCAGGGCCTCATGTTCAATTTTCGCCTAAGGCCTCACAAAGTCTAGAGCCGCCTCTGGTCGGCCCTACCATGGGACCCGGTGGGACCATAAGTCCCAGGTGGCACTTTTCAGGAGCAGCATTTTGCTGCCCCCTTTTTTTTTTTTTGTGCATAGTAGGTTCATGGTAGGGTTGGCGCCGCCGCTGCTCACTGTTCTAAAGCAGCTGCGGGGTATAATAGCGCACCGGGCACTTTAGACAGTGAGTCTGCTTCTGGCCGACCGGGGTCTGACGAGGGACGTCACACAATTGACGTACTTCTGCAGACCCGCTCAGGAGGACGTCAGTGACGTCACTCCTCAGGCCGCTGCAGGAGAGGAGAAGCACTGTGCAGGGCAGGTAAGTGTGTCTCTGTGTGTGTCTGTGTCTGTCTGTGTGTTTGGGGGGGCTATGGCTACCTAATGTGAGGAATCTATGCTACCTAATGTGGGGAAACTATGTTACCTAATGTGGGGAATCTGTGCTACCTAATGTGGGGAAAGTATGCTACCTAATGTGGGGAAAGTATGCTACCTAATGTGGGGAAGCTATGTTACCTAATGTGGAGAATCTGTGCTACCTAATGTGGGGAAAATATGCTACCTAATGTGGGGAAACTGTTACCTAATGTGGGGAATATGTGCTACCTAATGTGGGCAAACTATGCTACCTAATGTGGGGAAACTATGTTACCTAATGTGGGGAAACTATGTTACCTGATGTGGGGAATCTGTGCTACCTAATGTGGGGAAACTATGCTATCTAATGTGGGGAGACTATGTTACCTAATGTGGGGAATCTGTGCTACCTAATGTGGGGAAAATATGCTACCTAATGTGGGGAAACTATGTTACCTAATGTGGGGAATCTGTGCTACCTATTGTGGGGAAACTATGCCACCTAATGTGGGCAAACTATGCTACCTAATGTGGGCAAACTATGCTACCTAATGTGGGGAAACTGCTACCTAATGTAGGGAATCTATGCTACCTAATGTGGGAAAACTATGTTACCTAATGTGAGGAAACTATGCTACCTAATGTGGGGAATCTATGCTACCTAATGTTGGGAATCTATGCTACCTAATGTGGGGGGCTTGAATGAGCTGCGGCATATGGGAGGCCTTAATAAATAATTAGAAATGTATACAGCAAGTGACATATGGGGGTCCACCTGAGTAAGTGACACATGGAGGGGGGGTGCTGAACAATTGATGTTTTTTTGGGGGGGGCACAGGCACATTCTTTGCACAAGGGCCCTCTGCTGTCTGTGTCCGCCTCTGGGTATAGAATAAGGGGTAAAGTGGAACATAGAACAAATGCAGTTCTTTTTTTCTTAATTTTTTTTTTATGAAGTAAACGAGATAAAGGTAAGCAATGACTTTTCCTCAGTCTGAAGCGCGGTCCTCATCGGCAGGAAGCAGTGAGGAGGAGGAGGATGACGGAGGTTCTGATTCCATCTCTGCTTCTTTTTCGTCCCTCTCTATATATAGGGCCGTGGCCATGAAGAAGGCCCCTCCGATGACTGCCATTATGGTGCAGGTCATGAGGGCATACTCCAGGCTGCGGTATTTCAGAAGAGGGGATTTGGCATATCCTCGTTCGTAGGTGTCAGATATCAGGCCGATGAGGTACGGGCTGCCGGCGTCACCTAGGAGGTGATAGATTGTCATCTGCACGGCCAGGGCTGAAGATCTCCTCCACGGAGTTACTACTTTTAGTATAATGTCAGATATGAGGGTGAAATTTACTGACAGAAGCGTCTCTCCGATGAAGATGAAGATGTTGGTGGCAACGAGGCTGATGTTGCCAAAAGTCAATGCCAACAGAAGAAAAGGGGCGGAGAGCATCATCGCGCATCCACACACAAGCGGGTCCGCCCGTGGGTTGGATTTGCGATATCTTTTACTTATCTCCGTCCCTGCTACAACTCCCAGAATGCCGGAAACGACTGTAACCACACCAAATATTAGGATGTCGTGATAGTCACACGGTTCAGCACGGCAAGGGTCCTTCTCTTGTAGGAGTGTTCGTGCGTGGGTCAGGTATGACGGACCCCATACACCTATGGCTCCCACTATGAAGGATACAGCCGTCGATCCCATGGTGGTTAACATGAAGCTTCGATTTTTAAATAGTTTTTTCAGATCTGTCGCCCATTTGGCAAACTTCTGGGATTTGTTGTTCTTCTTCCCGTTTGTAGTCGTTCTTGGAAGCTCCTTTGTGACCAAAATCATCAAAGTCACAGCTATGAGGCCCAGGCCAGGGGTGACCCGAAATGCCCAGTGCCAATCGCCCCTTGCTACATCAGTCACTTTGGGCCCGATGATGTAGCCTAGTCCGCAGCCTACAGGTATGACGGAGTAAAACACATTCAGCATGCGGGTCCGCTGGTCACTTGTAAACAGGTCTGCAATGATGGAGGGGGCGATGGTGCAGAAAGTCGCCTCTCCAGCTCCAACCAGTCCACTCGTCAGCAGGAAGAGCAGGAAATACCCGTCAGGGATGAATGACAGGGTAAGTGTCATGCTCAGCCAAACGATGACTCCTGCGCAAACAGTATATTTCTTATTACAGTGGTCGCCCAAATATCCGGCAATTGGTGCGACCAGCACGTAGCTTCCAATGAACAATGTATTCAATAAGCCGGACAGACTAGCATTGGTGTCATATGCTTTCTGTATATAAGGCAGCACCCCCGCCACGCTGGAGCGATTTGCATAGATGAGCAAATTAACAAAGGCGAAGATCACTACGGTGATGATGGAACGTGCGGTGGACATCACGCTTAGAGATGGCAATTTCTGCCTCTCAGGGATATCGCCCTTTTCTACATCCATATCACTATGGTCCTCCATTGCTTCTTCCTCCTCCTTCAGCAATGGGTCTTGTGGAGAGGCCATGGTCACAGGTCAGAGCCTGAAAACACTAGAGAGAGAGAGAGATAAGTGAACACATTAGACAACATGTCATCGACCTGTCATTATACAATAGATCCTTCATACAGAGCAGAAATGTCCAGCACAGAACCACAAGATAACACTAAGACCATCGCAGCCTAAGAAGAAGACGCTTCTCTATAAGTGTTTTATATGGAGACGTCTTCCCTGAGGTTACCAATGTCTGATAACCCTGAACCTGTCCGGTCCTAGTAATATCTGATAACCCTGAACCTGTCCGGTCCTAGTATTATCTGATAACTCTGAACCTGTCCGGTCCTAGTAATATCTGATAACCCTGAACCTGTCCAGTCCTAGTAATATCTGATAACCCTGAACCTGTCCGGTCCTAGTAATATCTGATAACCCTGAACCTGTCCGGTCCTAGTAATATCTGATAACCCTGAACCTGTCCGGTCCTAGTAATATCTGATAACCCTGAACCTGTCCGGTCCTAGTAATATCTGATAACCCTGAACCTGTCCGGTCCTAGTAATATCTGATAACCCTGAACCTGTCCGGTCCTAGTAATATCTGATAAACCTGAACCTATCCGGTCCTAGTAATATCTGATAACACTGAACCTGTCCGGTCATAGTAATATCTGATAACCCTAAACCTATCCGGTCCTA
Source organism: Hyla sarda (assembly GCF_029499605.1). Lineage (NCBI taxonomy): Eukaryota > Metazoa > Chordata > Amphibia > Anura > Hylidae > Hyla > Hyla sarda. The sequence continues at coordinate 308,484,633 of NC_079189.1, forward strand.
GTAATATCTGACAACCCTGAATCTGTCCTAGTAATGGCGGATTATAAGGGCTTGGCTGTATGGTCACTGGGCCATGTGAACTTCATACTGTAGATACAATTGGGCTATCCTGCTATATACATTTACTAATAATGAACCTACCCCACCTCATTGGGATCTATCCGTCCCCTATATGAGTTTCTGCCACTAGTTGATTTGAAAATTTTTCCTTTCGGAGTACCCAGAGTATTTCTATTGTTAGTACACACAGAAATCTATTATATACTATTATATTTCTGCCCTAATCTTTCTGTTATTCTTTTACTACACCACCAAATCTTTCTCATAGACTTATATCTTTTAGAACTTCATGAATTAGGACTCTTTTTCTTGGGGGCTTTTTTGGGCATAATTGCATTTTAGCACTTTTGCAAGAAAAAGCTCTGGTCATGATACTATCTGTGCGTTTTATTATGTTTAATGCCTAAGCCAAGTATTGTCACAATGCTATGAGGAATATAACTTGTGTTATTTCTTTTGGAAATTAATTTCCAAAAGCAACAACAATAAAAAAAAAACTGTCAAACAAAAAGCCCTGTGTATGTATGAATAAAAGAGGCTGAGACTTACCTTGTGGTTCTCTCTTCAGACAAGGAACGGTCAAAATCTTGAATTCTCTATCGCAAATAGAAACTCTCTAACAAACACTTTGCACCACAGGTTGTGAATGCAAAACACACTGAAGAGACTGCAGCCGGCGCGCACCTCCTTTGTACAGCTTACGGTGACATCATCACAAGCATGTGTGACATCACAGGGTTCTAAACCATCTTCAGGTATGTGTATATCTGTATAGTAAATGTGAGTAGCCATATTAGTCCAGTGATGCAGATTGTAATACCTTTTTTATTGGACTAACAGAATTTTGTAGAGACAAACTTTTGGGATTCCTCCCTGATAATTTAGCAAGTCCTTTGATCATTAGTCCTTGTCTATTGGACTTGCTAAAGGGAGGAATCCTGAAAGCTTGTCTCTACAAAATTCTGTTAGTCCAATAAAAAAGGTATTACAAGAGACTGCAACATATTTTTTGATTTGTGTGTGTATATATATATATATATATATATATATATATATATAGTTCCAAGCGTGAGTAGGTGCCTCCAGCTAGGGTCCGTGTCCAGGATTCTGCATATGTAGTTCCAAGGAAAATGCTGTGGCACTCAAGGCATGGTGAAAAAATGAAAACTATTTATTCATCCCAAATGTGCAAAGAGCAACGTTTCAATGGTCTCACACCATCATTATCAAGCCACTTGATAATGATGGTGTGAGACCATTGAAACGTTGCTCTTTGCACATTTGGGATGAATAAATAGTTTTCATTTTTTCACCATACCTTGAGTGCCACAGCATTTTCCTTGGAACTACGTATGCAGAATCCTGGACCCGGATCCTAGCTGGAGGCACCTACTCACGCTTTAGGAGTGCTGCTTTCTTCTTTGATATATATATATATATATATATATATATATATATATATATATATATATTAGGGATGCACCGAAACAACAAAAAAGTGCTGATAATGACCACCTCCCCTGCCCGCCCACAGCTCAAGTTACAAACACTGCCAGTGGCAGAGGCACTCGTGGGGGGTGCAGGGGGGGCCAGCCGCAACATCTGGGGGGGGGGGGGAGTTGCGCTCTCCGGGATAGGATTAGGAATACTTCTTTTTATGTGCCCGGGCCGGCTCCTGTGTATGGCTGCAGGCGGGGGCCGACCAGAGCATATAAAAACTAATACTGTGTACTAAAAACCAGGGGGCCTCCAGCTGTTGTGAAACTACAACTCCCAGCATGCCCGGACCGGCAAAGTCTGTCCGGCATGCTGGGAGTTGTAGTTTCACAACAGCTGGAGGCCCCCTGGTTTTTAGTATACAGTATTAGGTTTTATATGCTCTGGTCGGCCCCCGCCTGCAGCCACACACGGGAGCCGGCCCGGGCACATAATAAGAACTGTTCCTTTCCCGGACATCCCTGTGTCCCGAAAAATCTTTTCGGGACATAAGGATGTCCGCCGGTCACTCACCATTCCCCGGCGTCCATCCGCGATCCTCCCGCGATCCTCCTTCGGTCCTTCGCTTCTTCGCCTCTATGGTCGTACGCACGGGACGTCACTGACGTCCCGTGCGTACAACCATAGAGACGCAGGAGGACCGCAGGTTGTCGCGGGAGAACGCACGCCGGCCGGGGCCTGGTAAGTGACCGCGTCATCTTCTTCAGTGTTCCGGTCACCGCTCCTTCGGTCCCGGCACCTACTGCTATGGTCCATGGGCCATAGCAGGAGTGGTGACCGGAACACTGTGGGGGCAGCAGTACAGACATACAGTCTCCAGCCATACACTGTATATGGCTGGATGCTGTATGTCTGTGGGGTGTGGGGGAACTGCTGACCTAATGTGGGGGGGAGCTGCTGACCTAATGTGGGGGGGAGCTGCCTACAAATGTGGGGGGAGCTGCCTAATATTGTTGGGGGGAGCTGCCTAATATTGTGTTTGGGGGGGGGGGAGCTGCCTTATATTGTGTTTGGGGGGGAGCTGCCTAATATTGTGTGGGGGGGGGAGCTGCCTAATATTGTGGGGGGGGGAGCTGCCTAATATTGTGGGGGGGGGGGAGCTGCCTAATATTGTGGGGGGGAGGGAGCTGCCTAATATTGTGGGGGGGAGGGAGCTGCCTAATATTGTTGGGGGGGGGAGCTGCCTAATATTGTTGGGGGGAGCTGCCTGATATTGTGGGAGGGGGAGCTGCCTAATATTGTGGGGGGAGCTGCCTAATATTGTTGGGGGGAGCTGCCTAATATTGTGGGGGGAGCTGCCTAATATTGTTGGGGGGAGCTGCCTAATATTGTTGGGGGGAGCTGCCTAATATTGTGGGGAGGGAGCTGCCTAATATTGTGGGGGGGGAGCTGCCTACAAATGTGGGGGGAGCTGCCTAATATTGTGGGGGAACTGCCTACTATTGTGGGGGAACTGCTGACCTAATGTGGGGGGGAGCTGCCTACAAATGTGGGGGGAGCTGCCTAATATTGTTGGGGGGAGCTGCCTAATATTGTGTGGCAACTGCCTACTATTGTTGGGGGGAGCTGCCTACTATTGTGGGGAACCTGCCTACTATTGTGGGGGAAATGCTGACCTAATTTGGGAACCTGCCTACTATTGTGGGGGAAATGCTGACCTAATTTGGGAACCTGCCTACTGTTGTGGGGGAGCTGCCTACTGTTGTGGGGGAGCTGCCTACTGTTGTGGGGGAGCTGCTAACTATTGTGGGGGAGCTGCCTACTATTGTGGGGGAGCTGCCTACTATTGTGGGGGAACTCCCAACCTAATGTGGGGGAGCTGGCAATCTAATGTGGGGGAGCTGGCAATCTAATGTGGGGGAGCTGGCAATCTAATGTGGGGGAATCTAATCTAATGAGCGGAGCGCTGCATTTTACCAGAAGACGGGGAGAAGTCATTTTCGGTATCGGTTTCGGCCGGACATTTTTTTTAATTTCGGTTTCGTTTCGGTTCTGAAATTTCCATTTCGGTGCACCTCTAATATATATATATATATATATATATATATATATATATATATATATATACACCTAGAAATACATCAAGTACATAAAAACATATTTTAGAAAAATATTTCTCCAGGCCTGCCGAGTATATCCCCGTACTTCACAGTGTCTTCTTAGTTTATATATTTTAATCTTTTGACCTTTTAACCCCACTAGGACCAAGGGCATCCTGGGACTTAAAGGGGTATTCCAGGCCAAAACTTTTTTTTATATATCAACTGGCTCCAGAAAGTTAAACAGATTTGTAAATTACTTCTATTAAAAAATCTTAATCCTTCCAGTACTTATGACCTTCTGAAGTTAAGGTTGTTTTTTTCTGTCTAAGTCCTCTCTGATGACACCTGTCTCGGGCAACGACCAGTTTAGAAGCAAATCCCCATAGCAAACCTCTTCTAAACTGGGCGTTTCCCGAGACAGGTGTCATCAGAGAGCACTTAGACAGAAAATAACAACCTTAACTTCAGAAGCTCATAAGTACTGAAAGGGTTAAGATTTTTTAACAGAAGTAATTTACAAATCTGTTTAACTTTCTGGAGCCAGTTGATATATATATATAAAAAAGTTTTAGCCTGGAATACCCCTTTAAGATTGAACCGATTATTATTGATATATGTCATGAATGCATGACCAAATGATGAACACATCGTCTACATACCTCCCATACCATGCGAGGCATGTGGAAAATGGATTGGTGTCAGAAAAAATTAACTGCTCCTCCCACCAAAAAACAAAAAGGTTAGCCCGAGCTGGTGATGACTTTGCTCCCATTGAAGCACCCGTGCACTGCAAATAAAAATTGTTACCAAACATAAAATAATTGTGTTTTAACACAAAATCTATCACCTCAATAATGTAATGTCTCAAATCCAGAGAATATTTAGAAAATCTCATCAGTATATCCGAGATAGCTGATAATGCCAGGTTTTGCGGAATACTGGAATAGAGCGATTCAATGTCGCAAGTAAGCCACGACAGAGAATCTCTCCATGTGAATTTAGTTCTTCTGACCATGAGTTTACTGAAAATTCAGATTGTTCAGATACAACGGACACTAGCGGGGACTCAGAACCGCAATATGTGAACACTCACAAGAATCGCAATGCGAGAAGACAGTCAAAAAACGAGGAAGGCGCGGTGGCAGAAAACATAGGAAGAAGAGCTTCGGAGAGTAACAAGGACAAACGGAAAAAGTAATAAAAGAGGATTTTCAAGTCATTAACATTTCTGCACAAATCATTACAGATGAAGAAACCTCGGTCCTGTGGAAAGGACTGGGTTTCTCTCCTACACATCATTTTGATGTTTATCGGACAATTTTGGATATAAATAAATTTGTGAGAACTTTAACAGTTAAGAAACATTTTTTGGTGGAAAATGCTGATGAACCATCGGACCCACCTCAACTTTCTATAAACCCTGATTTACCACTAATGCATACGTTAGCAGAACAAATTGCTTTTAGAGATCTCTGTCTCCTTGAAAATAGTGGGATATCAATTTGTGATGAAGTGAATACTGCACATACCTTCTCCACTAAAAAACAAAATTTTTACCCCATACAGACCAGACCAGCAATTTTTCATTGGTTCCAGGACCTTAGCATGAAAGATTTGGTTAATCTACAATCAAAATTAATGTCCAATACAACTCGTCCTAATTTGAATAAAAAGGAGGCTGCTGCCATAAAGAAATTAAAGAAAAACAAAAATTTGACCATCCGATCCGCCGATAAAGGCGATCCGAGCCGGTAGTATGTATGGACACAGGACTGTATATCAATTTAAATGAAAATCTACTATCTGATGATAAAACTTACCTTAACCTCTTAAGGACCCAGGACGTACGGGGACGTCCCCGCACCCTGGGCCTTAAGGACCCAGGACGTCCCCGTACGTCCTGGCGTTTTCCGTTCTCTGCCGCTCGCCGGGCAGAGATCGGAACTGGATGTCTGCTGAAATCCTTCAGCAGGCATCCAGGGCAAACGCCGAGGGGGGCCATGTAGGCCCCCCATGTCGGCGATCGCCGCAAATCGCAAAGGAAATCGCCCTTGCGATCTGCGGCGATACCGGGCTGATCGGGTCTCTGGGACCCGACCGCCTGGTAATTTCGCATGATCCCGGCTGTCACAGACAACCAGGACCATGCTAACGTATAGGAGCGAGGTGGCAAACCTGCCACCTCCTCCTATACCCTGCGATCTGTCGGTTAGTTAACCGACCAATCGCAGGAGGGAGGGCGGTTACTTCCTCCCGTCCTGCCCGGCCCCTGAAAGTCCGGAGAGGACGGGAGGAAGACCGGAGGACGCGGCGGGGGACGGGGGAGTGCTGGGGACCGGCCCCGGTACTTACCTCGTCCCTGAAGACCCGGATTCCGGCGAGGAAGATGGCGGCGGCGGCGACAGGTGAGTAGATCTTCAGCCGCGATCGGGCCCTTTACAGCAATGCACGTCGCCGTAAAGCGACATGCATTGCTGTAATAGGACCCTGTAAACTACAACTCCCAGCATGCCCAGACAGCCCTTGGCGTCTGGGCATGCTGGGAGTTGCAGTTTTGCAACATCTGGAGGTCCACAGTTTTTGGACCACTGTGCCCTTCCAGATGTTGCAAAACTACACATCCTCAGCATGCCCTTACTGTCCAGGCATGCTGGGAGTTGTAGTGCTGTAACATCTGGCCCTTCAGATGTTGCAGAACTACAACTCCCAGCATGCCTGGACAGTTTTGGCATACTGGGGGTTGTAGTTTTGCAACATCTGGAAGGGCACAGATTGGGAACCACTGTATTAGTGGTCTGCAAACTAGTCCTCCAGATGTTGCAAAACTACAACTCCAAGCATGCTGGGAGTTGTAGTTCGGCAACATCTGGCTCTAAAGATGTTGCCGAACTACTACTCCCAGCATGCCTGAGAATGTTTGGGAGTTGTGGTTTTGCAACAGCTGGAGGCACACTGGTTGGGAAACATTGTTTCCTAACTCAGTGTTTCCCAACCCGTGTGCCTCCAGCTGTTGCAAAACCACAACTCCCAAACATTCTCAGGCATGCTGGGAGTAGTAGTTTTGCAACAGCTGGAGGTCCCCCCCCCCCTGTGAATGTACATGGGCAGGGGGCTTACAGTGAGTATCGGGCTGCAAGTTTGCAATGCAGCAAATTTTGCGCGGCAGCTCAAACTCGCTGTAATCCCCCGCCCGTGCGACTGTACCCTAAAAACACTTCACTAACACAAAATAAAATAAAAAGTAAAAAACACTACATATACACATACCCCTACACAGCCCCCCTCCCTCCCCAATAAAAATGAATAACGCCTGGTACGCCACTCTTTCCAAAATGGAGCCTCCAGCTGTTGCAAAACAACAACTCCCAGTATTGCCGGACAGCCGTTGACTGTCCAGGCATGCTGGGAGTTTTGCAACAGCTGGAGGCACCCTGTTTGGGAATCGCTGGCGTAGAATACCCCTATGTCCACCCCTATGCAAATCCCTAATTCAGGCTTCAAATGCGCAGGGCGCTCTCCCTTTGGAGCCCTGTCGTATTTCAAGGCAACAGTTTAGGGCCACATATGGGGTATCGCCGTACTCGAGAGAAATTGACTAACAAATCTTGTGGGGCTTTTTCTCCTTTCACCCCTTATGAAAAGGTGAAGTTGGGGTCTACACAAGCATGTTAGTGTAAAAAAAATAAACTTTTTACACTAACATGCTGGTGTTGCCCTATACTTTTCATTTTGACAAGAGGTAAAGGGGAAAAAAGCCCCCCAAAATTTGTAACGCAATTTCTCCCGAGTACGGAGATACCCCATATGTGGGCGCAAACTGCTCTGGGGGCGCACAACAAGGCCCAGAAGGGAGAGTGCGCCATGTACATTTGAGGTGATTTGCACAGGGGTGGCTGATTGTTACAGCGGTTTTGACAAACGCAAAAAAAAAAAAAAAAACACATGTGACCCCCATTTTGGAAACTACACCCCTCACGGAATGTAATTAGGGGTGCAGTGAGAATTTACACCCCACTGGTGTCTGACAGATCTTTGGAAGAGTGGGCTGTGCAAATTAAAAATGTTGTACAGCCCACTGTTCCAAAGATATGACAGACACCAGTGGGGGATAAATGCTCACTTTACGCCTTCTTACGTTCCTCAAGGGGTCTAGTTTCCAAAATGGTATGCCATGTGGGGGTTATTTTGCTGTCCTGGCACCATATGGGCTTCCTAAATGCGACATGCCCCCCGAGCAAAATTTGCTCTCAAAAAGCCAAATATGACTCCTTCTCTTCTGAGCATTGTAGTTCGCCCGTAGTGCACTTCAGGTCAACTTTTGGGGTACCTCCAAACTCAGAAGAGATGTGGTTACAAATTTTGGGGGGTATTTTCTGCTATTAACCCTTGCAAAAATGTGAAATTTGGGGGGGAAACACACCTTTTAGTGATTTTTAAAAAAACATTTTTTACGTATGCAAAAGTCGTGAAACCCCTGTGGGGTATTAAGGCTCACTTTATTTCTTGTTACGTTCCCCGAGGGGTCTAGTTTCCAAAATGGTATGCCATGTGTTTTTTTTTTGCTGTCCTGGCACCATAGGGGCTTCCTAAATGCGACATGCCCCCGAGCAAAATTTGCTCTCAAAAAGCCAAATATGACTCCTTCTCTTCTGAGCATTGTAGTTCACCCATAGTACACCTCAGGTCAACTTATGGGGTACCATCATACTCAGAAGAGATGGGGTTACAATGTTTGGGGGTATTTTCTGCTATTAACCCTTGCAAAAATGTGAAATTTGGGGGGAAACACACATTTTAGTGAAATTTTATTTTTATTTTTTTACATATGCAAAAGTCGTGAAACACCTGTGGGGTATTAAGACTCACTTTATTCCTTGTTACTCAGGGGGTCTAGTTTCCAAAATGGTATGCCATGTGGGGGATTTTTGCTGTTCTGGCACCATAGGGGCTTCCTAAATGCAACATGCCCCCCAAAAATCATTTAAAAAAAACGGACTCTCCAAAATCCCCTTGTCGCTCCTTCGCTTCTGAGCCCTCTACTGCGCCCGCCGAACACTTTACATAGACATATGAGGTATGTGCTTACTCGAGAGAAATTGGGCTACAAATATAAGTATACATTTTCTCCTTTTTCCCCTTGTAAAAATTCAAAAATTGGGTCTACAAGAACATGCGAGTGTAAAAAATGGAGATTGTGAATTTTCTCCTTCACTTTGCTGTTATTCCTGTGAAACACCTAAAGGGTTAAAACGCGGACTGAATGTCATTTTGAATACTTTGGGGGGGTGCAGTTTTTATAATGGGGTCATTTGTGGGGTATTTCTAAAATGAAGACCCTTCAAATCCACTTCAAACCTGAACTGGTCCATGAAAAATTGTGAGTTTGGAAATTTTGTGAAAAATTGGAAAATTGCTGCTGAACTTTGAAGCCCTCTGATGTCTTCCAAAAGTAAAAACACGTCAATTTTATGATGCAAACATAAAATAGACATATTGTATATGTGAATAAAAAAAAAATTTGGGGGAATATCCATTTTCCTTACAAGTGTTACGCCGAGCGCTCCGGGTCCCTGCTCCTCCCCGGAGCGCTCGCTTCACTCCCTCCGCTGCAGCGCTCCGGTCACGTCCTCTGACCCGGGGCGCTGCGATCCTGCTGCCAGCCGGGATGCGATTCGCGATGCGGGTAGCGCCCGCTCGCGATGCGCACCCCGGCTCCCCTACCTGACTCGCTCCCCGTCTGTTCTGTCCCGGCGCGCGCGGCCCCGCTCCCTAGGGCGCGCGCGCGCCGGGTCTCTGCGATTTAAAGGGCCACTGCGCCGCTGATTGGCGCAGTGGTTCCAATTAGGGTTTTCACCTGTGCACTTCCCTATATTACCTCACTTCCCTTGCACTCCCTTGCCGGATCTTGTTGCCTTAGTGCCAGTGAAAGCGTTCCTTGTGTGTTCCTTGCCTGTGTTTCCAGACCTTCTGCCGTTGCCCCTGACTACGATCCTTGCTGCCTGCCCCGACCTTCTGCTACGTCCGACCTTGCTTCTGCCTACTCCCTTGTACCGCGCCCATCTTCAGCAGCCAGAGAGGTGAGCCGTTGCTAGTGGATACGACCTGGTCACTACCGCCGCAGCAAGACCATCCCGCTTTGCGGCGGGCTCTGGTGAAAACCAGTAGTGGCTTAGAACCGGTCCACTAGCACGGTCCACGCCAATCCCTCTCTGGCACAGAGGGTCCACTACCTGCCAGCCGGCATCGTGACAGTAGATCCGGCCATGGATCCCGCTGAAGTTCCTCTGCCAGTTGTCGCTGACCTCACCACGGTGGTCGCCCAGCAGTCACAACAGATAGCGCAACAAGGCCAACAGCTGTCTCAACTGACCGTTATGCTACAACAGTTGCTACCACAGCTTCAGCAGTCATCTCCTCCGCCAGCTCCTGCACCTCCTCCGCAGCGAGTGGCCGCTCCTGGGATACGCTTATCCTTGCCGGATAAATTTGATGGGGACTCTAAGTTTTGCCGTGGCTTTCTTTCCCAATGTTCCCTGCATCTGGAGATGATGTCGGACCTGTTTCCCACTGAAAGGTCTAAGGTGGCTTTCGTAGTCAGTCTTCTGTCCGGAAAAGCCCTGTCATGGGCCACACCGCTCTGGGACCGCAATGACCCCGTCACTGCCTCTGTACACTCCTTCTTCTCGGAAATCCGAAGTGTCTTTGAGGAACCTGCCCGAGCCTCTTCTGCTGAGACTGCCCTGTTGAACCTGGTCCAGGGTAATTCTTCCGTTGGCGAGTATGCCGTACAATTCCGTACACTTGCTTCAGAATTGTCCTGGAATAATGAGGCCCTCTGCGCGACCTTCAAAAAAGGCCTATCCAGCAACATTAAAGATGTTCTGGCCGCACGAGAAATTCCTGCTAATCTACATGAACTTATTCACCTAGCCACTCGCATTGACATGCGTTTTTCTGAAAGGCGTCAGGAACTCCGCCAAGATATGGACTCTGTTCGCACGAGGCGTTTCGTCTCCTCGGCTCCTCTCTCCTCTGGTCCCCTGCAATCTGTTCCTGTGCCTCCCGCCGTGGAGGCTATGCAGGTCGACCGGTCTCGCCTGACACCTCAAGAGAGGACACGACGCCGTATGGAGAACCTCTGCCTGTACTGTGCTAGTACCGAACACTTCCTGAGGGATTGTCCTATCCGTCCTCCCCGCCTGGAAAGACGTACGCTGACTCCGCACAAAGGTGAGACAGTCCTTGATGTCTACTCTGCTTCTCCACGTCTTACTGTGCCTGTGCGGATGTCTGCCTCTGCCTTCTCCTTCTCTACAGTGGCCTTCTTGGACTCTGGATCTGCAGGAAATTTTATTTTGGCCTCTCTCGTCAACAGGTTCAACATCCCAGTGACCAGTCTCGCCAGACCCCTCTACATCAATTGTGTAAATAATGAAAGATTGGACTGTACCATACGTTTCCGCACGGAGCCCCTTCTTATGAGCATCGGATCTCATCATGAGAGGATTGAACTTTTGGTCCTCCCCAATTGCACCTCGGAGATTCTCCTTGGACTTCCCTGGCTTCAACTTCATTCCCCAACCCTGGATTGGTCCACTGGGGAGATCAAGAGTTGGGGGTCCTCTTGTTCCAAGAACTGTCTAAAACCGGTTCCCAGTAACCCTTGCCGTAACTCTGTGGTTCCTCCAGTAACCGGTCTCCCTAAGGCCTATATGGACTTCGCGGATGTTTTCTGCAAAAAACAAGCTGAGACTCTACCTCCTCACAGGCCTTATGATTGCCCTATCGACCTCCTCCCGGGTACTACTCCACCCCGGGGCAGAATTTATCCTCTCTCTGCCCCAGAGACTCTTGCCATGTCCGAATACGTCCAGGAGAATCTAAAAAAGGGCTTTATCCGTAAATCCTCCTCTCCTGCCGGAGCCGGATTTTTCTTTGTGTCCAAAAAAGATGGCTCCCTACGTCCTTGCATTGACTACCGCGGTCTTAATAAAATCACGGTTAAGAACCGCTACCCCTTACCCCTCATCTCTGAACTCTTTGATCGCCTCCAAGGTGCCCACATCTTCACTAAATTGGACTTAAGAGGCGCCTATAACCTCATCCGCATCAGAGAGGGGGACGAGTGGAAAACGGCATTTAACACCAGAGATGGACACTTTGAGTATCTGGTCATGCCCTTTGGACTGTGCAATGCCCCTGCCGTCTTCCAAGACTTTGTCAATGAAATTTTTCGTGATCTGTTATACTCCTGTGTTGTGGTATATCTGGACGATATCCTAATTTTTTCTGCCAATCTAGAAGAACACCGCCAGCATGTCCGTATGGTTCTTCAGAGACTTCGTGACAACCAACTCTATGCCAAAATTGAGAAATGTCTGTTTGAATGCCAATCTCTTCCTTTTCTAGGATATTTGGTCTCTGGCCAGGGACTACAGATGGATCCAGACAAACTCTCTGCCGTCTTAAATTGGCCACGCCCCTCCGGACTCCGTGCTATCCAACGCTTTTTGGGGTTCGCCAATTATTACAGGCAATTTATTCCACATTTTTCTACCATTGTGGCTCCTATCGTGGCTTTAACCAAAAAAAATGCTGATCCCAAGTCCTGGCCTCCTCAAGCAGAAGACTCCTTTAAACGACTCAAGTCTGCCTTTTCTTCGGCTCCCGTGCTCTCCAGACCTGACCCTTCCAAACCCTTCCTATTGGAGGTTGATGCCTCCTCAGTAGGAGCTGGAGCTGTTCTTCTACAAAAAAATTCTTCCGGGCATGCTGTCACTTGTGGTTTTTTCTCTAGGACCTTCTCTCCAGCGGAGAGGAACTACTCCATCGGGGATCGAGAGCTTCTAGCCATTAAATTAGCACTTGAGGAATGGAGGCATCTGCTGGAGGGATCAAGATTTCCTGTTATTATCTACACCGACCACAAGAACCTCTCCTACCTCCAGTCGGCCCAACGGCTGAATCCTCGCCAGGCCCGGTGGTCTCTGTTCTTTGCCCGATTTAATTTTGAGATTCACTTTCGTCCTGCCGATAAGAACATTAGGGCCGATGCTCTCTCTCGTTCCTCGGATGCCTCAGAAGTTGATCTCCCTCCGCAACACATCATTCCACCTGACTGCCTGATCTCCACTTCTCCTGCCTCCATCAGGCAGACTCCTCCAGGAAAGACCTTTGTTTCTCCACGCCAACGCCTCGGAATCCTCAAATGGGGTCACTCCTCCCATCTCGCAGGTCATGCGGGCATCAAGAAATCTGTGCAACTCATCTCCCGCTTCTATTGGTGGCCGACTCTGGAGACGGATGTTGGGGACTTTGTGCGAGCCTGCACTATCTGTGCCCGGGATAAGACTCCTCGCCAGAAGCCCGCTGGTTTTCTTCATCCTCTGCCTGTCCCCGAACAGCCTTGGTCTCTGATTGGTATGGATTTTATTACTGATTTACCCCCTTCCTGTGGCAACACCGTTATTTGGGTGGTCGTTGATCGATTCTCCAAAATGGCACATTTCATCCCTCTTCCTGGTCTTCCTTCTGCGCCTCAGTTGGCTAAACAATTTTTTGTACACATTTTTCGTCTTCACGGGTTGCCTACGCAGATTGTCTCGGATAGAGGGGTCCAATTCGTGTCTAAATTCTGGAGAGCTCTCTGTAAACAACTCAAGATTAAATTAAATTTTTCCTCTGCATATCATCCCCAGTCCAATGGACAAGTAGAAAGAATTAACCAGATCCTGGGTGATTATTTGCGACATTTTGTTTCCTCCCGCCAGGATGACTGGGCAGATCTCCTTCCATGGGCCGAATTCTCGTATAACTTCAGGGTCTCTGAATCTTCCTCCAAATCCCCATTTTTCGTGGTGTACGGCCGTCACCCTCTTCCCCCCCTCCCTACCCCCTTGCCCTCTGGTCTGCCCGCTGTGGATGAAATTTCTCGTGACCTTTCCATTATATGGAGAGAGACCCAAAATTCTCTCTTACAGGCTTCTTCACGCATGAAGAGGTTCGCGGATAAGAAAAGAAGAGCTCCCCCCGTTTTTTCCCCTGGAGACAAGGTATGGCTCTCCGCTAAATATGTCCGCTTCCGTGTCCCTAGCTACAAGTTGGGACCACGCTATCTTGGTCCTTTCAAAATTTTGTGTCAAATTAATCCTGTCTCTTATAAACTTCTTCTTCCTCCTTCTCTTCGTATCCCTAATGCCTTTCACGTCTCTCTTCTCAAACCACTCATCCTCAACCGTTTTTCTCCCAAATCTGTTCCTCCCACTCCTGTTTCCGGCTCCTCGGACGTCTTCTCGGTCAAGGAAATTTTGGCTGCCAAAAAGGTCAGAGGGAAAAATTTTTTTTTAGTAGACTGGGAGGGTTGTGGTCCTGAAGAGAGATCCTGGGAACCTGAGGACAACATCCTTGACAAAAGTCTGCTCCTCAGGTTCTCAGGCTCCAAGAAGAGGGGGAGACCCAAGGGGGGGGGTACTGTTACGCCGAGCGCTCCGGGTCCCCGCTCCTCCCCGGAGCGCTCGCTTCACTCCCTCCGCTGCAGCGCTCCGGTCACGTCCTCTGACCCGGGGCGCTGCGATCCTGCTGCCAGCCGGGATGCGATTCGCGATGCGGGTAGCGCCCGCTCGCGATGCGCACCCCGGCTCCCCTACCTGACTCGCTCCCCGTCTGTTCTGTCCCGGCGCGCGCGGCCCCGCTCCCTAGGGCGCGCGCGCGCCGGGTCTCTGCGATTTAAAGGGCCACTGCGCCGCTGATTGGCGCAGTGGTTCCAATTAGGGTTTTCACCTGTGCACTTCCCTATATTACCTCACTTCCCTTGCACTCCCTTGCCGGATCTTGTTGCCTTAGTGCCAGTGAAAGCGTTCCTTGTGTGTTCCTTGCCTGTGTTTCCAGACCTTCTGCCGTTGCCCCTGACTACGATCCTTGCTGCCTGCCCCGACCTTCTGCTACGTCCGACCTTGCTTCTGCCTACTCCCTTGTACCGCGCCCATCTTCAGCAGCCAGAGAGGTGAGCCGTTGCTAGTGGATACGACCTGGTCACTACCGCCGCAGCAAGACCATCCCGCTTTGCGGCGGGCTCTGGTGAAAACCAGTAGTGGCTTAGAACCGGTCCACTAGCACGGTCCACGCCAATCCCTCTCTGGCACAGAGGGTCCACTACCTGCCAGCCGGCATCGTGACAACAAGCAGAGAGCTTCAAAGTTAGAAAAATGCTAAACCTTCAAATTTTTCATAAAATTTTGAGATTTTTCACCAAGAAAGGATGCAAGATACCACAAAATGTTACCACTATGTTAAAGTAGAATATGTCATGAAAAAACAATCTCGGAATCAGAATGATAACTAAAAGCATTCCAGAGTTATTAATGTTTAAAGTGACAGTGGTCAGATGTGCAAAAAATGGCCGGGTCCTGAGGTGTAAAATGGCTGGGTCCTTAAGGGGTTAAACTTTGTGGGGATCCCACTGAACCTTTTAAAAAAGAACTGTTGACTCTGTTGGAAGAGGGGAAAGCCAGATCTATTTTGACCCAAAAAGAAGTGGATTATATTTTCGTGCCTGCTCCAAATATTCCTATCTTCCACTCGCTACCCAAGCTGCATAAGGACCGATTCCCGCCGCCGATGCGTCCGATCGTGGCGGGGATCGGATCCCTTAACGAGCACCTATGCGAGTGGTTGGACTCAGTACTGCAACCTCTGGTTATGCAATGCCCAAGTTATATCAAGGACACTAAGCACTTGCTAAAAATCATGGATGAATTCACATGGAGCGATTCTCTGTCGTGGCTTACTTGCGACATTGAATCGCTCTATTCCAGTATTCCGCAAAACCTGGCATTATCAGCTATCTCGGATATACTAATGAGATTTTCTAAATATTCTGTGGATTTGAGACATAACATTATTGAGGTGATAGATTTTGTGTTAAAACACAATTATTTTATGTTTGGTAACAATTTTTATTTGCAGCGCACGGGTGCTTCAATGGGAGCAAAGTCATCACCAGCTCGGGCTAAGCTTTTTGTTTTTTGGTGGGAGGAGCAGTTAATTTTTTCTGACACCAATCCATTTTCCACATGCCTCGCATGGTATGGGAGGTTTGTAGACGATGTGGTCATCATTTGGTCGTCCGACCATTTGACCGTTGATGCATTCATGACATATATCAATAATAATCGGTTCAATCTTACGTTAACCCACACATGGTGTAAAAGTGAAACCCCCTTTTTGGATGTCATATTACGTGGCAACCCTGATACAAATAAAATTGAGGTTGATCCTTACAGAAACAAGATATCAGGCAATACCATCCTAAGGGCGAATTCATGCCATTCCAAACAAACAGTAAGAGCCATACCAGTAGGTGAACTTATACGAATTAAGCGGAACAGTTCTTCCACCGAGGTGTACCGCAGGGAAGCTGATGCAGCATGCACACGCCTGGCGGCTCGAGGTTACCCTGGATGGCTCTTGAAAAAAGCTCGGTCGAGAGTGGATCCTATGGATCGAAAATCCCTCTTTACAAGTAAGCAACCAACTGAATCACAAGATTGTCCTACATTTGTCACCACGTACAGTCCAGAATTTAATGACATCAAACGCATTCTAATTAAATACTTACCTTTGCTATCAACAGATCCCACAGTAGGGGAGATTATAAAGTCAGGTGTGAGATTTGCAGCGAGGCGGGCACCTACTCTATCCAATCTCCTTGTTCCCAGTATGGTGGAGACGGCTAGTGTTACCACCCAGTGGATTAGCACCAAGGGCTTCCACAAGTGCGGTAAATCGCGGTGTGTGGTATGTCCCTTTGTCGAAAAATGCCAGAAAATAGAAGGTACGGTGGATGGCAAATGCCATGTCATTCACAACTTTATAAACTGTGATAGCACTTTTGTTGTATATAAAATCATGTGCACACAATGTCACTTAACATATGTGGGTTCCACCAAAAGGTCCCTTAAAAAACGCATGCAAGAGCACATTAGACATACTGCTGGCCCTTTAAGCTCGAACATTTCTAACATATCTAAACATTTTCTAATATGTCATAATTCAGACACCACTTCCCTCAGGTTCTCAGGCATTGAGAAGGTGAACCTAAATAAAAGGGGAGGTGACCAAATTCGATCCCTCCACAATAGGGAAATCATGTGGATTTATCTTTTGAATTGCATTCAACCCCATGGTCTAAATAGCAAAACAGATTTAATATTACATTACTGATATGTCTCCGAATAATTTATCTGTGTTTGGTCCCATGTTTTTGTTTTAATCACGCGCACATGTGATGTGGACCTGTCCCTCCCCTTCCTGGGGGAATGGGGAAAATGCCCTGAATTATATATGGGTGCCTCATTTGAGGATCTACAGGCTATGAGTAAGGATCGATAGATCAGAAACGCGTCAGCCATGCTTGGGACCCCCCTCTGTGCAATATTTCATATTTTTGATATGTTCACGGTTTGTCTGCCACCGTGAATGCTTTTAAGGAAGAACCCTGAATAAAGACGGACGTTTTACTTCTACTTGCTGGCTTTTTTAGTATTTTATTTTAGTTTTATCCACTGTGCCAGGGATGAAAATTATTCCAAAAGAAACTAACTCAACTGTCTATGCTCCCCCGTTGCTCCAATATTGGTGTCCCGTTCTCTGTTCGCCGCCTTCTGCTTTTCCTGCAGGTCAGTGAATCATGGTGCGCTCAGTGTCATTGTTTCAGCACCAGTTTTACAAATCAGTGTGCCTCCAGTGTTACACCAGTGTTTACAAATAAGTGTGCCTCCAGCTGTTGCAAAACTATAACTTCCAGCATGCCTTGACAGCTAGAGACTGTCCGGGAATGCTGGGAGTTGTAGTTTTGGACCACCTGGAGAGACACTGTTTTGAAAACACTGTCAATATTTTCCAACCTGTAGACTTCCAGCTGTTGCAAAACTACAACTCCCAGCATTCCCCTGACAGTCTTTAGCTGTCCAGGCATGCTGGGAGTTATAGTTCTGCAACAGCTGGAGACACTCAGGTTTGGTAGGTAGGTCCTTAGTCCATTGTTTTCCAACCTGGGTGCCTCCAGCTGTTGAAAAACTCTAACTCCCAGCTTAAGACTGTCCGGGCATGCTGGAAGTTGTAGTTTTGCAACAGATGGAGGCCCCCAGGTTGGGAAACACTAACTACGGCAGTGTTTTTGAAACATTGTCTCTCCATCTGTTGCAAAACTACAACTCCCAGCATGCTCGGTCAGTCTTAAGCTGGAAGTTAGATTTTTGCAGCAGAAGGTGGCATTTTGGTGGGTAGTTGGGCCCTTAGTCCAGTGTTTCCCAACCTGAGTGCCTCCAGCTGTTGCAAAACTACAACTCCCAGCATGCCCAAACAGCCAAAGCCTGTTTGGAAAACACTGGACTAAGGGCCTACCTACCAAATGTAACGTGGCCACCCACCTACCAACCAAACATATACCTGCCTACCTACCAACCAAACATATTACCTACCTAGCAAATGCTTTTCCTGCCTACCTAACAAACGTATACCGTATATACTCGAGTATAAGCCGAGTTTTTCAGCACGATTTTTCGTGCTGAAAACACCCCCCTCGGCTTATACTCGAGTGAACTCTCCGCCCTCAGTGGTCTTCAACCTGCGGACCTCCAGAGGTTTCAAAACTACAACTCCCAGCAAGCCCGGGCAGCCATCGGCTGTCCGGGCTTGCTGGGAGTTGTAGTTTTGAAACCTCTGGAGGTCCGCAGGTTGAAGACCACTGCGGCCTTCAACATCGTCCAGCCCCTCTCACCCCCTTTAGTTCTGTACTCATCTCCGCTCGGCGCTGGTCCGGTGCTGCAGGACTGTCTGGTGGGGAGGTCGTCCGGTAGGATAGTGGTTCCGGGCTGCCATCTTCATCGGGGGGGGGCCTCTTCTCCGCGCTTCAGGCCCGGAATAGTCACGTTGCCTTGACGACGACGCAGAGGTACGTTAATTACCAACGTCCCTCTGCGTCATCGTCAAGGCAACGCCTCTATTCCGGGCCCGAAGCGCGGAGAAGAGGCCCCCCGGTGAAGATGGCAACCCGGAACCACTATCCCACCGGACGACCTCCCTACCGGACAGTCCTCCAGCACCGGACCAGCGCCGAGCGGAGGTGAGTACAGAACTAAAGGGGGTGATAGGGGGCTGGATGATGTCGAAAGCCGCAGTGGTCTTCAACCTGCGGACCTCCAGAGGTTTCAAAACTACAACTCCCAGCAAGCCCGGACAGCCGATGGCTGCCCGGGCTTGCTGGGAGTTGTAGTTTTGAAACATCTGGAGGTCCGCAGGTTGAAGACCACTGTATCAGACATTGACAAGCGGTGATGATGGTGACATGTGGTGATGATGACAAGGGGATGATGAAGGGGGGGGATTATGACAAGGGGATGATGAAGGGAGGGTGTGGGATGATGACAAGAGGATGATGGCAAGAGGATGATGACAAGGGGATGATGAAGGGGGGTGGGGATGATGACAAGGGGATGATGAAGGGGGTGTGTGGGATGATGACAAGGGGATGATGAAGGGGGGTGGGGATGATGACAAGGGGATGATGAAGGGGGGGTGTGGGATGATGACAAGGGGATGATGAAGGGGGGGTGTGGGAAGATGAAGGGGGGATGATGACAGGCGGTGATGATGAAGGGGGGATGATGAAGGGGGGATGATGACAGGGTGATGATGACAGGGTGATGATGACAGGGTGATGATGATGAGGGTGTTAATGACGGGGGTCTGGATGATGACAGGGGGGATGATGTATTTCCCACCCTAGGCTTATACTCGAGTCAATAACTTTTCCTGGGATTTTAGGGTGAAATTTGGGGCTCGGCTTATATTCGGGTCGGCTTATACTCGAGTATATACGGTAACCTACCTACCTAGCGGCAAACCTTTTACTTGCCTTCCTACCAACTGAACTTACTACCTGCCTAAATAACTTGCAAACTTACTACTTGCCTAACTACTTAGAGAATGTTCTACTTACCTAATTTACTACTTGCAAACGTACTACCTGCTTACCTAGCAAACATATTACCTGGGTGGGGGGGGGGGCCCAGGCATATTCTTTGCACAGGGGCCCTCTGTTGTCTGTGTCCGCCCCTGGTTCTTCTTTATTAGCCGGTCATATTGGAGTACGGAAGTCCATTCAATTGATCACCCAACATTACTGATGGCCGAATCTGGAACGTGATGTCACGAATTTTGTACGTTCCTGTATGACCTGTGCCAAGGACAAGACTCCACGGCTCAAGCCTGCAGGACTTTTACTTCCTTTGTCTATCCCAGAGTGCCCTTGGTCAAACATTGCTATGGACTTTGTTATCGATCTGCCTCGCTCCTGTAACAGCACAGTCATTTGGGTGGTCATTGATCGTTTTTCCAAGATGGCTTATTTTGTGCCCCTCCCTGGACTTCCTTCTGCTCCACAACTGGCGGATCAATTCCTTTGGCATATCTTTCGTTTGCATGGCTTACCATCTCACATTGTCTCTGATCGGGGGGATCAGTTTGTTTCCAAATTCTGGCTGCTCTCTGCTCTCGTCTCAAGATCAAGCTTAACTTCTCTTCCGCATACCACCCTCAGTCCAACGGACAGGTAGAGAGGGTGATTCAGATTATCGGAGATTATCTTCGTCATTTTGTTTCACGTGCACATCCCCGCTTCCTAGGGCACACCGGCTCTCTAATATTTAAAGGGCCAGCACCCCAATAATTAGGCATTGACCCTATAAGTAATTCTCACTTCCCCTTGACCCATGCCGGATCTTTGTTGCCTAGTGGCCTAAGAGAAAGCATTTTCCTGTGTCTTGCCTCACCATGTATCTATCCCTTACTACGTATTCAGACCTTGCTCCTGTGCCACCTGCATTCTGACCTTCTTGCTAAGTGACCAGACCTTTCTTCTTTGCCGCCTGCCCTGACCTTCTGCCTGTCCTGACTATGTCTGTGCCTCTACCTTCCCGTGCCACGTTATTCCTCAGCTGCCTGAGGGGACGAGTCGTACCAGAGTTGCAACCTGGGTGCCGCCTGCACCCAGGTTGCAACTGCCCAGGTTGCAGTGGGGTTAGACCTCTGATGGGTTGGCTTTACCTAATCCTTGGTTATACTTTCTCGCCACCCAGTTACATCAAATGAGGGGATGGGCGGGGTTAACTACTTTAGACCCCACGGATAGACTGTTTATGGCTAAGTATGGTGATCGTGTACCTGTACATACACATATTCTGGAAATTGGTGGTCTCACAAGGGCCCCTCATATCATCCCTACTACTCATCTACTGTGTAAGGTCTACGTCTTGTTACGCCTAGCGCTCCGGGTCCCCGCTCCTCCCCGGAGCGCTCACGGCGTCTTTCTCCCTGCAGCTCCCCGGTCAGCGCTGACCGGGAGCGCTGCTCTGCCATGCCCGTTGGGGATGCGATTCGCACAGCGGGACGCGCCCGCTCGCGAATCGCATCCCAGGTCACTTACCCGTTCCCGTCTCCTGCGGTCATGTGCTGGCGCGCGCGGCTCCGCTCTCTAGGGCGCGCGCGCGCCAGCTCCCTGAGACTTAAAGGGCCAGTGCACCAATGATTGGTGCCTGGCCCAATTAGCTTAATTGCTTCCCACCTGTTCCCTGGCTATATCTAGTCTCCTCCCTTGCACTCCCTTGCCGGGTCTTGTTGCCCTTGTGCCTAGTGAA
Organism: Hyla sarda; assembly: GCF_029499605.1. Lineage (NCBI taxonomy): Eukaryota > Metazoa > Chordata > Amphibia > Anura > Hylidae > Hyla > Hyla sarda. The sequence continues at coordinate 308,505,928 of NC_079189.1, forward strand.
AGCGTTTTGTGTGTTTATACCCTGTGTACCAGAACTACTGCTATCTCCCCTGACTACGAACCTTGCCGCCTGCCCCCGACCTTCTGCTACGTCCGACTTTGCTTCTGCCTACTCCCTTGTACCGCGCCTATCTTCAGCAGCCAGAGAGGTGAGCCGTTGCTAGTGGATACGACCTGGTCACTACCGCCGCAGCAAGACCATCCCGCTTTGCGGCGGGCTCTGGTGAAGACCAGTAGTGGCTTAGAACCGGTCCACTAGCACGGTCCTCGCCATCCCTCTCTGGCACAGAGGATCCACCTCCTGCCAGCCGGCATCGTGACAGTAGATCCGGCCATGGATCCCGCTGAGGTTCCCCAGCATTCCATCTCTGATCTCACCACGGTGGTCGCCCAGCAATCCCGACAGATCGCCCATCTAACCCACCGGCTGTCGGAAATGTCCACCATTGTGCACCAACTTCAGTCGCTACTGCAGCAGCAATCATCTCCTCCGCCACCTCCTGCACCCCTTCCGCAGCGAGTGGCCACTCCTAGCCTCCGCCTGTCCTTGCCGGACAAATTTAATGGGGACTCTAAGTTTTGCCGTGGCTTTCTTTCGCAATGTTCCTTGCACTTGGAGATGATGTCGGATCAGTTTCCTACTGAAAGGTCTAAGGTGGCTTTCGTAGTCAGCCTTCTGTCTGGAAAAGCCCTGTCATGGGCCACACCGCTCTGGGACCGCGATGACCCCGTCACTGCCTCTGTACACTCCTTCTTCTCGGAAATTCGAAGCGTCTTTGAGGAACCTGCCCGAGCCTCTTCTGCTGAGACTGCCCTGCTGAACCTGGTCCAGGGTAATTCCTCCGTTGGCGAGTACGCCATACAATTCCGTACTCTTGCTTCTGAACTATCCTGGAATAATGAGGCTCTCTGCGCGACCTTTAAAAAAGGCCTATCCAGCAACATTAAAGATGTTCTGGCCGCACGAGAGACTCCTGCTAACCTGCATGAACTCATTCATCTAGCCACTCGCATTGACATGCGTTTTTCTGAGAGGTATCAAGAGCTCCGCCAGGAAAAAGACTTAGATCTCTGGACACCTCTCCCACAGTCTCCACTGCAATCTGCGCCTAGGCCTCCCGCCGAGGAGGCCATGCAAGTGGATCGGTCTCGCCTGACCCTGGAAGAGAGGAATCGCCGTAAGGAAGAGAATCTTTGTCTATACTGTGCCAGTACTGAACATTTTTTGGTGGATTGCCCAATCCGTCCTCCACGTCTGGGAAACGCACGCTCGCACCCAGCTCTCGTGGGTGTGGCGTCTCTTGATGCCAAGTCGGCTTCTCCACGTCTCACGGTACCTGTTCGGATTTCCACTTCAGCCAGCTCTCCCCTCTCAGCCGTGGCCTGCCTGGACTCTGGAGCTTCTGGGAATTTTATTCGGGAATCCTTAGTGAATAAATTCCGCATTCCGGTGACCCGTCTTGTCAAGCCACTCCACGTTTCCGCGGTCAACGGAGCCAGGTTGGATTGTACCATACGCTTCCGCACGGAGCCCCTTCTAATGAGCATCGGATCTCATCACGAGAGGATTGAACTTTTGGTCCTCCCCAATTGCACCTCGGAAATTCTCCTTGGACTTCCCTGGCTTCAACTTCATTCCCCAACCCTGGATTGGTCCACTGGGGAGATCAAGAGTTGGGGGCCCTCTTGTTCCAAGGACTGTCTAAGACCGGTTCCCAGTAACCCTTGCCGTGACTCTGTGGTTCCCTCAGTATCCGGTCCCCCTAAGGTCATTAAGGACTCTGCCTGCCACAGGAAATGCCCCTCCCCCCCTCCCAGTTCCATCAGGCAAGCTTCTGTGTCCCCTCATGGCCCTCGTCCTGGTGTCACACTGCCCCGTGCCAGGTCTCGCCCTCTGCCCTCTCTCCCCATTCCTACTCCTGCGGTTCTGCCTGCCGTTGAGGAATCCCTCCATCCTTTCCCGGTGTCCTCATCCCAGGGGAGGCAGTTACCCGATAAAGAGAAGGGGAGACCTAAGGGGGGGGGTACTGTTACGCCTAGCGCTCCGGGTCCCCGCTCCTCCCCGGAGCGCTCACGGCGTCTTTCTCCCTGCAGCTCCCCGGTCAGCGCTGACCGGGAGCGCTGCTCTGCCATGCCCGTTGGGGATGCGATTCGCACAGCGGGACGCGCCCGCTCGCGAATCGCATCCCAGGTCACTTACCCGTTCCCGTCTCCTGCGGTCATGTGCTGGCGCGCGCGGCTCCGCTCTCTAGGGCGCGCGCGCGCCAGCTCCCTGAGACTTAAAGGGCCAGTGCACCAATGATTGGTGCCTGGCCCAATTAGCTTAATTGCTTCCCACCTGTTCCCTGGCTATATCTAGTCTCCTCCCTTGCACTCCCTTGCCGGATCTTGTTGCCCTTGTGCCTAGTGAAAGCGTTTTGTGTGTTTATACCCTGTGTACCAGAACTACTGCTATCTCCCCTGACTACGAACCTTGCCGCCTGCCCCCGACCTTCTGCTACGTCCGACTTTGCTTCTGCCTACTCCCTTGTACCGCGCCTATCTTCAGCAGCCAGAGAGGTGAGCCGTTGCTAGTGGATATGACCTGGTCACTACCGCCGCAGCAAGACCATCCCGCTTTGCGGCGGGCTCTGGTGAAGACCAGTAGTGGCTTAGAACCGGTCCACTAGCACGGTCCTCGCCATCCCTCTCTGGCACAGAGGATCCACCTCCTGCCAGCCGGCATCGTGACACGTCTACTGTGAAAGGCTAGGACTATGTTAGGTATAATGGGATGCGCTAAATTTGCACCTCTGTGGCACAATTCTGGTTTGTCCAAATTTTCCTCCTTTTGTGATTCGGAGTTCTGTAAAGGTAAAAGATTGTGTGGATTGGAGCAACTGTGCATTAATGGTATATAAATGAGCTGCCGTATTCCTCCTTTTTTAGATATCTAAAACTGCATCATGTTCATGATGTGCAGGGTAGGGTAGGTCAAGATCGCTGGAGATGTATACTAATGCTGTATTGGAGTCCATCATTACCAAATCAGAATCTGCTGTGGTTATCTAATGACTGTATAAAGAACTTTTACACTCCCACAATGTGAAATTGTTGTCTTTTTCTGAGGCAAACTATTCCTTGTAGGGTATATAAAACTCCAGCGCTCCTGCATAGGCTTAACCTCAGATCTGATTCCACCTGCCCGCAGTGTGGCCAGTGAGGTGCCCATCAATTTCACATGGTGTTCCTTAATGGAGGGATGTGTTAATGCTCATTTGCACAGTATATAAAAATGATTTTACCATTGGAGCCTAAACCATGTTTGTTATGTCTTATAGGATGTGGTACGGAGCCATTTTTGCTTGAACTGAGGGTTTTGCGTATCTTATGTCAGCCAGAAAACTCATAGCTCAGTATTAGATAAGAGCCAATCCTCCTACCAGGGTCGGCGTTGCCTGGGCAGTTGCCCAGATCCCCCATCCAAAAGGGGGGCCTCTGAAAAGCTTTAGGGCTATGCTAACACTACTGCAATTTGCGCAAAATACAGTAGTGTTAGTTTTGCCCTAAAGTTGTGCGGGCTGCAGAGAGCCGATAGACAGCACAAACAGACTTACTATTGATCTGCTAGGACCTGCGACGACTCCTATAGGCTAGGACTCCTTATGATGTCATTGCAGGCCTTGGAAGATACATAATAAGTCTGTGCTGTGTATGGGCTCTATACAATGGATAAAAAAGAAGGTAATAGGGGAAAATATGGAGGGAGAAGGGGTTTTAACCTCTTGGAATTGCAGGGCGTATGCATACGCCCTGCATCCCCGATCCTTAAGGACTCAGGGTGTACCTGTACGCCTTGGTCCAGGTTAACGGGTTTAAACCATTCTCACCGGCATGGTTAAACTTAATTCAAAGGGAATACCTGAAAGGGTTAACTTTTTTTTACACTTTTTTTTTTTGCGAGCTCAAAGCTCCTATAGGGACCTATGAGCTTGCAATGGCTGATTGCATACACAGATTGTTGCCTTGCCGTTGCATGGCAACAAGCTGTGTAATCGGTGGTTGATTGCTCCAACCTGTAACTCAGGCATGGAGCAATCAATCAGAGCCGAGCAAAAATGCCTCCAGACCTCTTTTAAATTATTTTACAGAGTTAACCATGACACAGCCTGGAGTTTGAGGCAGCATGAGGAGAACATATAGTGGCTGGATTACACAGCCTGGAGTTCGCGGCAACATGAGTAGACCACATAGTGGTTGAATGACACAGCTTGGAGTTGGCGGCAACATATAGTGGCTGAATGACAAAGCCTGGAGTTTGCGGCGGCATGAGGAGAACATATAGTGGCTGAATGACACAGCTTGGAGGTGCCGAAAGCATGAGGTGACCATATAGTGGCTGAATGACACAGCCTGGAGTTGGTGGCAGTATGAGGAGACCATATAGTGACTGAACGACACAGCGTGGAGGAGGCTGCAGTGTGAAGAGAACATATTGTGGCTGAATGACAGCCTGGAGTTGACGGCAGCATGTGGATACCACATAGTGGCTGAATGACACAGCCTGGAGGTGGCAGCAGCATGAAGAGAACATATGGTGGCAATATGAGACAGCTTGGAGCTGGCATCAGCATGAAGAGAATATATGGTGGCCGAATGAGACAGCCTGGAGGTGGCATCAGCATGAGGAGAACATATGGTGGCAGAATGAGATAGCCTGGAGGTGGCATCAGCACGAGGAGAACATATGGTGGCAGAATGAGACAGCCTGTAGATGGCAGCAGCAGCATCATGTGTCCTGAAAGTGACCCGGTGAGTGGTGCGGTCAGTGGCAATACCAGTACCCGGTAAGGTGGGTGAAAAAAGGAGAACTTGGCATCAGATATGTGGCATCGGGCGGATGGCAGGATCAGAATAGTAGCTGAGGCAAGTAGGCAGAAGAAAACGGTCTCTTTTGTAAAAGTGGTAGTGTGCACAAGTAAGTATTGAGGATATGCATTACGTAAAACTTAAATGAGAACTGTCAGATACAAAAACTTTTGATATGTTGTAAAGCATTCAAAACCAATAGGTATTTCATACTGAAAAAGCCAGTCAAACAACTGACCCCCCCCCCCCCCCCCCTGCCTGCTTGGACACATACTAGTCCTGCTGTGTCCATGCATCATCACCTATGTCATGGACCCACTTCCTTGATTGACAGCTGTGAGTGCAGGGCTCAAAGCTGGAGGAAAAATCAGTGAGGACAAGCTTGGAGTTGTAGCTTTGCTAATGCTAGGGGTGATGTGAGCAGACAGCATGCTGAGGGAGGGGGCGGAGACCTGCACAGTGAGGCCAAGCCCCCTCCCTTTGAGAGGAATTCAGACTAGTGAGCTAAATTAAAAGTGTAATAAAAAAATAAATAAAGGTGCTAGACACATAAAAATTAGATGTACATGGTCCGGATTAGGTACTGAGTGATATATTAAAAAAAATGTTTTTTTGTTGGATCTGATGGGTACGCTTTAACTTTTAATAATATGCTTAGGATAAAATATATTGATCCCATTTTTTTTAATCAAACAAAAGGAAAGGTGTGCAAAAAACACCATGTGCCACCTACACCACCAAGTATTAATGTGATGCAAAGACCTCTAAAAGGTGGAAGGGAATAACATATGGTTCCCCTGTAAGGCCCTACTCTCTTACTATTAATTCCCTTCTTGGCAAGTCAAGTGTTACTCGCCCTAAAAAGGGTGGCCCCACACAGGAACCTCGCCCTATTTCCATCTACAAACACTGCCTTTTCCCAGGGTTTTTAGGTGGAAATAGGGATTGGTTCCTGTGTGAGGCCGAACGTTTCAAGACGAGTATCACTTTCCTCAAAAAGGTGGAAGGGAACAAAGTATTGTCCATTGTAGGGGGGGGGGGTTAAAAACATCCCCTGTAAGGCTCTACTCTTGTAAGTGTTACTCACCCTTAAAACGGCATCCCCACACAGGAAACTCTCTCTATTTCCACCTAAATGCCCTGTGAAATGGCAGTGTTTGTAGTGGGAAATAGGGAGAGCTTACTGTTTACTGCGAGCAACACTTGCCAATAAGGGAATTAATAATGTGAGAGTAGGGCCTTACAGGGGAAGTTTTTACCCCCACCGGTTACAATGGACCATACGTTGTTCCCTTCCACCTTTTAAAGGTCATTGCATCACATCAATACTTGGTGGTGTAGGTCGCACATGGTGTTTTTTGCACACCTTTCCTTTTGTTTGATTTTGAAAAAAAAATGTGGGTACATTTTTTGGGTACAAAATTTTTTATGCTAAGAAAAGTTACGTTTTAGCTAATGCATATCCTCAATACTAACTTGTGGTCTGATGCCGAGGAATGTCTGTAACTAGGGAGCAGTACCTTAAATATGTTTAACACTATCCTTTTTTGTGAAGTGTTGGTGTGGCACCATGGTCAATCTGGCTGGAAATCCTGGTGGGTGGAAATCCTGGCTGATCCATGCCTGATTCATCTTCACAAAGTTCAGTCTCTCCACATTTTTCGTGGACAAACGAGTTCTCCTTGGGGTTACTATGGCCCCCACTGCACTAAACACCCACTCTGATGGCACACTACTTGCTAGGCAGGACAGCTTTTCCATAGCAAACTCTGCTAGTTGTGGCCACAAATCAAGTTTGACTGCCCAGAAGTCCAGCGGATCTTCAAGGTGTTGGCATGGGCATGCAAAGATATTCCACCAACTGCTGATTCAGGTCCTGCTCCAGGTGTACCTGCTGCTGATGAGTTGGTTCACTATGCAGGCGAAGAAAGCTACTCATCAGCGACTGTAGACTCAGGCTGCTGCTGATGGAGCTGGTACTGCTCCTGCCACCCCACCTCTCCCCAGCAGCCATGGCAGTGGAAGGTGAGCACAGAGGGGCCCCCGAGTCAGACCTGTGAGAGGATGGACGACGGCACAGATAGTCATCGGGCAACTGACTACGTAGGATGTCTCTGTAGTAGGTCGGTTTGTCCTCCCTCTCAGTGGGTGCAAAAAAGGCCCCCATTTTGTGCCGGTAGCGAGGGTCCAATAAGGTGGAGAAACAGAAGTCATCCTGCTGCCAAATGGTGACAATTCGGCGGCACAATGCAAGCAAATGAGCATGCATCGTGCCATTTGTGCAAGTGACTTGGGGGGACTTCCTGCCTCCATCTCCACTGCATACTGCCATGGTGTGTCTGGGTCGTGTTTCTCACCTTCCTTATAACCCTCTAGCTCTTCATCACCTGTTTAACTCCGTTCTCCAAGGCAAACCATGTGAAGGACAGTGTGACACCGCCATGCCCTGCACACATGGTATGCTGGAGGGGCACTGAGACTTATCTGTGCAGTGGAGGGCACACTGGCACACTGTCACAGGACCAATGGCCTGAGAGTGTGGGGGCGGAAGCAGCGTGACCTGTCCAAGTTGCTGTTGTGGCTGAGCAGGAGCAACATTCACCCAGTGGGCCGTAAACGACATGTATTATCCCAGACCGTAGTTACAGCTCCAGACGTCAGTGCTGCCGTGCATTTTGGTACACACTAACAGGCTCAAGGACTGGCCCACCTTCTGTTCCACAAAATTGTGCAGGGCTGGTACTGCCTTTTTTGCAAAGAAATGACGGCTTGGGATTCTCCACCTCGGCTCGGCACAAGCCATCAGTTCCCTGAAAGGTGCAGAGTCCATCACTTGAAAAGGGAGGGACTGCAGCACAAGCAACTTGGACAGGAGCACATTCAGCTTCTGCGGTGTTGGATGAGTGGGCGCATACTGTTGTCTCTTGGACATGGCTTCGCCAATGGATTGCTGGCGGAATGACTGACTCGAAGTAGGAGGAGCGGGAGCATCTAGAGCGACAAAAGATGGGTATGACACACAGCTCCCTTCGGCTGAGGTGGTGGAGCCTTGGCTGGCTGAAACAGGGAGCGGCATGCCACTGGGTGATGCAACAGGCTGGATCACCACTGTTACGGCGAGCGCTCCGGGTCCCCGCTCCTCCCCGGAGCGCTCGCCACATCCTCGCTACTGCAGCGCCCCGGTCAGATCCACTGACCAGGTGCGCTGCGATACCGCCTCCAGCCGGGATGCGATTCGCGATGCGGGTGGCGCCCGCTCGCGATGCGCACCCCGGCTCCCGTACCTGACTCGCTCTCCGTCGGTCCTGTCCCGACGCGCGCGGCCCCGCTCCCTAGGGCGCGCGCGCGCCGGGTCTCTGCGATTTAAAGGGCCACTGCGCCACTGATTGGCGCAGTTGTTCTAATTAGTGGGTTCACCTGTGCACTCCCTATGTATACCTCACTTCCCCTGCACTCCCTCGCCGGATCTTGTTGCCATTGTGCCAGTGAAAGCGTTTCCTAGTGTGTTCCTAGCCTGTGTTCCAGACCTCCTGCCGTTGCCCCTGACTACGATCCTTGCTGCCTGCCCCGACCTTCTGCTACGTCCGACCTTGCTCTTGTCTACTCCCTTGTACCGCGTCTATCTTCAGCAGTCAGAGAGGTTGAGCCGTTGCTAGTGGATACGACCTGGTTACTACCGCCGCTGCAAGACCATCCCGCTTTGCGGCGGGCTCTGGTGAATACCAGTAGTAACTTAGAACCGGTCCACTAGCACGGTCCACGCCAATCCCTCTCTGGCACAGAGGATCCACCTCCTGCCAGCCGAATCGTGACAGTAGATCCGGCCATGGATCCCGCTGAAGTTCCACTGCCAGTTGTCGCCGACCTCACCACGGTGGTCGCCCAGCAGTCGCAACAGATAGCGCAACAAGGCCACCAGCTGTCTCAACTGACCGTGATGCTACAGCAGCTACTACCACAGTTTCAACAATCATCTCCTCCGCCTGCTCCTGCACCTCCTCCGCAGCGAGTGGCCGCTTCCGGCCTACGACTATCCTTGCCGGATAAATTTGATGGGAACTCTAAGTTTTGCGTGGCTTTCTTTCACAATGTTCCCTGCACTTGGAGATGATGTCGGACCAGTTTCCTACTGAAAGGTCTAAGGTGGCTTTCGTAGTCAGCCTTCTGTCTGGGAAAGCTCTGTCATGGGCCACACCGCTCTGGGACCGCAATGACCCCGTCACTGCCTCTGTACACTCCTTCTTCTCGGAAATTCGAAGTGTCTTTGAGGAACCTGCCCGAGCCTCTGCTGCTGAGACTGCCCTGCTGAACCTGGTCCAGGGTAATTCTTCCGTTGGCGAGTACGCCATACAATTCCGTACTCTTGCTTCCGAATTATCCTGGAATAATGAGGCCCTCTGCGTGACCTTTAAAAAAGGCCTATCCAGCAACATTAAAGATGTTCTGGCCGCACGAGAAATTCCTGCTAACCTGCATGAACTCATTCATCTAGCCACTCGCATTGACATGCGTTTTTCCGAAAGGCGTCAGGAGCTCCGCCAGGATATGGACTTTGTTCGCACGAGGCGTTTTTTCTCCCCGGCTCCTCTCTCCTCTGGTCCTCTGCAATCCGTTCCTGTGCCTTCCGCCGTGGAGGCTATGCAAGTTGACCGGTCTCGCTTGACACCTCAAGAGAGGACACGACGCCGCATGGAGAATCTTTGCCTGTACTGTGCCGGTACCGAACACTTCCTGAAGGATTGTCCTATCCGTCCTCCCCGCCTGGAAAGACGTACGCTGACTCCGCACAAAGGTGAGACAGTTCTTGATGTCAACTCTGCTTCTCCACGCCTTACTGTGCCTGTGCGGATATCTGCCTCTACCTTCTCCTTCTCTACCATGGCCTTCTTGGATTCCGGATCTGCAGGAAATTTTATTTTGGCCTCTCTCATCAACAGGTTCAAAATCCCGGTGACCAGTCTCGCCAGACCCCTCTACATCAATTGAGTTAACAATGAAAGATTGGACTGTACCGTACGTTACCGCACGGAGCCCCTCCTAATGTGCATCGGACCTCATCACGAAAAAATTGAGTTTTTGGTCCTCTCCAATTGCACTTCCGAAATTCTCCTCGGACTACCGTGGCTTCAACGCCATTCCCCAACCCTTGATTGGTCCACAGGAGAGATCAAGAGCTGTGGTACTTCTTGTTTCAAGGACTGTCTTAAACCGGTTCCCAGTACTCCCTGCCGTGACCCTGTGGTTCCCCCTGTAACCGGTCTCCCTAAGGCTTATATGGACTATGCTGACGTATTTTGCAAAAAACAAGCTGAGACTTTACCTCCTCACAGGCCTTATGACTGTCCTATTGACCTCCTCCCGGGCACTACTCCACCCCGGGGCAGAATTTATCCTCTGTCCGCCCCAGAGACTCTTGCTATGTCTGAATACATCCAGGAAAATTTAAAAAAGGGGTTTATCCGCAAATCCTCCTCTCCTGCCGGAGCTGGATTTTTCTTTGTGTCCAAAAAAGATGGCTCCCTACGTCCTTGCATTGATTACCGCGGACTTAATAAAATCACGGTAAAGAACCGCTACCCCCTACCTCTTATCTCAGAACTCTTTGATCGCCTTCAAGGTGCCCACATCTTTACCAAACTGGACTTAAGAGGTGCTTATAATCTCATCCGCATCAGGGAGGGGGACGAATGGAAAACTGCATTTAACACTAGAGATGGACACTTTGAGTATCTGGTCATGCCCTTTGGCCTGTGCAACGCCCCTGCCGTCTTCCAAGACTTTGTTAATGAAATTTTTCGTGATCTCTTATATTCCTGTGTTGTTGTGTATCTGGACGATATTCTGATTTTTTCTGCCAACTTAGAGGAACACCGCCAGCATGTCCGCATGGTTCTTCAGAGACTTCGAGACAATCAACTTTATGCCAAAATGGAGAAATGTCTGTTTGAATGTCAATCTCTTCCTTTCCTAGGATACTTGGTTTCTGGCCAGGGACTACAAATGGACCCAGATAAACTCTCTGCCGTCTTAGATTGGCCACGCCCCTCCGGACTCCGTGCTATCCAACGTTTTTTGGGGTTCGCCAATTATTACAGACAATTTATTCCTCATTTTTCCACTATTGTGGCTCCTATCGTGGCTTTAACCAAGAAGAATGCCAATCCTAAGTCCTGGTCTCCTCAAGCGGAAGACGCATTTAAATGGCTCAAGTCTGCCTTTTCTTCTGCTCCCGTGCTCTCCAGACCTGACCCATCTAAACCCTTCCTATTGGAGGTTGATGCCTCCTCAGTGGGAGCTGGAGCGGTCCTTCTACAAAAAAATTCTTCCGGGCATGCTGTTACTTGTGGTTTTTTTTCTAGGACCTTCTCTCCAGCGGAGAGGAACTACTCCATCGGGGATCGAGAACTACTGGCCATTAAATTGACACTTGAGGAATGGAGGCATCTGCTGGAGGGATCAAAATTTCCAGTTATCATTTACACCGACCACAAGAATCTCTCCTATCTCCAGTCTGCCCAACGGCTGAATCCTCGCCAGGCCAGGTGGTCTTTGTTCTTTGCCCGTTTTAACTTTGAAATTCATTTTCGCCCTGCCGACAAGAACATTAGGGCCGATGCTCTCTCTCGTTCCTCGGATGCTTCGGAAGTAGAGGTCTCTCCGCAACACATCATTCCTCCTGACTGTCTGATCTCCACTTCTCCAGCCTCCATCAGGCAAACTCCTCCAGGGAAGACCTTCGTTTCTCCACGCCAACGTCTCGGGATTCTCAAATGGGGTCACTCCTCCCACCTCGCTGGCCATGCGGGCATCAAAAAGTCTTTGCAACTCATCTCTCGCTTCTATTGGTGGCCGACTCTGGAGACGGATGTTGTTGATTTTGTGCGGGCCTGTACTGTCTGTGCCCGGGATAAGACTCCTCGCCAGAAGCCTGCTGGTCTCCTTCATCCTCTGCCTGTCCCCGAACAGCCTTGGTCTCTGATTGGTATGGACTTTATTACAGACTTACCCCCATCCCGTGGCAACACTGTTGTTTGGGTGGTCGTTGATCGATTTTCCAAGATGGCACATTTTATTCCTCTTCCTGGTCTTCCTTCAGCGCCTCAGTTGGCAAAACAATTTTTTGTACACATTTTTCGTCTTCACGGTTTGCCCACGCAGATCGTCTCGGATAGAGGCGTCCAATTTGTGTCAAAATTCTGGAGGGCTCTCTGTAAACAACTCAAGATTAAATTAAACTTCTCTTCTGCTTATCATCCTCAATCCAATGGGCAAGTAGAAAGAATTAACCAGGTCCTGGGTGACTATTTACGGCATTTTGTTTCCTCCCGCCAGGATGACTGGGCAGATCTCCTACCATGGGCCGAATTCTCGTACAACTTCAGAGTCTCTGAATCTTCTTCTAAATCCCCATTTTTCGTGGTGTACGGCCGTCACCCTCTTCCCCCCTCCCTACTCCCTTGCCCTCTGGTTTGCCCGCTGTGGATGAAGTGACTCGTGATCTTTCCATCATATGGAAAGAGACCCAAAATTCTCTTTTACAGGCTTCATCTCGCATGAAAAAGTTTGCCGATAAGAAAAGAAGAGCTCCCCCCATTTTTTCTCCCGGAGACAAGGTATGGCTCTCCGCTAAATATGTCCGCTTCCGTGTCCCCAGCTACAAACTGGGACCACGCTATCTTGGTCCTTTCAAAATCTTGTGCCAAATTAATCCTGTCTCTTACAAACTTCTTCTTCCTCCTTCTCTTCGTATTCCTAATGCCTTTCATGTCTTTCTTCTTAAACCACTCATCATCAACCGTTTCTCTCCCAAACTTGTTTCTCCCACTCCTGTTTCCGGTTCCTCTGACATCTTCTCCGTAAAGGAGATACTGGCCTCCAAGACGGTCAGAGGGAAAAAAAATTTTTGGGTCGATTGGGAGGGCTGTGGTCCTGAAGAGAGATCCTGGGAACCTGAGGACAACATCCTAGACAAAAGTCTGGTCCTCAGGTTCTCAGGCTCCAAGAAGAGGGGGAGACCCAAGGGGGGGGGTACTGTTACGCCGAGCGCTCCGGGTCCCCGCTCCTCCCCGGAGCGCTCGCCACATCCTCGCTACTGCAGCGCCCCGGTCAGATCCACTGACCGGGTGCGCTGCGATACCGCCTCCAGCCGGGATGCGATTCGCGATGCGGGTGGCGCCCGCTCGCGATGCGCACCCCGGCTCCCGTACCTGACTCGCTCTCCGTCGGTCCTGTCCCGGCGCGCGCGGCCCCGCTCCCTAGGGCGCGCGCGCGCCGGGTCTCTGCGATTTAAAGGGCCACTGCGCCACTGATTGGCGCAGTTGTTCTAATTAGTGGGTTCACCTGTGCACTCCCTATGTATACCTCACTTCCCCTGCACTCCCTCGCCGGATCTTGTTGCCATTGTGCCAGTGAAAGCGTTTCCTAGTGTGTTCCTAGCCTGTGTTCCAGACCTCCTGCCGTTGCCCCTGACTACGATCCTTGCTGCCTGCCCCGACCTTCTGCTACGTCCGACCTTGCTCTTGTCTACTCCCTTGTACCGCGCCTATCTTCAGCAGTCAGAGAGGTTGAGCCGTTGCTAGTGGATACGACCTGGTTACTACCGCCGCTGCAAGACCATCCCGCTTTGCGGCGGGCTCTGGTGAATACCAGTAGTAACTTAGAACCGGTCCACTAGCACGGTCCACGCCAATCCCTCTCTGGCACAGAGGATCCACCTCCTGCCAGCCGAATCGTGACAACCACATTGCATATGTTGACGCAGGGCCATGGTGCCAACATTGGGACCCTGGCAACGCTTCACCTTCTGCCAACACATCTTGCATGTGGCCATGTTAACCTCCTTCGGATGCTTGATGAAAAACTGTCACACCGCTGAGTAGCTGATTTTCCCACCAACAGTCTGCACTGATTGACCGCTACTGCCGCCGTCTCCAAGAACCCCTGTTCCACTACCTCCCGGGAAGGTAGGCTGCTGCGAAGCAGGTGGTCTCCCCCGGGCACGTTTGGCTCCAGACTTTCCACTTCTGCCACCATGCTAACTGCCAACCATTCTACCACCTTGCTGGCTCAGCTGTTGCCTCACGGTCAACCTGCAACCCTCTTCTCCTGATGATGATGAAGCCCCTTCTGCACCCGGCTCCCAAGTGCGATTGGCTTCATCATCATCAAATTGTGTCTGCACATCACTGATGTCCTCCTCAGGTTCCTCAACAGTGTCTGCTTCAGGAGCCTGAACGCTCGCAATGACACCTCCTACGCCACTCTTATCACTACCTGCCTGCCTAGCGGAGGAAGCAGCTGATGTCTCCTCCACTTCTTGGCTGGGCAGTAGCTTCTGACTGTCCTCTATTAGATCGTCCTCACTAAATAGTGGAGCTGAACCCACATCATAAGATACTTCTGTGGGGGAGGGAACAGCATAGGACAGAGGCAATGAGAGGACAAGGACTGCTCCTGGGTCATGCCAACTGAGGGTTGTGTCTGAGGAACCCCCCGATGACTGTTGACTGGGGGGTGTCAGATGTCACTTGTGATGAAGTGGATGACCGTGTTAACCAATCAATGATGACAGATGGGTTGCTGGTCAAGACACAACCGCTAGCTGATACCAGGAGCTCAGGCCTCTCGCTGCGTCTCCTGCTGCCACTCGCCCCTAGTCTGATGTGACCTCTGCCTGAATTCACGCCTCTGCCACTCCTCTGTGCACATCCTGGCACTTCTCTGCCTGACATACTTAGTGCATATGTGAGGGAAGGACAATGCGCTCCACTACGCTTAAATTAGTATTTGTCTACAACACCAGCAGGTGTGCACTTTTGGCTGGCCTTTCACAGTATCTAGTCCCTTAAGACTTTAACAGGAACAAAATAATACACCACTGAAATGTACGTATGTGGTATACACTTATGAGGGAAGGACAATGCACTCCAGTACGCCTAAAACAGTATTTGTGTACAACACCAGCCGGTGTGTACTTTTGCCTGGCCTTTCACAGTATCTAGGCCCTTAAGACTTTAACAGGAACAAAATAGTACACCACTTAGATGTACGTATGTGGTATGCACTTATGAGGGGAGGACAACGAGTTCCAGTATGCTTAAAACAGTATTTGTGTACAACACTAGCAGTGCACACCAGTGCTACAGCACACAGTCGCTGTGTACTACACCCACAATTGCACTCTCTCTCTCAATCTCACTCCATTCCCTATCAGTGCTTCTAGGCTGAATTTGGGCTTGAGGTGAATCGCTGCTGTAAAAAAGCTTTTCTGTGCAACACCCTGCTCTCTGTCCCCCTCTGTAATAGAACGCTGATGTGACTGGGAGGGGAATCGCTGCTGTGAAAATGCTTTTCTGTGCAACACACACTGCTCTCTGTCCCTCTATCTCTCTGCAATAAATGGCTGAAGTGACTGGCCACAAGATGGCTGCCGATTATATAGGGCTGTGACATCACAGGGGTGGCTGGCTACTGATAGGCTGCATGCTGCATGTGATTCAGGGTCATCCCGCCTACCCTCATTCCCGCCTTCCCAGGATTCCTTGCTGTAACATCTGTGCTCCGGCCACACACGCTGGCCTTGAGTGCTCTCTTGTCATGTCCCCGCTGCCGGCGGGGCTGGGATTCGCATCGCGGGACGCGCCCACATGCGAATCCCAGCCTGTCACTCACCTTCCTGGTCTTCCTGTCCTCGCAGCCCTGGCGCATGTGCCCCCGCCTCCTAGGGCGCGCATGTGCGCCTGAGCTCTTACTTTTAAAGGGCCAGTGCTCATTTAATTAAGTGTTTACACCTGCACCCTGTCTTTAAGTATCAGCTCCTCCCTTGGTTCCCTGCCGGATGTTTATTTGTTGCCATATTCGTTCATCCCTAATTAAGAGGAAAACTATTACTATGTAAAGAATAAAATGAGCGCTATAACTGACAGGCAGCACTTAGAAGATCACTGTTATAGTATATGTGGGTGCTATTACTGATAGGCAGCACTGAGAAGATCAATGTTATAGTATATGTGAGCGCTATTACTGATAGGCAGCACTGAGAAGATCACTGTTATAGTACTGTATATGTGGGCACTATTACTGACAGGCAGCACTGAGAAGATCACTGTTATAGGATATGTGGGCACTATTACTGATAGGCAGCACTGAGAAGATCAATGTTATAGTATATGTGGGCGTTATTACTGACAGGCAGCACTCAGAAGATCACTGTTATGGTAAATGTGAGCTCTATTACTGACAGACAGCACTGAGAAGTTCGCTGTTATAGTATATGTGAGCGCTATTACTGATAGGCAGCACTGAGAAGACTGTTATAGTACTGTCTATGTGGGCGCTATTACTGACAGGAAGCACTGACAAGATCACTGTTATAGTATATGTGGGCACTATTACTGACAGACAGCACTGAGAACATCACTGTTATAGTATATGTTGGCACTATTACTGACAGGCAGCACTGAGAAGATTACTGTTTAATATATGTGGGCACTATTACTGACAGGCAGCACTGACAATACCACTTTTATAGTATATGTTATGCGGAGTCCGCACAGAATGCGTCTATGAGACGGCGCATTCCAGTGCCCCGCAGTTCGCGAAATATCCACACAGAGATTCTTTGTGTGGACATTCCGTTGTGGGGTCATAGCCTTATAGTATATGTCTGGGGGCCCCATTTTTACCCAGGGCCACACTTAGTCTAAAACAGGCCCTGCCTCCTACTGTAATTGCTCTAGCTGCTCCGGTCTCACTCATTGTCCAAGAAGTGAAAGGCTACAACTATGTTCCAGATGGTATGGGGCCCCTGGGTGCGTGCTTAAAGATTGGGCTCGGACAGTTCCTAAGAGGCTGTCTTCTCTGTTATCTGATGGGGCATGTGGGGATATCATGGTACACGGACGTTTCACTCATTGTTCGCCGAGCACCTGTGAGTTCTCTTGTGTTCAGTATTGCATGTTGTTTTCCTATATGTTGCAGATGTTTTTGCCCTGAACCCCCCTCCCCACTTTTTATCCTATGTCATGTGATATCTCTGGTACTAATTTAATTTAACAAGCTTTTGTTCATTTTAATGGTCAGCACATATGAACTTCTGGTGGCTGTTGGACAGTTATGTTTGTGGGGGGGGGGGGTTCTGGGAGAAGGGGAATTTGTATTTTTCATGTTGGCGTGTTTATCATTGCTAAAACTCAATAAAAAAAACAACATATTTTGTTTTGTTTTTTATTGAAGAAAAAAAAAATATTCAACATAAGACATATTGATCCAAAGAGTAATACAAATGAATGAACAATTGAGGGAATTATTGAGTGGGACAAAGTAAAGCCACCTGCTCATACAATGGTACACCATTAATGAATGGTTGAGAGGTAAAATAACAACTGTAATGTTATAATAGTAAAACTACTAATGCTAATACTAGGTAGGCCAGTTATCTGGGAATACATTCAACCATGCATATTAATGTTACTTGTATTTTTCTCTTTTGGCTAAAAGTGTAGCAAGGACTCGTTTGAAAGAATAATTAAAAAAAAACACGTAAATCTGATCATTCATATTTGGACAGAAGGTTCATGTTGTTAAGGCCAGGTTCACAGCACTATTGTACCTCCAAGACACGGATACGTTGGGAATAGTGATGAGCGGCAAGGGTCATATTCAAATTCGTGATATTTCGCGAATATATGGACGAATATTCGTCCTATGTTCGCGAAATTCTCATATTCCCTATGTTCGTTCTTTTTTGGTTTTTGTTCTTGCGAAAATTCGTAATGAAATTCGCATAGTGCGCATGTGCACTTATATATTTTGCCTAAAAGAAGGGAGGGATCAGTGTTTAGTCTGGAAGTGCAGATATGCGCATAAATATTTGCATAAAAAAATATTCGAGGTAAAAATTTGCATTTTGAATATTTGCGCTCAACACTAGTTGGGAGATAGTCAATATGACATGCCAATGTACCAGTGCTTGGGCAGGCTTGGGCTCTATTTATTTCAATGGCCTGAGCATAGATGTTTATATTCAGAGAAGAATGGTTTGCAGCACATTTCAGTCCAAGACAAAGCTTGGATCAGAAAATATCCCAAGTGTAGTCACTTGCTGACTGGGCTCAGGCTATTTAAAAGGAATGGGGGCTGTGCCTGTCCGAGCACTGATATGACTCTGTGTCTCTGAGGCACGAATGGTGATGTAAACCTAGTCTTAAATATAGATGAATGACATCTATTCTAAAAAAACAAAAGCAATAATCCCAGGCACTCCAAAATGAGATCAAAGATTGAATTTATATACAGATGACGTAAAGTTCATAATCCATATGGAAAATGCTTTAGATTCCTAATACCTCAATGCATAGTATATTTTCACATAGATTACAGAAAATTTCAGAGTAATTGGCAATGTTTCGGTCCGCATGTAAGATAAAACATTTTAAGACATTGAATAAAAACACAATGGCCGGCATTTATCATTGTAGGTGTAAGTGAAGCATTTTTCTACACCTTTTTTGTGTGCTGGTAATGTGTAGGAGCACCAAATTTATTAAATGGTCACAGAGCATTTGATAAATATTGTGCAGGTCACGTTTTCTGAAATTTCTCTCTTCACATACACCAAAAAGCTAAGCTAAGTCTGGGGTGGTGTAGTTTAGAGACTTTTCAGTGGCTTTGCGCCTTTTTTTTGCGCCATTTCACAAAAAGGCGCAGTTCATAAATCCCTTCCATATGATGTGTATTGCCAAAATCAGTGGATTACAAATCAAAATCAGCTGAAATGTGTAAACCAAAAGGCACCAAAAAAAAAGCATGAATAAACCCTACTTGCGCCTTTTTTTCACCTTTTCTAGACATGAAAAAACGGTCTAAAGACAATGATAAATGTCGGCCATTATACATAGGTGCCTTCTTTCTTGATGCAATATCAACAGCAAAATTTTTTATCAAAATGTGTTTTATTGTGTATAGCAAAAGACTTAGCTATATTGATCTGATGAGACAACAGAAATTGCAACAAAACAAGTACAACAAATTTTGTATTAACCCCTTATGGACCAATGCAAATAAACCTGTACGCCCCTGAAAGACCAGGCCTGTTTTTTCAAATCGGGGATGTCTGTCTTAATTAGAGAATAACTCTGGTAACGTTTTGCCAATCACGATAATTCTGACATTGTTTTTTTGTCACAAGTTGTCCTTCATGTACATAGTAAAAGTAAGCCGATATCATTAGTAGTTTTTTTTTTACAATGCAAAAAATCATTTTTACAAAAAATTAAGATTTTTTGCTATTTTAACACTAATAGGTTGCATATATTTATAGTTACTCACCAAATAGTTTATGAAACTTATACTTTCAGATATCTACTTTATTTTGACGTCATTTTTTTGTTTTTAATTAACATTTTAAATTAGTTAGAAGCCTAACAATTTAACTTGAAATTTTGAAAATTTTGAAAATTTGAAAAGTTTTCTTTATGTGCTATGCAAGGTTTGCAGAAATTAAAAGGTAGTAGAACATAGGAACACCCCCCCCCCCCCCCAAATGACCCCATTTTAAAAACTAGACCCCTAAAGGTATTCGCTAGGGGGTACAGTGAGTATTTTAACACCATAGTTTTTTGGCAGGAATTATTACAAAGTCAGTGTTAAAAATTCGAAATTTGCAATTTTTCACAAATGCATCATTTGGGGGGCATATTTTTTGTACATCACTTCTGATATTGAAAGAAATGCACCCTATATTTTATTTAGCTGCTTGTCCCATGTTCGGAAATACCCCTGCTTAGGCCATATATGCTTCCTTGGCCACGTGGTAGGACTCAGAAGGAGAGGAGCACCATTTGGCTTTCAGGGCAGAACAGTACCCCCACCCCCACAAGTGACCCCATTTATATACCGCACCCCTACAAGTTATTGGCTGGACCAGGGACCTCTCTGATTGGTCCTTGGTTGGCTGGCAGTATAACGCGTCTGTCCGTGACAGTTAAGGCTCCTGATGAATATATCCGCCATGTTGTGGGAATAAGCACCCGCTCATGGCGAATATATTCATCACTGCTGCGGCTGGATAGCTCAGTGTGTCCGCTCATGACTACCGGCGGGAAATCCGCCGCTATGAGTGGAGACACGAAGCTACCCAGCCGCAGCAGCGAGCTCATTACCGTGACTGCTGCATAATGTGTAGGATCACATGGTGGACATCCGCGGCATATTACATGCTGCGGATGTCCGCCAATGCGATCCTACACATTATGCATTTTTTTTATTAGATTCATTTAATAAATTTATTTATTTAAATATTTTTTTTTTTTACACTTTTATTACATTTTTATTTATTTTTACACTTTTATTTTATTTTATTTATTTATTTTTACACTTTTTAATGCTTTGGAATACTTAGTGTTCCAAAGCATTGCAGTTATCTGCTGCCTGCCAGTTTTCACTAGCAGGCAGCATATGAGGACGTGCCTCTGGCACGTCCTACAGGCAATACCCAGTGCAGACCTGGGGGTCTTTGTAGGACCCCCGGCTGCCGAGGTATGCAGCAGCACCCCGCGATGCTCCGGGGTGCTGTAGGAGAGACAGAGGGAGCCCCCTCCCTCTGTCAGAACTCCTTACAGCGCACGGTCACTTCTGACCGCGGCTGTAAGGGTTAAACTGTCGGGAGTGAAGTGAACTTCACTCCCGGCAGTGCGGCAGGCCTCGGCCAGCCGCGGCCACACACAGCACCCCGCGATCGCGATGCGGGGTGCTGCAGGGTTGACAGAGGGAGCCCCCTCCCTCTGTCATAACACTTACAGCCCGCGGTCATTTCCGACCGTGGCTGTAAGGGTTAAAACTGCCGGGACCGAAGTTTACTTCGGTCCTGGCAGTGCAGCAGGGTCCCGGCTGTGTGATACAGCAGAGTCCCTGCCGCGATCTCGTGGGTGCACTGGGCAGCACCCACGAGCATAATGGACGAGTATAGACGTCCAGGTGCGGGAACGGCCGCCAACCTGGACGTCTATACTCGTCGGTGGTCGTTATCGGGTTAAACTTTAGTGACTAGATACAGTATCATTTACTGTGCAAACCGAGGGGGAGGTTGAAGGTAAGACCAAAAGAAAGAAAAGATATTACCTCAGAAAATCTTATATTAATATCATAGAGACTGGGCTGAGTTGTTCCAAGGAGGAGTAATCTTGGGAGAGTTGATTGCATTACTGTCAGAGGTAGAAAAGGAGTTGATTTTAGGCCCCATTCCTATAGTAGTAGTTCTCCCTTTTTTTTAAAGAGATGAGAGTAGATGTTCTATTTCTGTTGAAGTGTTGCAAGGAATCCCAACTTATATGGCATGCCATGTTGTTGGAGAGCTTGTGTTAGCATTGGAGATCCTGTCTGGCCACGATAGGGGCTTTAGAGAGGTCTGCATATAATGTGATAGAGTGATATGGTTCAGAGAGAATTATAGTTTTCCTGGATATTTTCATTAAGTGTCCTTTACATGATAGAAGTGTATGTATGCAAATAAGTCTACATCAACAATTTTTTTTGTTTAGGCATTCGGTGCACCCAATCTTATAAAATCTTGGTCAGTACAGTCAGGGATGACTTTCCTTATCAATTGGGTAAGAAAAACCTGTAAGATCCGTGGGAGAAATGCTTTCTAGGATAAATGTAAATTTTACATTTTTTTTTCTCCTTACTTCAATCTTTGCTTTGAGACATTCTAGGGCCAAACTTATCCAACTTTCTATGTAAATTCAATATACTTCAGATGTTTGAGAACTGCAAGACATACACATAAAATGAAATACAGGTAGGTAGTAGCATTTATTCATATATACAGTATGGCACTATATAAAAATGAATAATAGACATGTTATTAATTTTAATAAATACAAAGTAAAATATGCATCCTACCACTATCACTGCAAAGTAAAATGTCCCCCACCCATTAGCACACTATTTACAAATCATACTCAATACAAGCAACATTTTCTGACAATTTTATCAATCTAAATATACATTTATCTCACCATTTTCACAATTTTTTCCATTACTATATTCCCTCTCCATCAAACGCCCCATGTGCAAATCCCCCACACAATACATCAAATTAATGTCATCCAAATACAACAAATGGAAAAAAACTAAAACTTTTTTCAACAAAATAAGAATGTTTAACCACTTAAGGACCAAGGGCGTACAGGTACGCCTTTGCTCACTGGTACTCAAGGACCAAGGGTGTACCTGTACGCCCGTGGGAGTTTCGGTCCACGCCACGCGCCGGGCGGGGATCGAACCGGGGTGACTGCTGATATCGATCAGTAGTTACCCCGCGCAAATGCCCAGGGGGGTACTCAGACCCCCCCATGTCGGCAATCGCCGCAAATGGCCGGTGAATTCACACCGGCAATTTGCGCCAATTCCGGGTCATACGGGTCTATGGTGACCCGGAAAATAAGGGGGATTGGGGTTGTCCAAGACACCCACGATCCCCCTGAAGGGATAGGAGTGAGGTAGCAGGGGTGCCACCCCTCCTATCCCTGCTATTGGTCGTATAGAAGCGACGACCAATAGCACATCGGGGGCGGGGAGGTTAACTTTTGGTTTCCCCGTTCTGCCCACTCATAATAGGCAGGGCAGAAAGGGGTAACCAACAGAGGACTGGCGCCGAAGGTCCACTTACCCATCCGGTGATGTCGTGCGGCTGACTCCCTGGATCCTACGGAAGCCGGTGAGTTGCTTAGCAACATCTTGAGGGCTACAGTCTGAGACCACTATACAGTGGTCTCTAAACTGTAGCCCTCCAGATGTTGCAAAACTACAACTCCCTGCATGCCCAATCAGCTGTCAAAGCTCATTGATCCTGGAATTCCAGCAAACCTGTGAGGAACCTGTACCACGGTTCTCTCTTGCAAAGACTGTTATGTTCCATGCCGTTGCATAAAATATGCAGTAAAGTTACTTCAAGTTCACTTCATAAAATCTGCTGTGGACATTCCGTTATTTCTACATTTCTAGGATTACTACATTGAGGAAACCGCACCCTGGCATCACAACATTTAAGGGTTAACACCAATAGACCCTACACCATCATCGCAACACCCCAGTCACCATTGCTCTTCCTCCTGCTCACCACACTTGTCCTTAGTGCACAGACCCCAGCTTGTCCTCAGTGTACAGAGCCCTGCTTGTCCTCAGTGTACAGACCCCTGCTTGTCCTCACTGCACAGGGCCCTGCTTGTCCTCAGTGTACAGAGCCCTGCTTGTCCTCACTGCACAGGGCCCTGCTTGTCCTCAGTGTACAGAGCCCTGCTTGTCCTCACTGCACAGAGCCCTGCATGTCCTCAGTATACAGAGCCCTGCTTGTCCTCACTGCACAGAGCCCTGCTTGTCCTCAGTGTACAGAGCCCTGCTTGTCCTCAGTGTACAGAGCCCTGCTTGTCCTCAGTATACAGAGCCCTGCTTGTCCTCAGTGCACAGAGCCCTGCTTGTCCTCAGTGTACAGAGCCTTGCTTTTCCTCAGTGTACAGAGCCCCGCTTGTCCTCAGTGTACAGAGCCCTGCTTGTCCTCAGTGTACAGAGCCCTGCTTGTCCTCGTGTACAGAGCCCTGCTTGTCCTCACTGCACAGAGCCCTGCTTGTCCTCAGTATACAGAGCCCTGCTTGTCCTCACTGCACAGAGCCCCGCTTGTCCTCAGGGTACAGATCCCTGCTTGTCCTCAGTGCACAGAGCCCTGCTTGTCCTCAGTGTACAGAGCCCTGCTTGTCCTCAGTGTACAGAGCCCCGATTGTCCTCAGTGTACAGAGCCCTGCTTGTCCTCAGTGTACAGAGCCCTGCTTGTCCTCGGTGTACAGAGCCCTGCTTGTCCTCAGTGTACAGAGCCCTGCTTGTCCTCAGTGTACAGAGCCCTGCTTATCCTTAGTGTACAGAGCCCTGCTTGTCCTCACTGCACAGAGCCCTTCTTGTCCTCAGTGTACAGAGCCCTGCTTGTCCTCACTGCACAGTGCCCTGCTTGTTCTCAGTGTACAGAGCCCTGCTTGTCCTCAGTGTACAGAGCCCTGCTTGTCCTCAGTGTACAGAGCCCTGCTTGTCCTCAGTGTACAGAGCCCTGCTTGTCCTCAGTGAACAGAGCCCTGCTTGTCCTCAGTGAACAGAGCCCTGCTTGTCCTCACTGTACAGAGCCCCGCTTGTCTTCAGTGCACAGAGCCCTGCTTGTCCACCCGCCCTTCCTGTATTTTGTCTCTGCACAGAGACTCACAAGCAATAGTTGCAGGGTCAAAATAGCACATTTTCACTCCCAAATCTAAACATTCTTTAATCAATGAATATTACAAATATACATACAGTATAATGTTATTTTCTACATATAAAAAGTTTTTGCTAATGACAGGTACACTTTAAGACATGAAAAGTTTACAGTAAACTGTGTATCCTAAAAGTAATTAAGTTCACTAGAAAGAAGGTCTTTTCTGTACCAATGGGGTGTAATACTTCTGAATACCTGCCAAGTTGTCACGATTCGGCTGGCAGGAGGTGGATCCTCTGTGCCAGAGAGGGATTGGCGTGGACCGTGCTAGTGGACCGGTTCTAAGTTACTACTGGTTTTCACCAGAGCCCGCCGCAAAGCGGGATGGTCTTGCAGCGGCGGTAGTAACCAGGTCGTATCCACTAGCAACGGCTCAACCTCTCTGACTGCTGAAGATAGGCGCGGTACAAGGGAGTAGACAAGAGCAAGGTCGGACGTAGCAGAAGGTCGGGGCAGGCAGCAAGGATCGTAGTCAGGGGCAACGGCAGGAGGTCTGGAACACAGGCTAGGAACACACAAGGGAACGCTTTCACTGGCACAATGGCAACAAGATCCGGCAAGGAAGGGAAGGGGAAGTGAGGTTAAATAGGGAAGTGCACAGGTGAATGACTGATTAGACCCACTGCGCCAATCAGCGGCGCAGTGGCCCTTTAAATCGCAGAGACCCGGCGCGCGCGCGCCCTAGGGAGCGGGGCCGCGCGCGCCGGGACAGGACCGACGGAGAGCGAGTCAGGTACGGGAGTCGGGGTGCGCATCGCGAGCGGGCGCCACCCGCATCGCGAATCGCATCCCGGCTGGGGGCGGTATCGCAGCGCACCCGGTCAGTAGATCTGACCGAGGCGCTGCAGTAGCGAGGATGTTGCGAGCGCTCCGGGGAGGAGCGGGGACCCGGAGCGCTCGGCGTAACAGTACCCCCCCCCCCCTTGGGTCTCCCCCTCTTCTTGGAGCCTGGGAACCTGAGGAGCAGACTTTTGTCTAGGATGTTGTCCTCAGGTTCCCAGGATCTCTCTTCAGGTCCACAGCCCTCCCAATCAACCAAAAAGAACCTTTTTCCTCTGACCGTCTTGGAGGCCAGTATTTCCTTCACTGAGAAGACGTCAGAAGAACCGGAAACAGGAGTGGGAGAAACAAGCTTGGGAGAGAAACGGTTGATGATGAGTGGTTTAAGAAGAGAGACATGAAAGGCATTAGGAATACGAAGAGAAGGAGGAAGAAGAAGTTTGTAAGAGACAGGATTAATTTGGCACAAGACTTTGAAAGGACCAAGATAACGTGGTCCCAGTTTGTAACTGGGGACACGAAAGCGGACATATTTAGCGGAGAGCCATACCTTGTCTCCGGGAGCAAAAATGGGGGAGCTCTTCTTTTCTTATCGGCAAACTTTTTCATGCGAGATGAAGCCTGTAAAAGAGAATTTTGGGTCTCTTTCCATATGGTGGAAAGATCACGAGTCACTTCATCTACAGCGGGCAAACCAGAGGACAAGGGAATAGGGAGGGGGGGAAGAGGGTGACGGCCGTACACCACGAAAAATGGGGATTTAGCAGAAGATTCAGAGACTCTAAAGTTGTACGAGAATTCGGCCCAAGGTAGAAGATCTGCCCAGTCATCCTGGCGGGAGGAAACAAAATGGCGTAAATAGTCACCCAGGACCTGGTTAATTCTTTCTACTTGCCCATTGGATTGAGGATGATAAGCAGAAGAGAAGTTTAATTTAATCTTGAGTTGTTTACAGAGAGCCCTCCAGAATTTAGACACGAATTGGACACCTCTATCCGAGACGATCTGCGTGGGCAAACCGTGAAGACGAAAAATGTGTACAAAACATTGTTTTGCCAACTGAGGCGCTGAAGGAAGACCAGGAAGAGGAATAAAATGTGCCATCTTGGAAAATCGATCAACGACCACCCAAACAACAGTGTTGCCACGGGATGGGGGTAGGTCTGTAATAAAGTCCATACCAATCAGAGACCAAGGCTGTTCGGGGACAGGCAGAGGGTGAAGGAGACCAGCAGGCTTCTGGCGAGGAGTCTTATCACGGGCACAGACAGTACAGGCCCGCACAAAATCCACAACATCTGTTTCCAGAGTCGGCCACCAATAGAAACGAGAGATGAGTTGCAAGGACTTTTTGATGCCCGCATGGCCTGCGAGGTGGGAGGAGTGACCCCATTTGAGAATCCCGAGACGCTGGCGTGGAGAAACAAAGGTCTTCCCTGGAGGAGTTTGCCTGATGGAGGCTGGAGAAGAGGAGATCAGACAGTCAGGAGGAATGATGTGTTGCGGAGAGACCTCTACTTCCGAGGCATCCGAGGAACGAGAGAGAGCATCGGCCCTAATGTTCTTGTCGGCAGGGCGAAAATGAATTTCAAAGTTAAAACGGGCAAAGAACAACGACCACCTGGCCTGGCGAGGATTCAGCCGTTGGGCAGACTGGAGATAGGAGAGATTCTTGTGATCGGGGAAAATGATAACTGGAAATTTAGATCCCTCCAGCAGATGCCTCCATTCCTCAAGTGCCAATTTAATGGCCAGTAGTTCTCGATCCCCGATGGAGTAGTTCCTCTCCGCCGGAGAGAAGGTCCTAGAAAAAAAACCACAAGTAACAGCATGCCCGGAAGAATTTTTTTGTAGAAGGACCGCTCCAGCTCCCACTGAGGAGGCATCAACCTCCAATAGGAAGGGTTTAGATGGGTCAGGTCTGGAGAGCACGGGAGCAGAAGAAAAGGCAGACTTGAGCCGTTTAAATGCGTCTTCCGCTTGAGGAGACCAGGACTTAGGATTGGCATTCTTCTTGGTTAAAGCCACGATAGGAGCCACAATAGTGGAAAAATGTGGAATAAATTGTCTGTAATAATTGGCGAACCCCAAAAAACGTTGGATAGCACGGAGTCCGGAGGGGCGTGGCCAATCTAAGATGGCAGAGAGTTTATCTGGGTCCATTTGTAGTCCCTGGCCAGAGACCAAGTATCCTAGGAAAGGAAGAGATTGACATTCAAACAGACATTTCTCCATTTTGGCATAAAGTTGATTGTCTCGAAGTCTCTGAAGAACCATGCGGACATGCTGGCGATGTTCTTCTAAGTTGGCAGAAAAAATCTGAATATCGTCCAGATACACAACAACACAGGAATATAAGAGATCACGAAAAATTTCATTAACAAAGTCTTGGAAGACGGCAGGGGCGTTGCACAGGCCAAAGGGCATGACCAGATACTCAAAGTGTCCATCTCTGGTGTTAAATGCAGTTTTCCATTCGTCCCCCTCCCTGATGCGGATGAGATTATATGCACCTCTTAAGTCCAGTTTGGTAAAGATGTGGGCACCTTGAAGGCGATCAAAGAGTTCAGAGATAAGAGGTAGGGGGTAGCTATCCGCACAGGCACAGTAAGGCGTGGAGAAGCAGAGTTGACATCAAGAACTGTGTCACCTTTGTGCGGAGTCAGCGTACGTCTTTCCAGGCGGGGAGGACGGATAGGACAATCCTTCAGGAAGTGTTCGGTACCGGCACAGTACAGGCAAAGATTCTCCATGCGGCGTCGTGTCCTCTCTTGAGGTGTCAAGCGAGACCGGTCAACTTGCATAGCCTCCACGGCGGGAGGCACAGGAACGGATTGCAGAGGACCAGAGGAGAGAGGAGCCGGGGAGAAAAAACGCCTCGTGCGAACAAAGTCCATATCCTGGCGGAGCTCCTGACGCCTTTCGGAAAAACGCATGTCAATGCGAGTGGCAAGATGAATGAGTTCATGTAGGTTAGCAGGAATTTCTCGTGCGGCCAGAACATCTTTAATGTTGCTGGATAGGCCTTTTTTAAAGGTCGCTGTCACGATGCCGGCTGGCAGGAGGTGGATCCTCTGTGCCAGAGAGGGATTGGTGAGGGCCGCGCTAGTGGACCGGTTCTAAGCCACTACAGGTTTTCACCAGAGCCCGCCGCAAAGCGGGATGGTCTTGCTGCGGCGGTAGTGACCAGGTCGTATCCACTAGCAACGGCTCACCTCTCTGGCTGCTGAAGATACTGAAGAAAGGCGAGGTACAAGGGAGTAGGCAGTAGCAAGGTCGGACGTAGCAGAAGGTCGGGGGCAGGCGGCAAGGTTCGTAGTCAGGGGAGATAGCAAGGGTACTGGTACACAGGCTATTAAACACACAAGGAACGCTTTCACTGGCACTAAGGCAACAAGATCCGGCAAGGGAGTGCTAGGGAGGAGACTAGATATAGCCAGGGAACAGGTGGGAACCAATAAGCTAATTGGGCCAGGCACCAATCATTGGTGCACTGGCCCTTTAAGTCTCAGGGAGCTGGCGCGCGCGCGCCCTAGAGAGCGGAGCCGCGCGCGCCAGCACATGACAGCAGGGGACGGGAACGGGTAAGTGACCTGGGATGCGATTCGCGAGCGGGCGCGTCCCGCTGTGCGAATCGCATCCCCAACGGCCAGGACAGAGCAGCGCTCCCGGTCAGCGGAACTGACCGGGGAGCTGCAGGGAAGGAGACGCCGTGAGCGCTCCGGGGAGGAGCGGGGACCCGGAGCGCTAGGCGTAACAGTACCCCCCCCCCTTAGGTCTCCCCTTCTCTTTATCGGGTAACTGCCTCCCCTGGGATGAGGACACCGGGAAAGGATGGAGGGATTCCTCAACGGCAGGCAGAACCGCAGGAGTAGGAATGGGGAGAGAGGGCAGAGGGCGGGACCTGGCACGGGGCAGTGTGACACCAGGACGAGGGCCATGAGGGGACACAGAAGCTTGCCTGATGGAACTGGGAGGGGGGGAAGGGCATTTCCTGTGGCAGGCAGAGTCCTTAATGACCTTAGGGGGACCGGGTACAGGAGGAACCACAGAGTTACGGCAAGGGTTACTGGGAACCGGTTTTAGACAGTTCTTGGAACAAGAGGACCCCCAACTCTTGATCTCCCCAGTGGACCAATCCAGGGTTGGGGAATGAAGTTGAAGCCAGGGAAGTCCAAGGAGAATCTCCGAGGTGCAATTGGGGAGGACCAAAAGTTCAATCCTCTCGTGATGAGATCCGATGCTCATAAGAAGGGGCTCCGTGCGGAAACGTATGGTACAGTCCAACCTGGCTCCGTTGACCGCGGAAATGTGGAGTGGCTTGACAAGACGGGTCACCGGAATACGGAATTTATTCACAAAGGAGTCCCGAACAAAATTCCCAGAAGCTCCAGAGTCCAGGCAGGCCACGGCTGAGAGGGGAGAGCTGGCTGAAGTGGAAATCCGAACAGGTACCGTGAGACGTGGAGAAGCCGACTTGGCATCAAGAGACGCCACACCCACGAGAGCTGAGTGCGAGCGTGCGTTTCCCAGACGTGGAGGACGGATTGGGCAATCCACCAGAAAATGTTCAGTACTGGCACAGTACAGACAAAGATTCTCTTCCTTACGGCGATTCCTCTCTTCCAGGGTCAGGCGAGACCGATCCACTTGCATGGCCTCCTCGGCGGGAGGCCTAGGCGCAGATTGCAGTGGAGACTGTGGGAGAGGTGGCCAGAGATCTAAGTCTTTTTCCTGGCGGAGCTCTTGATGCCTCTCAGAAAAACGCATGTCAATGCGAGTGGCTAGATGAATGAGTTCATGCAGGCTAGCAGGAGTCTCTCGTGCGGCCAGAACATCTTTAATGTTGCTGGATAGGCCTTTTTTGAAGGTCGCGCAGAGGGCCTCATTATTCCAGGACAATTCTGAAGCAAGTGTACGGAACTGTACGGCATACTCGCCAACGGAAGAATTACCCTGGACCAGGTTCAACAGGGCAGTCTCAGCAGAAGAGGCTCGGGCAGGTTCCTCAAAGACACTTCGGATTTCCGAGAAGAAGGAGTGTACAGAGGCAGTGACGGGGTCATTGCCGTCCCAGAGCGGTGTGGCCCATGACAGGGCTTTTCCGGACAGAAGGCTGACTACGAAAGCCACCTTAGACCTTTCAGTAGGAAACAGGTCCGACATCATCTCCAAGTGCAGAGAACATTGCGAAAGGAAGCCACGGCAAAACTTAGAGTCCCCATTAAATTTGTCTGGCAAAGACAGGCGGAGGCTAGGAGTGGCCAGTCGCTGCGGAAGGGGAGCAGGAGCTGGCGGAGGAGATGGTTGTTGCTGCTGTAGCTGAGACTGAACTTGCTGTAGCTGTGACTGTTGCTGCTGTTGCTGTGACTGGAGCTGCTGTAGCATGGTGGTCAAGTACGACAGCTGGTGCTCTTGTCGGGCGACCAATGAAGGGAGGTCGGCGGCAGCTGGCAGAGGAACTTCAGCGGGATCCATGGCCGGATCTACTGTCACGATGCCGGCTGGCAGGAGGTGGATCCTCTGTGCCAGAGAGGGATTGGTGAGGGCCGCGCTAGTGGACCGGTTCTAAGCCACTACAGGTTTTCACCAGAGCCCGCCGCAAAGCGGGATGGTCTTGCTGCGGCGGTAGTGACCAGGTCGTATCCACTAGCAACGGCTCACCTCTCTGGCTGCTGAAGATACTGAAGAAAGGCGAGGTACAAGGGAGTAGGCAGTAGCAAGGTCGGACGTAGCAGAAGGTCGGGGGCAGGCGGCAAGGTTCGTAGTCAGGGGAGATAGCAAGGGTACTGGTACACAGGCTATTAAACACACAAGGAACGCTTTCACTGGCACTAAGGCAACAAGATCCGGCAAGGGAGTGCTAGGGAGGAGACTAGATATAGCCAGGGAACAGGTGGGAACCAATAAGCTAATTGGGCCAGGCACCAATCATTGGTGCACTGGCCCTTTAAGTCTCAGGGAGCTGGCGCGCGCGCGCCCTAGAGAGCGGAGCCGCGCGCGCCAGCACATGACAGCAGGGGACGGGAACGGGTAAGTGACCTGGGATGCGATTCGCGAGCGGGCGCGTCCCGCTGTGCGAATCGCATCCCCAACGGCCAGGACAGAGCAGCGCTCCCGGTCAGCGGAACTGACCGGGGAGCTGCAGGGAAGGAGACGCCGTGAGCGCTCCGGGGAGGAGCGGGGACCCGGAGCGCTAGGCGTAACAGTCGCGCAGAGGGCCTCATTATTCCAGGATAATTCGGAAGCAAGAGTACGGAATTGGATGGCGTACTCGCCAACGGAAGAATTACCCTGGACCAGGTTCAGCAGGGCAGTCTCAGCAGAAGAGGCTCGGGCAGGTTCCTCAAAGACAGTTCGAATTTCCGAGAAGAAGGAGTGTACAGAGGCAGTGACGGGGTCATTGCGGTCCCAGAGCGGTGTGGCCCATGACAGAGCCTTCCCAGACAGAAGGCTGACTACGAAAGCCACTTTAGACCTTTCAGTAGGAAACTGGTCCGACATCATCTCCAAGTGCAGGGAACATTGTGAAAGAAAGCCACGGCAAAACTTAGAGTCCCCATCAAATTTATCCGGCAAAGAAAGTCGTAGGCCGGAAGCGGCCACTCGCTGCGGAGGAGGTGCAGGAGCTGGCGGAGGAGATGATTGCTGAAGCTGTGGTAGTAACTGCTGTAGCATCACGGTCAGTTGAGACAGCTGGTGGCCTTGTTGCGCTATCTGTTGCGACTGCTGGGCGACCACCGTGGTGAGGTCGGCGACAACTGGCAGTGGAACTTCAGCGGGATCTACTGTCACGATTCGGCTGGCAGGAGGTGGATCCTCTGTGCCAGAGAGGGATTGGCGTGGACCGTGCTAGTGGACCGGTTCTAAGTTACTACTGGTTTTCACCAGAGCCCGCCGCAAAGCGGGATGGTCTTGCAGCGGCGGTAGTAACCAGGTCGTATCCACTAGCAACGGCTCAACCTCTCTGACTGCTGAAGATAGGCGCGGTACAAGGGAGTAGACAGAAGCAAGGTCGGACGTAGCAGAAGGTCGGGGCAGGCAGCAAGGATCGTAGTCAGGGGCAACGGCAGGAGGTCTGGAACACAGGCTAGGAACACACAAGGGAACGCTTTCACTGGCACAATGGCAACAAGATCCGGCAAGGAAGGGAAGGGGAAGTGAGGTTAAATAGGGAAGTGCACAGGTGAATGACTGATTAGACCCACTGCGACAATCAGCGGCGCAGTGGCCCTTTAAATCGCAGAGACCCGGCGCGCGCGCGCCCTAGGGAGCGGGGCCGCGTGCGCCGGGACAGGACCGACGGAGAGCGAGTCAGGTACGGGAGCCGGGGTGCGCATCGCGAGCGGGCGCCACCCGCATCGCGAATCGCATCCCGGCTGGGGGCGGTAGCGCAGCGCACCCGGTCAGTAGATCTGACCGGGGCGCTG
Organism: Hyla sarda; assembly: GCF_029499605.1. Taxonomy (NCBI): domain Eukaryota; kingdom Metazoa; phylum Chordata; class Amphibia; order Anura; family Hylidae; genus Hyla; species Hyla sarda. The sequence continues at coordinate 308,538,279 of NC_079189.1, forward strand.
CAGTAGCGAGGATGTTGCGAGCGCTCCGGGGAGGAGCGGGGACCCGGAGCGCTCGGCGTAACACAAGTAGCCTAAGACTATAGAAATGTCACTAATCACAAATTTATAGCAAATCCTGATTTAGAGGGGATTTTTCTCTTTACAAAACTGTTGTTTTATCATAAATGAGATGTCAAGTCAATTCTCAAAACGTTATGGCAAGCTGGTGGGCCTAATGTGTTATTTTATTCTTTCATTCCTTAGTGAAAACATTCATTCATTCTATGTCTTCCTTTTATTCACTACACTACCTTAATACTATCCGCTTCACATTGCCTTATATCTGAAATAGTCTAATGTATTCTTGTGAACGTTAATCAGTAAAATCTTTCAATTACTAACAATTTTGTTTGCCCTTGGAGTTTAAGGAACATCACTGCCCACATCTATGGAGCTTATTACCACAGGTCACATAACGCTGAATTGGCAAAAATGGATTTATTTCAGTGTAACATCTTCATTTATCACTATCATGAATAAATTATATAGCTCAAGTCTGCTGGAATGTTGTTCTGAATCACATTTTAATGACAATATATTTAAAAAAAATTTTTTATTTTTGCCTTTTTATAATACTGTGGGAACAGTGAGCTCGCAGCGGAAAAATGTCATCAGCACGAAGCACTGAGGCTTATGTTGTTAAAAGAGAGCAGGAGTGGGATCATTGACTTACCGCTTCCCACTCCATGCCCTACATTTGTAGTGCACCGACTATGGAGGAGGATATGTTAGCAGATCAAGTTTTACTAAAGGTAATGTAAGAATGACAATATAAATGCAATGGATCATAATTGTTGTAATAAAACTAGCAAAATTGAGGACAAATTATGGGCTGAGCTGTGGATTATATTTACATTTCCATTGGAGGAGTTGTATGCAGTTCTGTTATTCACAGTAAAATGACAGAACCTTACAGACCCCATTGTAAGCTAATAGGGTATGTCATGGCACTGGTAATATTTATCCAACAATAGGTTCAGTGCTGTAAAATTTTTCCGTTTTTAATGGAAACTGCAATGCAGATGCGTACAGAATGCTAGCCAAATTCACATTTTTTTAAATTAAATTATTGGATCATTTGTCATCAGATCTTTAAAACTAAACAATATTTAAAGGGTAAATCAACATCTTCTGAGATGTTGGAGATATATTTCAGCAAAGTCAATGTATTTAGTCATTCAATGGGCACTGTCAGATATGAACATTTTTATATGTTGACAAAACATTTGTTTTTCTAATATACTTGTGTGTGAAAAAAATGTATTAACCCCTTAAGGATGCAGGGTTTTTCCGTTTTTGCACTTTCGTTTTTTCCTCCTTACTTTTAAAAATCATAACCCTTTTAATTTTGCACCTAAAAATCAATATGATGGCTTATTTTTTTGTGCCACCAATTTTATTTTGTAATGACATCAGTCATTTTACCCAAAAATCTACGGTGAAACAGGAAAAAAAATCATCATGTGACAAAATTGAAGAAAAAACACAATTTTGTAAGTTTGGGGGGCTTCTGTTTCTACGCAGTACATTTTTCGGTAAAAATGACACCTTATCTTTATTCTGTAGGTCCATACGATTAAAATGATACCCTACTTATATAGGTTTGATTTTGTCTTACTTCTGAAAAAAATCATAACTACATGCACGAAAATAATTTTTTGCGCCGTGATCTGAAGTTCTTAGTGGTACCATTTTTGTATTGATCGGACTTTTTGATAGCTTTTTATTCATTTTTTCATGATCTAAAAAGTGACTAAAAATACTCTATTTTGGACTTTGGAATTTTTTTGTGCGTACGCCATTGACCGTGCGGTTTAATTAAAGATATATTTCTATAGTTCAGACATTTACGCACATATGTTTATAAACATGTGTTTATTTTTATTATGGTTACATATTTTTTATGTGGAATTTGGGAAAAGGGGGTGATTTAAACTTTTAATAAAGAATGGGTTAATGTGTGTGTTTTTAAACTTTTTACATTTTTTTTTTCTTTTACACTTTCAGTCCCCTTAGGGGACTTTTAGGAGGAATCATTAGATTCCTCATACAGTTCAATGTGGTTTCATACAACCACATTGATCTGTGTGCTCTACGCTCGATTGATAAAGCCTGGCCCTGCGGGGGGGCCATCCACCCCACTGGACCACCAGGGAGCGTTTAAATGTCCCTTTAGACACCACTGTCAACTTTGACAGCGGCGATCTAAAGGGTTAATAGCCATCCGCGGCAATTGCCGCATGTCGGCTATTAATGAGGGCCACGCGGTATGACGGGAGCCCACTTCATACAACGGTTACCGGCTCAGGACAAGTCAGCTCGTCCTTCATCGGCAACCGGTTAAAGAAAGCTGCTTTTCAAAATCACTTCACTAGGGGTCCCAATAGCTCCAGGGCACTGATGATTCCCACAGCAGCATGAGCGTGTCCAAGCATCATGGACACAAGATGGCTGATTGACAAGGCTGCAGGAGGAACACAGCTTGCATCAACACATGTGCCTCCAGCTGTTGCAAGCACAAGTGCAAGTAGGCCTGGACAGCCAACGGATGTCTGGGAATTTTTGCAAAAGCTGTAGGCACATAGCTAAAGGCAACACCGCTGCAAAAAAGAGTTATCTAAACACTGTACCTCCAACTATTCCAAAACTACAAGTCCCAGCATTACAGGACTGCCAAAGGATGACACACATGAACGATGTAGGAATATATAGAACAGATAGAAAATGTATGCATAAAAATTACTGTTCTTTTAGCACTAAAAATGTGCACTACTTTAGGAAGATGTAAGTTATGCACTCACCATATTGTCTTTGGTGGTAGAGTACAGGCAATCTCCAATATTAATTCCTCCTCTCTGTGTAACGTGTACAGCATAAAAACAAAGAGGAAAAGGTTACAGATCAGAGTGCAGTGATTGGCTGGCTGTCAGGCTCGCAGAGTCAGTAGAGTGAGAAAGCTTAGAGAGCAAGAGAAGGACATGCCTCGACCTCTGAGAGATTGAAAAGACAGTGAGCATCTTTAATATGCAATAATTTTGCAAAATTATATAAACATGATCAGGATTCAGTGCTGAGTAACATATAACAGTTTGTTTTTTTTAGTGTGGGAACTGACGGGTACGCTATTAGCTTGGACTACCACCAATTTTTTAAGCAAAGGAACAGAAGTGCCTTAGAGTCCTCAAACTTATTTAGCATTTCTCAAACATTTATTTAAGTTAGTGGAAGCCTCTGACATAATATTCTGAGAAAAGATTTTGCAAATTAATAGCAGTTTGCTTAAAATGTTAGAGGTATGGGGGGCGTGACGACGCATGTTGCTGGAGCTCCGGTCCTGCACCCACTAAAACCGAGGTATTTGGCGTCCTATATGGGGAGAACCTATAGGAAAAACAAGAAAGGGTCTCTCTCTGTCGCCCCCCCCCCCCCTCTCCTCAACCGGATCTTTCTGCTTATATTACAGCCCCGCAGGAGCGCATCTCTGCCCCCAGGCAATATGGCTGCCGGTTCCACTGTGCTTGTGGGCTCTGCACTCCCACCTGCTCCTCCTCCCCCGCTCATCTGCCTGCTCAGTTACCTGCCTTCTCTCCACCGGCGAGACCTGCTGCTACTTAGCCGCCGCAGCCGGACTCTGTCTCCTCCGCAGTGCGGCCGTCACATGTGGAAGCCCTGGAGGTCGGCGCCTCACAAGATGGCATCGCCCTTCAGCCTGCACCTCTCCTCCCGGAAAGGATGGTCCTCTAAGATGTCGGCATGCTCTGGGCTCCAGGTAGGCTCCGTGGTCGCTCCCGTTAGAGCAGCATATGAACTGTCTCCCTGACCTGCACCCCTTGTTAGGAGGGATCCAGCTCCAGTCTCCCTGCTGTCTCCTCCACAAAAGCCTGAGGTAGCTGGCCTGCATTCCCATAGTCCTGCAGCTGCCCCCCAGCATCCATCTGCTCTCCTGGGGCCACCTCCTGGTGGCCTTGATAACATGGAACTCAGTCTTGATGTGGCTCCTGACTAATGGCCCCCTGTTTCTCTCCAGGGATCCCCTCCAGTGAAGGCCTTCTATGCTGTCCCTGATCTCCTGACTTCCTCACATCAAGGGTCCGCAGTCTCCCCCCCCCCCATGGTCCTCGGGCTCCCTGTGGGACTCCCCCTTTCATGGCTCCCCACGTCCTCCTGCTGTGGACCAGCTGCTGTTGCAGGCAGTTTTGCCACAAGTGGCAGTACATAATACTGGCAGAACCCCACCTGCTCCATCACGGTGCCCTATGCCCAGCCTAAGGGGTACCCCTTCCACCTTTGGGGTGTCTTCCCCTGACCGTGACCCTTAGGCCCATACACAGGCCTCACTGGGGAACCCCCCTCTCCGGCACACATCTCCCCACTCCGTCTGACTGTCCGGTCACTCTAGCAAATCTACATTCCCCACGAAAGATGGCCTTTCTTCCTTTGCTATATAAATGGTGGCGGAATGTAAAGAAGAATTTGTTCAACTTTGTCAGGACATCTCCGATCTGTCCGCTAGGGTGGGAGCATTGGAAATCCTCATCTTCTTCTGTTCAAGTTCTGCAAGAGATGGTACAGCAGCACAGAGATCTGCTCTTTACTCTACAACACCTCATTGTAGAGAACCGTAACAGACAGAACAATAT